>NC_084593.1:19732912-20074162 GCF_033807715.1 Cololabis saira
TGAAATGACAGCTGTGGCTCCCATCTCATTCAGTCATGGCATGCCAGAGGAGCTGCTGAACCGCCAGGAAATATTTAGAGTGGCACCTCCTTTCAAATGTGGTAGCATCATCAGAAACGAGTGTTGCCTTCAGCAAACACAGGGTTAGCACTTGCTACCTGCTGCTCCACTAATTTTTGTCCTTGCACCGTTCCAGGCCAAAACACAGCCAGTCAAGCAGTCTCTTTTTAATGACACACTTACAGTTGTCTGTTCATTTGAATCAGGTATGTTAAAGCAAGACATGTAGGGCAGTGGGGCAGTGGGTCGTGAAGACCTGGATTGAAGAACAGTGTCATATACAGTAGTTATATCTGTTTTGGTTGGGTTAATGTCATATATCACAGTCTGTGTCCGACAATCCATCAATGCTGGAAATGTAAAACAGGTCATTTTGTGAATTATACGTTATATGGGGAACAGTATAGGAATAATGATTGGTTATAGTTGTGGTGATGTTGAAATAGTTAAGTACAACAATTCTCTTAAATCAGAATCAGAAAGAAGTGTATTGCCAAGTAGTTTAACACACACAAGGAATTTGTTGTGGTGATTGGTGCAATACAAAAGAGAAAATAATATTAAAGGAAAACATGTACAACAAGTTGGTTCTAAAGTGCTGGAGTAATGAGAGTGTAGGAAAGAAAAATGTACACGAGGTGACCTGGGAAGTCCGTTAATGTGACGCATAAGGTCAGGAGTGGAGTCTTTACATTAATGTAACGTAAAGTGGGGTGGGGGGGCAGTCTGTGATAGACGGGGGAGAGGGGGGTCCGGGGCCTTGTTGACGAGGCCGGCTGCAGTTCAATGTCTTTCATCGGATAGTTGCCAAACACCAAAAGCTTAATTTTCTTTTTTCAGGGTTAGTTCAATCACAGTCATTGATTCAAAGTAGTTTAGATTGCTTTTTAAAGTATGTATGTCTATTTTTGGTGTTAAAACAAATTTCCTTGGCTAGCAGGTGTATTTAGAAAGTGATAGAAACATTATTTGTAAAGTTTTTGTTCATTTTAAACTTTTTTCCTGCTTTAACTTTTTTGGGGTACGATCAATTACCCTGGGAGCTTCCAATCATACCCAGCTTTGTGAATCTCAGTGCTTCTCTCTCCTTAACAGACTGTCAAACATGCCCAAATTAGGCCTGAATTCAACCCAAGTCATATGTGGGTGTGCAATTAAATTGATCACATGAAAAATAAAATAGTTATTATAGGTCATTCACAAAAGTATTTACAAGTGTGAATCATGTTGTAAAAAGGAAACACAGCCACAACATGCTGATTCAGAGCAGCATGCTGAAGCAAAAATGCCTCAGGATTTCAGTTTATATTGAAATGATATAGTAATCCATTAAAAATAAATACAGACGTCTTATCCACGTATCCATGAATTATATATATATATATATATATATATATATATATATATATATATATATATATATATATATATATATATATATATATATATATCATGAGGTTTCTTCAGAACAGAAGAGGGTCTGCTATGGTGTTCCACAGGGTTCAGTGCTAGGGCCAATCTTGTTCAGTTTATACATGCAGCCCTCGGGAAGTATAATCCAGAATCACAGCATAAATGTTTATTGCTATGCTGATGATACGCAGCTGTATTTGTCTATGAAGCCAGATGAACCAGAACCAAACCTTAGCCAAACTTCAGGCATGTCTTAGGGACAGCAAGGACACCAATATGAACTGAGAAATGCCGGTTCATTCAAAAACCAAAAGGCAAGAACAAAGTCAAAAGAACATTGTACTTCAGTAAATGGTGTAAAACTATGGAATTGGTGCGAAAAGGACTTAAAGGAGCTGTATGTAAGAGCAATAATAAAACTAATCATAAAATGACCCCGATATGTCAACAGACATTTAAAAATCATGTTCATTTCAAATACTTATGTCACTGACAACAGCACTCAAGCCAGGATATTCCAGTTTAAAAAGAGGAGTTGCAGCCCTCAACTGATGTTTATGTTGTCATTTTTTGTTTTGGCCTGAAGCTCCACCCTCCACCTATCTCCCAATCACCAAGTCAGTATTGTTTCGGCATCCTGGTTGCCAGCTCGGCTCTAATTATCGCAGCCATGGCAGCCTACGTTCCTGCTGCATTCTGCAGCCTACCTGGCAACCTCTGGTCGGGGGGAGGAGGGGGAGGGTACACGCCGCTCAACAATATTTTGAAAGTGACTGCAGTACCAGTTTTGGCCATTTCTTACAGACGGCTCCTTTAAGAATGTGTAGTTCAATCCATACCTTCAAAAAAGTTTTTTAAATTAAGACTATCAACGGGTATAAAAAAATACTGTAATGGGATATATTGTAACTGGGCTTTTGTTTGCTTCTTCGCACCCACCATATAATATACGATAGTGTAACAGATGTATTATTGCACTGTGTGTGTGTGTGTGTGTGTGTGTGTGTGTGTGTGTGTGTGTGTGTGTGTGTGTGTGTGTGTGTGCGTGCATGCGTGTGTACACAAGAGAGTGTGAGTGTGTAGTGTCTGGATGTGTGAATATATGTACTGTCTTTGTGTATGAAAGTATGTTTGTGGTTGTGCATGTATGTGTAAACACATTCATACATTGCTATACATTGCTGTACAGTTAATGTATATAGTACTGATACTATAAAAACATGGATGCAAATTTGTATTAAAAAATCCAAATCCGACTCCGAGAATCATCGCTGAGGACGGCTGTAAACTGAAACGCGTCCGATTCTCTGCTGCTGTGCAGTGATTTAACTATGCATTAAAAGTTTTGTACTTTCAGTGAGTGCTGTCGGATTTTGATTTTTGACATGTTTTTTGGACTGGCACCCGGTGACACACTTTTGGTCTTTTTGAGTGAGCATGCCAAGTCTGCCGATTGCAAATTTGTATTGACATCCCACTACATGTATATTTATACTTTGATAGCCCAAACTGTTTGTTTATTTGTATGTGTGCTGTATGATGATGGTTGCACTGATGTAACAACATTGTTTTTTGGATGGCCAAAATAAACAAATAAAACAAAAGAAAAAAAAGGACTGGATGTCCACTTATTCTTTGCTTCTAAATTCCGATAAAACCAAGGATATTGTTTTTAGTTCCGATAAAACCAAGGATATTGTTTTTAGTACCGATCAATCATATCAATCAGGTTTGTAGGACAGTGTTTTTCCATCTCCGTAATATTGCAAAGATTAGGAGCACCCTCTCACAGAGTGATTTGGAAAAAGTTATTCATGCATTTGTATCTTCTCTAGACTATATTACTGTAATGTGTTATTAGCAGGATGTCCAAGTAATTCTCTGAAAGTCCTCCAGCTGATCCAAAATGCATCAGCATGAGTGCTGACAGGAATCAACCAGAGAGACCACGTCTCTCCAGTGTTAGCCTCCCTCCATTGACTCCCCATAAAACGTAGAATCCAATTCAAAATTATATTACTTGCGTATAAAACCCAAAATAGCCTAGCTCTGCGATATTTGCAAGACCTAATAGCTCGTTATGTTCCTAATAGAGCTCTCTGTTCTCAGAGTGCAGGTTTACTCGTGGTTCCTAGAGTTTCCAAATGTAGATTTGGAGGGCAAGCTTTCTGCTATTAGGAACCAATTACTATGGAACCAACTTCCAATCGGGGTTAAGGAGGCTGACACCACCTCCATCTTTGAAACCAAACTTAAAACGTTTCTGTTTAGTAAAGCATATAGTTAGTGTTTAGTAAACCTCTAGTTAGTGTTCAGTAAACCGTTAGTTAGTGTTCAGTAAATGTCTATGTGGCAGGGTGGAGGAGCTGCAGCCACTCAGGCTGATTAGGGCACAGGTGGGCCCAATCAGCCTCTCCACTCTGCCAACCTTCATAAGGCACGGCTGCCCAGCAGCAAGGGCTCCTGAGAAGCTGGGTGAAGGTGCTTCTGCACGTGTGTGGCGGTTTTGTGGGTAAATAAAAAGGGTCTGCACGAAACTCTGTGTCTCTCCATCCTTCGACCCGGCCCCGGTAGCACTCGCCCTGCTACATCTGGCGCCCAATGTGGGGCGCGAAGGATGGAGGAGAGAGGCATGGAGCGGGCCCTGGACACGCTCGCCCGGGCCATGGCGGGCATGGCGGCCGCCTTCCGGGACCAGGGAGAGCGGCAGCTGGCCGCCATAGAAGCCCTGGTGGCCGCGGGGCGACCCACCCCTGCACCCCGTCTGAGGGCCGCCGCAGCAACGCGGGAGGAGCTGGCGGCGCCGCAGCTGAGAGGCCGGGAGGCAGAAGCTGCGGGCCGCCAAGCGACGGCTCCCGAGGCGGCGGAACCCGCGGAGCGACCCATCCCTGCACCCCGTCTGAGGTTCGCCGCGGCAGCGCTGGTGGCGCTGCAGCCGACCGGCCGTGAGGCAGTGGCTGCAGGCCGCCAGGCGACGGCTCCCGGGACGGAGGCGGAGGCGGAGGCGGAGTTGGCGGGGAAGGCGGCTTCGGAGGCGCAGCCGCCAGCGACGGCGGGTCCCACGGAGACGGGGCCGGACCTGCGGCCAGAGCAGAGTGTGGGGGAAGAGGCGGTCCTGGAGGCGGACCAGCAGCCCGCGCAGGGCTGCGTCACGGAGGTGAAGGAGGCAGTCGTGCGCGCACTGGGTGGCCCGAGGCCACCATGGGCCCGGCCCCGAGCGCATCCTCCACGGCGGGCGGGCCGACGCCGGGGGCGACCACCCCGACCGTTCTGCGGCTCAGGCCGACGCCGGGGGCGACCACCCGACCAGGAAGTCCGGAGGGTTCCTCTTCCGCTCCGAGGGGGGGGGGAAGTAGGCTTGGCCGGACGGACCCCGGCTCGAGGTTGGCGTTGGGGGTGTGTGGCAGGGTGGAGGAGCTGCAGCCACTCAGGCTGATTAGGGCACAGGTGGGCCCAATCAGCCTCTCCACTCTGCCAGCCTTCATAAGGCACGGCTGCCCAGCAGCAAGGGCTCCTGAGAAGCTGGGTGAAGGTGCTTCTGCACGTGTGTGGCGGTTTTGTGGGTAAATAAAAAGGGTCTGCACGAAACTCCGTGTCTCTCCATCCTTCGACCCGGCCCCGGTAGCACTCGCCCTGCTACAGTCTAGTTAGTGTTAGTAAACCTCTAGTTAGTGTAAACTCTAGTGTGATAGGGCCAATAGTCCTAGCTACAGCTACAGGACAAGACAGCTCTTCTTAAACATAGCTTCGTTACAGATATGCTGCTATAGAGCTACGTTGCAGGGGGACACCAATATCATCTACTCCTCTTCTTCTCTTTCCTTTCTTCAGATCAACCCTCAGTTATTAATTACAAGTATCTCATAACCATAATTGTTTTCCATTGTTCTTGTAGTTTGTTGTGCTGGTCTGCCCCCTCTTTTTCTCTTCTGTGTATGTTTGCAGGCCAGAGCTTCAGGAGCTGCATGTTGCCCTGCAGTCCCACCCTCTGATCATCCCACGGCTTGCTTCCCCCTGTCTGGATACCTACTAACATGCTGACCTACAGCCACCCTCCCAACCACCTCAATGTCTGCTGTCTACATCTGTTTATATAGTCATCCCCGTAGTCTATCAGTTAGCTATTTTGTCTGTGTCTCTCCTCTCTCTGTTCTTCCTTATCTCTTTTTGATCACTCTTTTCCTGCTCTGCCCAGCTGGTCTCCGGCAGGCGGGTCCCCCCTCATGAGACAAGTCTTGTTCAATGTTTCTTTGAGTTTTTCTTGCCACTGTTTGGTTTAAGGTTTTTCTCCCACTAGGGGAGTTTTTACCTGCCATTGTTTATGTAATAATTGCTCAGAGGTTGTGTTTTGGGTCCCTGGACAGCGCCTAGAGACAACTTATGTTGTAGTAGATGCTTTAAATCAAATTGAATTGAATATATATATATATATATATATATATATATATATATATATATATATATATATATATATATATATACATATATACATATATATATATATATATATATATATATATATATATATATATATATATATATTTAATGGTGTGGAGCATCTAGGTGTGTATTAACATGTTGCCTTGGCCAAATTAGTATAAATACAATGCTCTAGTTTTAATTAAATGTAGGGTTTAAAAAGATTTGAAAACCAGTGCTGAATTCATAGAAGTTGGTGCTCTGAAAAGTCTTTGGTGTTGTGTCTGGTATGATCTAGTATGATATGTGGTTATCTACATTTCACACACTAAAATCAATCACTTTCTATAGAAAATAATTACTACATTTATAGATAGTGACTGTTTTTAGAAGCAGTTATACAGTTTCCGTATAGTGTAGTTACATGGCATGTTTTTCTGTGTTTTAAACGCAACAAAACTGTATAAAACAGAACTGGATTTTTAAGCAGTGGGCTATAATAAACAGTGGAGCGACAGGATGGAAGACTCATGATCTGACACACTAGTAATTTAAGCAGAGAAAGTTGCACAATTTTGCAATTAAACAAATTACAATGAAAAGACTTAGAGATAAACTATTGACTTTGGGGAGCCTCGGAGGCCAGGTCCTTGGTGGCTGTTTGCTTTGCCTTGTCGATAATCCAGCTCAGCTCAGATATTCAAGCTAATGCATCTCAGCTGGATTTGGTCTTGATTGGCTCCCCTCGGCAAGAAGTGAAGCAAACTTTTCCACTTACGAGGGTTTTAATGAACAGGAATACATAAAGCCACCTCTCAGTAGGTTTACCTTATTTGAATTTGAGGATCTTGCTGTTTGTTGCTAATGTGGGTCTTGTGTTCAGTCTTTGAGATCTTGGTTTTCCAATCCATTTAACAAATACTCTTTCACTACAGTTAAGTGCACATCTCTATGATGTAAACAACTCTCATCCTTGACTGCTTTTCTTTTGAATTGAAAATCATCAGAATGGAATAACATCTTCCCCTTGAGCTCCAAATGTTGCTGAAGACATGCTCACTGGTGCACATCAGAACATTGTGTTTGCACAGGTTTGTGCCCACTTGTTTATGTGAATGAGTGGCAGTGCATATCTGAAGTAGATTGTGCAACCTCCACAGACCCAACAGGGCAAAAATAACGGTGATTCACCATGCAATATATTCTTTGAAATAAATTGTGCAATAAAATGTTCTCTCCTAAATCGCAAGCACAGCCAGATTCTCGGCCACTGTTGGCAGCGTTGCTTTCAGCCCCCCAGAGAACCTGCCTTTATCTATCATAGCCTCTTTACGACCCAGGCTCATGCATGGAGCCTTTCCCTTAAAAAAATCCATTGAGTGGAGTTAGTCTGTCAAGGCAAGCGTTATATAATTCTGATCAATCTGTGAAATAAAATCTTGAGGTTGGCCGCACGTGCCACACAACAGAAATTTACAGCTGTTGAGATTGCAAGACCTGTCCCTGTGTGCATGCTGCCTCAAGGAGCTGAGTGAAAAAAAAATTTAATCGTGAAAACGTGGAGGACCCAAAGTTTTACCTCTTCTCTGAAGTGGTCCAGGGTGACTGGATACCTTTACTACATCAGACTGCGTTTAGTCAGTCATGAATGATGAGGGGAAGGGAAGTGCTTGCTGTAGGTCTCTAAGTAGAAGGATGCTTTTACCATTATGAATATACCAATGTGTCAGGGTGGCTGTAACGCCTTTAGGTGGCAGCAGAGACTGCCTATATTGTTTTACACTTGTGATTATTACTCCTGCTCTATCTATATCAACTCAATACATACAAGGATCAAAGTTTCATGTATATCCACTGCTTCACAGAATTAGAGATTTACCTTTATATGACATCCATCCATCCATCCATCCATCCATTATCTATACCCGCTTTATCCTTTTGCAGGGTCACGGGGATCTGCTGGAGCCTATCCCAGCTATTTTCAGGCGATATATATGACATATAAAGGTGAATGTACCTTTTAACAAGAGAATCAGAGAAATGCTGCTGCTATGGCCTTGAACAGCCTCAGTTCTATGTGGTCTTGGTGTTTTTATGCATGTAGTAGACCAGCAACTTGATTAATGGCATCTAAAACGGCTACAGAAGTACTTTAACTTCATAATAAAGATGGAAGGAGAAGGAAAACTGATTCTTATGTTGGGGTGCAGCACTGTTAACATCTCTTGGAGACAACATGCGCTCTACTAGTTTTTGTTTTCATATGTGTTTGTCATGAATAGTGCTGCTTTAACTCCTCACATACTGTATCTTAAAAATATCTCCACGCTGATGATGTGTGTTAATTAATGTAACAATTTGCCGTTAATATATTTGTTTTCATGATTTTCTCTCCTCTGTGTACATTACCCACAACGTATACAGTCTGCTGATTGAACTATCCGTTAAGACTAATGGCAGACCTACTAAAATGAATGGCATTATGGAAATCGAACATACAAAGTGCTCAAAGCTATTCTCCATCTTCTTTATGTGTGCAGGCTTAATTCAATGAATCTTTGAGAAAGCACTTTCACCAATGATTTAACTCAATATCCAGCACCTGAATATAAGCCAAGCTGTACAGATTATGAATGTGACACACTGGAAGCAATATTACATCATATTATGTCATAGCAATTTGTTCAACTGTCTTACGACAGAATGATGACTTATGAGTTTTGTGTGCCCGCCCATATATGTGTCTGCAAATTAACTGTTTAAAGGGAAAGGCATTGGGCATTTCTTTTTATTTGGCTGTTATATAAGCCCATCACAGCTGGCTGGTTGCCTGCACAATTGCCTGCTATTAATGTTGATGCATAATTGGATTACATAATATGTTACGGTATCTCTTGGAATCTCAAACAGCAGTTTTTTTTCTTCTTTTCTGCTGTACTCACAGTCAAGCTCTGTTCACTAGTACAGTGCTGCACTACTGTTTAATCATAAATGAGTGCTGTAATGGGTCACTGTCAATTTGAAGCTATATCAATGAGAAACTTCTTTAGTATTCTTTCAATCCCATTGAATCGTACTGGTTTAAGTCCAGGGCGATTTTACTCACGTATATTCCCTTATCAGGCAGCAGTTAATTTAAACACAGGTGACATGCAATGTCATCAGTCACAGACATAGAAATCAATCTCTGTTACTGAGCGGAAGGGAGAAAGAAGGACAGCTGAACATTTGCTGCAAAAAACTCTGACTGAAGGTTCTCCAGCAGATGGTACTGCAGCATTATGGAGGAGCTTTTCTCAGAGCAGGATGAAAATGGTGCAGGAGACGAGCTGTCTGAAAATGAACGCTGCGTATTCTGAGGTATGGATCTTAATGGGCTAACTGGGTAATATCTTACCTACAACATCATTGTGCAAGGCAGCACATTTAAGGGAAAAAAAGGAAATTGATGAATGACAACGGTATATCTTTCAACATTTCCCATATGGTGCACCCAGGGGGACGATTAAAAGTGGAGCGCACTGATAACCGGGGCGAAATGAATGTGTGTGCGTGTTGCTGCAGCTCTGAATCCAGTTACCTATGTAAATGAATCATGGTCTGAGTGCAATCATAGTGTTCAAACTCTCGATTAAATACTTGATACAGCAGAAGCAGGGAACTAACAACGATCAGAGCAAATATCAAATATACTCAGACGTGATAAGTCTGAAGAGTCTACAAGGGTGTTATTTGAATAGTTGACATGTGATACCAAAGGTATATTAAGGTCTAAAGCAAGGCAGCATTGTATATGATATTAGATTTTTTTCTTTTTCTTTTTTTCTTTTTTTTTTTAATAAAGTAAGTCTATGTTGAAATGTGATCAAGCTACAAATAACACAAGTCTGTGCTCCAAAACAAACAAAAATAAACAGTAGTGAATGTGCTTTGGTACATGCCATCAAAACAATCGACTGCTTGAGGAACGGGAGGTAAAGGAAGGTTGTCACACAAGTGGAAGCAACAAATGGTCTCAGAACAACAAGTGGCCATGAAAGACAATGCAGCTCCCCCAAAAAGGGAATAAAGAGCCTGCTTGTCAGGGCCTGTGGATGCAAGGCTAAAATCATTAACAATCAGAGAAGGCTGTCGGGTTAAAAAGTCATTGCCATATAAGTTCTGAGAAAAACATATCGCTGCAGAAAACATCAGCTTGAAGTTCTGAAGAAGAGCCGTATCCTTTGAAGTCATGCAAAACAGCTCTCATCAGATGAGAGCTCTGCAGACATCCAGCATATAAAAAAATGCTGTGATTGGAAACCTGGTAAGCTAATGAGTTTGCAGTTCTATCTTCTCAATTTGTACAAGCCTTTGTGCCGAGGCCTGTGAGGTTTTTTTTTGTGCCAAGTCCTGTAATAGTATTCCCATTGTTCGCTTAAGAATGTGACACAATTTTGCTTCATAAAACTTAGAGAGGGAATCCATCTTTCATTTTTGCTTCACATGGGAAAGACAGTGGGAAAATGGCAGGGAGTTATGGATATTGCTGCAGTGAAATTAAGATGATAAAGAAATGGGAATGAAAAAAAAAATAAATAAAAAAATCCTTTCTTAAAAGTCTCCAAAGGCTGGATTTTTTGCTACTGCATCTGAGCTGCAATGCGGCGTAACAAGTAATAAGTAGCTCATTTTAAAGACTTCTGAAACCATATTGCTCATTACTCTTTTATCCTCTCCTTGCATTGGCCTGAGAGACTGAAGCCGTGCAATCTTATAGGCAATAACCATTTATATTAGTTATGAGGCTCCTCGTATAATGTGAAAATTAGAATGTCATTCGTTGTTGTATATGTGGAAGTACGCAGGGCTGATTGTATGGTCTGTCCCTGTCTCTGTTGTAGCACACCTCACTCAGGCTATCTAATAAATGAGCTGTGAGGGAGAAAGGGGCTTTCCATTTGGGAGTTGTTCACATTATCGGCAGGACAGTGACCACAGTGCTTATCTGAGCTTAAGATGCAGGCTGCACAGATTTGCTGGGAGCTGAACTGGAGGCTGCTTGAGTCTTCGGGCATATCCAATCTGATCCATCCAACCATTAATGGCCAGAAGGGCCAGAGGAAACATCACAGACCCCAGATTTACTGGAGGCGAGACAGACTTTACAAAGTCCCTCTTTCTATGGAAATCTATCTTCTGTTGCCGCCGCGGCCTCGCTTTGGTAAAACTCCCACCAGAGAATACAGAACGCTCTCCATATGCTCCTCCTCTTCCTCACCTTTCTAACACTGCATTTTCAGTAGTTTTTAATTGATGAAATGATGTCTGGGTGTGTAGGTGGTTCAATATAAATGTCCAGAAGCGCAGAGAAAGTTTTGT
The DNA here is from genome assembly GCF_033807715.1 of Cololabis saira. Lineage (NCBI taxonomy): Eukaryota > Metazoa > Chordata > Actinopteri > Beloniformes > Belonidae > Cololabis > Cololabis saira. The sequence continues at coordinate 19,744,166 of NC_084593.1, forward strand.
ATCATGAGATGTAAGCAGATGTTTACTCTTAAATGCTCTATAGGTCAGTCTACAGAATACGCATCTCAAAACAATTCATTAAGATTCTGAAGGCAAAATGAAATGAATATCTTCTCCACACAACCATGCTTTCCTCTGCAGAGCTGAGTGGTTCAGGAGAAATTCAACAATGAATATGCAAACATGGAGAGGTTGCATGTCCATAAAGTTCTGGACAAGGTTGACAAATCTTAATTTCACCCATTTATTCCAGCCTTGTCAACAAACATGCTAATGTTTCAGCCTGGTGGACTTCATCGGAGCATGAAAGAAAATGGAGGCTATGTCATTAGGTGCGTTTGAGTGCACCTTTGACTGCCAGCGGCTGACTTTATGGCCGATGAGAACTGCCGCTGACGCGAGAAGAGGGGAATGAAAAGACTGCAGTCAAGTCTCGCAACAGTTTATTAGAATCAGTGAGGGGATCTCGCTGGGATACTGGCAAGAACGTCGCTTTTAGAGATAAGAGTTTCTTTTTCGGTACCTTCTTCAGAATAATAACAAAGTCTCGTCTCCAAGAGGGTAAAAATAAGGTAATTTAAATGTATCAAAAATACAATTCTCCAAGGCATGACTCCGTTACTGGAAATAGTACAGCAACTCTTGAACTTAAGTGTTGTTGCAGCTTTCCTGCTGGAAATGAACACTGTAGTGTTTGGGATCTATATATAGAAAATGAGTTACAGCAAATGAGCTGGGATAGGCTCCAGCAGATTCCAGTGACCCTACACAGGATTAAGCAGGTATGGAAAATGGATGGATGGATGGATGGATGGATGGAGTTGCAAAATGCATCAAAAACATAACATCCCCTTTAGGAGTGATAACCATAGAGGTTAACACATCTGAGGATGAAAATATTATCTCATGTCATGCGTGTCAGGGAAGCGTTCAACCAATGAGGGCAAAGTTGAGTCGATTCAGAGTTGGTTCCCAGCCGGTGATGCTGGAGGAGAGCAGCTGCAGACCTGACCTGTCCTCACTGCTGCTCCCGCGAGGTTTTTGATGTCATGTGTGAAAGTGACATTCTCTGACACTGCCGAAGGTCACAGGGGATCTCTTACCAGCATGGATGGCTCTCCCGCCATCATACATCGAATCAACATAATGCTTAAAGTAGGACGGATCCATTTATACACAGGAATTACCCGATGATTGTCTTAAAACCTCATTATGTCACGTGACACATAAATACGATATTCTCAACTGAGACTATGAGCGTCATGGTAAAATTCTTGTTTTTCTCTGTTTTGGAAAAGAAAACATTTGGCTTCATGATAGTTGACACTTTTCCTGTAAGAATAGCTATTTTATCTGAGATCTGATGTTTAAGAGCCTTTTTCTAAACAATATGTGTGTCTCCTGGGGTATGTAACCATATATAAGAGTGGACGGGGAAAAAAATCTGCTGTATTATTGCAGTAAGATCTTCCACATCTGAAATGTTCTTTTGAAAGAAGCTGAATATTATTGACTTTGGTGGTTTGAAAAGTGTGCATGAGCTTATTTCTGACAGAGGTGCCTTTGGGAATTTTGGTGGTTCTGACTTTTGCCTTGCAGCAAGAAGGTTTCTGGTCCAAATCCCAGCAGGAGGCTTTCTGTGTGGGGTTTGCATGTTTTCCTCGTGCCTAAATATGTACGTTAGTTTAACTGGTGATTCTAAATTATCCACAGATCCCCATGAACATGGAAAAATGACTATCCAGTTTTAGATAATGGATGGATGGATGGATGGATGGATGGATGGATGGATGGATGGATGGATGGATGGATGGATGGATGGATGGATGCATGCATGGATGGATGAATGATGAGTAGGCCGATCACTTTTGACTACATCCTGGAGCTTTTGCTGAAGCCAGTTGTAAAGCTTTGTTTTATATTTCAGCAATTCAGATCTCAAAGATGTTGGAAGTTTTTTTTTCTTTTATTTGTAGGCCTTTGTTTTAATGTAACCTGCATTGCTTTTAAACTCATTCAGTTGACATTTCTGCGCACCGTTTACTTCAGCTGACTTACAGTTGAAGTGGAAAGAGTGTTGCATCGTAGATAAAGATATTGATCCCATCATCCTGTTGTTTAGAAATGGCTAAATCCAGAAAATGCAAAGTACAGTACAACCCCACTCTAATTTTTTCCTTTCTCTCTCTCTCTCTCACACACACACACACACACACACACACACACACACACACACACACACACACACACACACACACACACACACACACACACACACACACACACACAGTGAGTCTGCAAGGCTCAAGGTTGTTGTGCTTATTGAATATATCAACTTAACCACTGATGTCATTGATCAAAAAGCCAATTCCAGTTCTGTTATTGTGTTAGAGGGTAAAACAATTGCCAAATGACTTTGTAAGGTGCACTCACTTGGTAAACAGATCTGAGATCTATTCAGGCCTTGGAGATTATCAAGCCTCAGTCCAACAATTTGTGGAGATTGCTCTAAACACCTTGTTGCTGACCTTCCTCATCCAGTTAAAAGTCAATGGGAAATGTGGCAAGATGCCCGCCAGCGCCACAAAGCGCCCCCTGCACTTTAATTACGCTGCATCTCAGCAGATGGCTATTCCCTTGTCCACTCGCCTCGCTTATATTATCATGTGTCCTTATCAATACCTGGACACACTCATATAGTTCAGATGTGGCATCGGCTCGACAGCTTTGGCGAGGCTGGCGGCGCTTAATCATGGTATCTTTTCTTCATGGTAGACGCCGCGCCCCACACGCTCCTTCTTATTAATATTAAAGCCGGGACTCTGCTCCGTGTTGGGCTTTGTGGTTTACTGTAGCTGCCTCTCTCTGACCTCTGAGTGCGATACGTGGATGTTTTTCATGCGCTTAATCATAATGCACGGAGCCCACTGCACTGATAGTTTAATGTACCTGAAAGGATCAATGCAGTCTCGAGGACGCACAGCGCAGCAGACTTTGAGAGATTCGAGAAAGGCTTGAACAATGAGTGCTGTCTGTCAGGATCCTGAACTGGCTTAATGAAATTGAGCAGGTCAGATGACGGGTGTGATGGGTAATTGGAGATAATTAGCAAACGAAACAGTGCAGAGGAAAGCAAATTTAGCCAAGAGCTCATTCAAAGCAACGTTTCTTACAGATTGAAAATGTATTCCTCAAGCAGATCTGGGTCAATTCATTTTTTTTTTCTTCTAAACAGTCACACTGAAGAGTCATTACTATCTGTGGGGCCTTAAATCAGACGGAAGCTCTCTTGGTGTGGTTGTACAATGATGCACTGATATTCCAGATATCTAGCGATATCTGAGGCAGGTCCCTGTGAGGCACCGACTGGCAAAGGATCAACAGTCAGAGCATTTTCGTTCTGGTAATCTCCATAAAAGTCTATGCAAATCTGCTACAGACAGAGAGATGCTCTTTTTGCCTCCCAGAGCGAAAAAAAAAAAAACCCTCCCAAGAAACAGATAATTGAAAATCAAGTCAGAAACTCATTTTATCCCCTTGAGTCAAAATAGTGTTTTGAATCAGGTGTTTGACAAGCCAGTGTAGGGAGTGCAAACATGACAGTGTTTCTTCAGCTCATTTTTTATGCCGGGAAAATAACACCTGGGTTACTGTAGCTTTGTCCTTTGAAGAGGAAAAAGCTTCCGCGTGAATACAGAGAAAAACATTTGCTCTCAATGAATAAATAATAAGGATGAGGTGCTCGCATTAATTTGCAGAGCACAAAATGCAGAACATTTCACAGAGTTTTAAGCCAAGGTTTTTGGTGGATCATTTTTCTCACGGCAGGGTGTTACAATATGCACCCAAAAATAGCTGCACTTTAGAGAAGACAACTGCAGTGTTTTTGAGAGTATATTAAATAGAAAGCATTTCTACAACCTTTTCATTCTTTAGGAGACTGCTGCTGAATCCAAATGTAAACTAAGAGGCGTTGCTGGGTATGTTTTCAAACGCAGGATATAGACTCTTAAGTAGACTTTCATATATTTTGTAGGGATATGTTCATTTCATGCTTCATCTGCACATCTTGCAACTTTGTTTTGCATATTTGTAGTTGCAAAGCTGCATGATTATTTATGACAACTATGTTAACCTTCTCTGGGCAGAGCCAAGGAGGACAGTTGTTTTACGAGGGACCTGTGTGCATCTGCAGAACAATTGTCTCTTTTCTGTTCCTGTTCCTGGCAAGCCAACGCAGAGCCCCGACTGTCCAAGAACTGGAAAGGTGCTGTCTTTTCTTGATGAAGACCTGCAAGCAAACGCGGCCGTGTGCCAGCGACTGGTCAGTAAAACATGGACATTTATCCTCAGGAGACAAGCCCTACTGTAAATCTTATTGGGGAGCCAGTGAATTATATCTCTTTAAACAGCCTCTATGAATTAATATGTAACCTCGGGCCTGTGTCTCAGCAGGAGTCCTTCCCTGCGTATCCTGGCAGGCAGATATGCCCGCAGCAGACTCAAGTTCGTTCCCTCCGTTGTTGCATCACCTCTCACTTCAGTACCGAGAGGTGCCTCTCTTAGCGCTGTCTGGCGAGGATAAATCCTCCTCATAATGGGGAACATTCAACAGCCTTTTCATCCAGACAAATATTTGAGAGAACAAAATCCATTGTTTGGCCCCATCTGCCCCTTTGTTTAAAAAATTAAATGTATTATCCATCTATGATATTAACATACTCCAATCATGTGCTTTCATTTACAAATGCACTTATCTTGCAAATAGGCTTCCAAGTACTTTCAAAGATTTTTTTAAGACCAATTCACAAATTCATAACTATAATACCAGACAATTTGAGGATCTCCATTCTTCATTCAGTCGTACCAATAGCAGTCAGTTCTCCATCAAAGACAGAGGTGCCTCACTCTGGAATTCTCATATACGTATCGCAAAATCTTCACTGTCTATTAGTAGTTTTAAACAGAGATTGAAGACCAGCCTTATTGATCAAGCGTCTAGAAGTGCTTCCACTTAATGTGGACTCACTTCTGCACGTGCACACCGAGAAATTGTCTGTTTATATCCATCTTTTTGGAACGCTGTTTTTTTTTGTTTTTTGTTTTTTGTTCTTGCTATTATTTCAATACAATGTATTTTCTTGGTGAGAACTTTGAATAAGCCCATTTAGGGTTTCCTTTCTCACCTGCACATCTTTTCATGCTTTTATGTTCATTTAAACTTTTGTACTGTTTTTTTATGCTGTGCAAATAAACAAATCAAATCAAATCAAATCAATTGTAGGACCAACAATCTAACCCAGCTGGAAGAATATTTGTGACTGTTCAGTATTACATCACATTACATTACATCACAACTGTAAGAATTAAGAAAAAAAAACCCACGTAATTAGTGTCTCCAGAGGGCAGAAACAGATCCAAGATTTCAAGGGTAACAGTCGGCCAACATGTCTCTCACATGAGTTGGTACCCTGCAGTATGAGAGTAGTCTTTTCATTTAGAGATATACAATATGGCAGGCATGATGAATATATATGAGTCCTGGTCGCGAGCCCAAGTATTCTCCATGTTTAATTAACCAAGCTGTCACTAAGAAACTCATACTCTTCTTTTATCCAAGTCAGGCGTATGTGACACGGTGATTATTTGTGTATGTGTGTGTGGCTGCGGTTTCTGGAAGGAACTGGATGGAGTCAGCATCTTGGTTTTCCATATCTATTATTATTATTAATAAAAAGAAGTACTAGGGTTTGTGCTGACCTTTCAAAAGAGGGACTAAATGTGTTTCCCAACTTTGTGATTTACAATCGAGCCCCACACACTCCGGTCAGAGTCTAAGGGCTTAAATGGCATGCGAGTGCCTTTCATGAGTCATCATCGAAAGGCTGGCATGTCTCTCAGCGTCCCTCGCTCGTGTGCAAGCGTGTGGATCCAACAGATGGCAACATCGTTCCTTCCTCGGCTGAACAGGTTACTTGGCAGTCTGCCAGAGAGGTAGGGGAGCGTCAAGAAGGCCTCAAAAATAAATAAGGACAAAAAAAAACAAAAAAAAAACAGCCATCAAATACAAGTGTGGGCGATGACGATGTGACTAATTGTTGCCATGGTGATCGGGTCTTTGAGATAACATCTAACGTGAGGAAGAAGGAGCGAGCAGCGTAGACGGCAGAGGAGAAAATGGGAGAGGAAACAAGAGGAGGAGACTTAGGGGTGGGGGTAAAAAGAGCAGTCGCGTTGCATGTGGTAAAAGAGAAAGGAGAGAAGACACCCTGTAATGAGAGGCCGGTTCATGTCCTCCAGTCCAGCTCAGCCATGTAAATACTACACATTTCTCAGTGGATTTGAAGTGAACCTGAGTCACCGTCACCCTGCCGGGGAAAGTTCTTGAACGTGGGGGCTCTTTGTAAACAGAAAGCGTGAAAAGCTGCTCACGTAAAGGAGCTGAATGAGTCATTTAGCCAGCTTTAATTATGTTTACCTGAAATATCTGAAACGGCAGCAACGTGATTACAGTCTTGGATGAAAAGTCTCCTCACCTAAGTCCTCTAAATGCCAGATTACATGTGTTTGTGTCTGGGAGGGAACATAAAATGTACACCTGCCACAAGCTGCAATTTGGAGGATGGGGGTTTTCCTTTCAATCACCTCCGAGATCTTTTCACAAAGCCTCGTGTATAATTGTGGCAGTGCTGGCTTCATCTGTGCCGTCTTCTCAGGCTGTGCTTCACCGCGGGAAGTGTCGAGTCATTGTCTGCTGTGTTTATGTTGTGCCAGGGAGAGCCGCTCGGCCAAGGACCTCTGCGTCAGTCCCTCCTTCTGTTAAAGAGGACAATGAGCTTTAGATGCAAGTAAAACCAAGAAAGTGAGAGGAGAAAGAAAGCATGAAAAGGGGGAGGCTCTTCCTTTCAACAGCGTAACATAACCTAGTGTATTTATCTTGTAAAAAAAAGAAAATATATATATATATATATATCAGACTAATCCAATTTTCCCCATGGTCAAGGTCAGCTCTTTAATAAGGCAGATATAAATCATCACCAGGCTCCCATTTCCCCTTGGAGCTGTCTGAGAAGCCGTGGTACTGTTGTGCTGTGTATTATCACATGGGAGCTGCCGCTGGTGTGGGAAACTATGCCGAGCTGTGGCTTGTCACCGAGCTGCGTGTCAGATGATGACCTGCTACCTGGCAGTGGTTTCCGCTGGGGCTGAGTGATAAGAGGGTGGCTGCAGATAAGATGTCTGCAGTTCTGGATGTGCCAGCAACCCCCCTGCCATTACAAGTGAGGGACTGATCAGTATTAAAGCCGCATTAGGACTTGCCAGGAGTCTGTTTCCCTCTGAGTGCTGTGACACAAGCTGGATTTGTTTTTCGCAGCGTGAAGAAGCCTTCGTAAAATCCTTGATGTAACTCACCAAAAATGTCGTTAACGGCAGGAATTTGCAGTCGCCATCAACGTCTGGTGAATAGCAGCCGCCACAGTTTGCGAATTATCATTACTCAATGCCTGCGACTGCAGCGAGCCAGATAACGACGCAGGAATCTGAATCTGTCCTCACTCCTACACAGGCTGCTGGGAAATGACAGTGAAGTGATGATTCTGACATGATACGTGTTGCAGTTCCCCGCGCAAAATTCGTCAGTAACGCTCGTCACGGTGGCACTTGTCGCGGTGCCCCCATCACTGTACCTGTCACTGTGACGGTAGCGCAGCAAAAAATAAAAAGACAACCCACCCCCTGCCAACCAAAGTTTTTTTTCCTGACTGCCCTCATGTGCTAAACATCCTCCATCTTTGGAGCAGAGCTGTGAAAGATCTTAGCCAGACTGCTGAGTGGGAATGTGTTTTTATCACTTCTTCTGTACTTCCTAGCAGGGCATGCTTGCATCTGCAGGCCAGTGTGAGAACATGTTTTTAGGTTGTTTCACCGTGTGTCTGCGTGTGCTCTACTCGGCAGTTGTGAAGAACCTTACATAATTACAATCAGCTAAGGCTTCATTAAAATGTAAATTCTCCCCATGCCTCTTGTGAGTCTTTACAGCGCTTCCAAAATAACCCAGCACGGGCCTTATGGGGACTTAACTTAAGATCTAATCTGTGCGTCTGATCTGAAACCTCCTTCTTTGTCTGTGCAAGCAGAATTGGAGCACTCTGTCTGATTTAGAGGCAACAGAACACTTAGAACCGATGCCTGGCCGCCTTTCAGGCTATCCCGCTTTCTCTGTTTGTTTGCTTTTCAAGAGCAGCACAAAGCTAATTAGACAGCTGGTGTTGAGCCAATTTGTGTCCCTCAGTCTGTTGTTTACCCACTTTTTGCATAATGCAGACGTGATTGTTGACATTGAATGATGCATCTACACGGTCACAAGTGGCCATTTGGCTTATTTTCTTTCGTGTGACTCGAGTGTTGGGACACGGGGCTTTCTTGTGTTGGGGGGGACTCCGGTGTCAACTGTCTGTCCCTGGTTGCCATTTAGGACGAGTACATAGTTAGCAAGTATGAAGACGCTTTCCTCAGACCTGATTGGTGTTCTGAACTAACCATTCGATTAGTGGAACATTTCTTTGGTTTTTCCTAAACTTCTCTCATCATAGATATACTGTACATTAAGTATTTCACTAAAACCTTTAATATGATATATTTCAAAACTACTATAATTCCTCCCTTTTACACAGATTTGTGGCACGAGAGAGTTCGGGGAGCACCCAAAACATGATTTTACCAACGCAGCCATTTAAATGCTGCATTTCATAAATCATGAACATATTTACGCTCCATCTCACTACTTATTGATTACATTAGCCCCAACACATTTGCATGATACATGAAGTAATAAATTACTCATTGTTCATTACTCATAAATTCTACATTACAGGTGTAGAATTTAGATGAAAAAGCGGATTCTTATTTTGAAAGCAGAACGACTTTATAATATTCTATGATGTAAAGTCGTTATATTATAACAGAAAACAATGAATGATCTCACAGTTATCCAAAGTTCACGTGATGCACAGTGTGTGTTTTGACTGATTTGATTTTTGGGGACAAATATTGATTAATGAATAATTATATCCCTGTTCATCTTGACATTTGGAATGCACTTTATTTGCGTCTTTGAGACATAAAAGGTTCGATGACCTCTAATTCTTAAAACCCTCCTCTTCAGTTTCATCATTAGTTGGTCTAGACGGTTTCAGTTTTGTGAGACACATTGGGGGGGGCTTGCTTTCTTTCACCTGCCTGGTATTTTCAGACATATTTTCCCAAAGCCATGGTGAAAGTTGGTCCATGAATCCTGTCTGTGCCGGCACCTTAACTGTGTCTAAATAAATCCCAGAAAATCTTTCAGCTAATTCCAGAGGTGTCAAGTAACAAAGTACAAATACTTTGTTACCTTATTTAAGTAGAAATTTTGGTTATCTATACTTCACTGTTTTTAAATTATTTTTCAGACGACTTTTTACTTTTACTCCTTACATTTTCACGCAATTATCTGTACTTTTTACTCCTTACATTTTAAAAACAGCCTCGTTACTCTATTTCATTTCGGCCATTAAAACTATCCAGTTAAATTGCTCCATCCGGAGAGAGTGAATTTGGTTGTGGTTGTTTCAGATGTTCTTGTCCAGTTTTGTTCTTACATCCGTTCCCTCAGATTCCTGCAACTAAACTTGGATGTACATTCCAATAAAGGTTAGGATAAATGATAACATGCCTCTGTAGTTTGACTTTTTGCACCATTACAATACTTATAGGCAACTAGTCATCATATCTTCTGCTCTCTGAAACACATGTTAATGCTCAATAGTACACATATATGGTTCTTTAATATATTTGCATTATACTAAGATGCATTCATTTTCAATGGCTTTTGTCCTTAATGGCTTTTTTCCCCCTTACATTACTTTTACTTTTATACTTTAAGTAGTTTTGAAACCAGTACTTTTATACTTTTACTTGAGTAAAAAACTTGAGTTGATACTTCAACTTCTACAGGAGTATTTTTAAACTCTAGTATCTATACTTCTACCTGAGTAATGAATGTGAATACTTTTAACACCTCTGGCTAATTCCAGGTGCAGTGGCATTGGTAATACTGCTGCTCTCTGCTATGGCTAAGCGAGATCACGTTTCTCTAACGGCAGCCTTTCAGCATGGGCTCCCCGTAAACATGTGAGTCTGAAATGTTCCTCCCAGCTGAGTGTGAAGGAGCTGGTGTGAGAATCGGTACCTCGGAGTCTGAGGCCACGGTCGTCGCTCGGAATAGACTGGATCGAACACTCGGGGCTGGAAATGGGTTGGTGTCTCCAATGAAGGAGTTCAAGCATCTTTTGTTCTTGCTCATAAGTGCCGGTAGAACGAGGCAGCACTTGATTTGACAGGCAGTTTGGGGAAGTATTAGTCCGTTGTTGTGGAGAGAGAGCTGAGCTGAAAGAAAAAGTTTTTGATTCACACAATTACCACTCAATTTACGTTCCGGCCCTCACCTAAGGTCGTGAATTGTGGGTAATATTGAAAGAATGATGAGATTGTGAATAGAAGCTACTAAAATGAACTTTCTGCAAAGGGTGGCTGATTTCACCTTCAAGAATGAGAAACTCAGTCATCCATGAAAGGCTCAAAAAAGAGTCGTTCGACCCTCTCATCGAAAGGAACCAGTTGAGGTGGTTCGGGCGTCATTCCAGCTGATGAGATTACATCTCTTTGGCTTGAAAATGCCTCTGTGTTCCTGCAGTAGAGCTGAGGGAGTGGGCTGGCGAGAAGGAGCCCAGGAGATGTCTGCTCATAGCTCGTGCCCCTGCGACCTGGTCTCAGATAAGCTCTAGATAATGGATGAATGGATGGAAACCTTCTTGTTTCAAACACAACCCTGGATGGGCAAACTCTGGCTAATCTGAAAGATTATATTGTAACCCCCACAAGAAATCTTCAGTAGTGCTTTTATCTTTCCAGCTCCTCTCCCATGGAACCAGTTATCATTGTAGTATGAAACACTGACACCCTCTCTGTTTTTGAAATACATTACCAGAGTACATATGAAAAAGTATGACTGAGACCATATATCTGTGAGTTTGAAGGGACTACCAAATCCAAAACTCAAACATAACCTAAGAATTTTTGTTTTTTTCGGAGCTGGCCAGGTCTGACAATATTGAATTCAGTTAGCTGAATTCTACCCGAAGGTAGATTTGTATTGCAGGTTAAAAATAGAAACTTACAACAACACCATACAATACAGTGACAGTGACACAAGACAAACAGGAGAATAACAGAAAAAAAAACATTGATGGACAAACAAAAACAAATGCTCTAAATCGAATAAGCAATACAGTAGATAAAAAAATAAAGATCAGACAAAACTCATCCAGCCTCCTTTCTTTATGTTTGCCCAACTTCAAATCATGCTGCATTTGCTGTGGTACAAAGGTGCCAGCAGGAAGCTGTAATACAGACTTCAAATAAGGCCCATTCTCTGGAAGTGTTGTGGCGTGTCTGACTCCACGCCTCAGTACCGGCTGTTGTAAAAAAAAGCTGTTAAGATGTTGATAAAAACTGCCTTTGAACTATATCCATGTGTTATATTAACCAAACCTATATCAGAGACATTTCATTAATGAATAAATTGTAAATTGTAAATTGTTCCAGTTTGTCAAGAAAACTCCATTACGACGGAGTATTAGGGCCAAACAAAAAAAACAAATAAAGGAAATTACGAGAATAAAGTCATAATGTAATGAGAATAAAGTCGTAAAATTATGAGAATAAAGTCATAATATTACGAGAATAAAGTCGTAATATTACTAGAATAAAGTTGTAATATATTATAAATATATAAATATAACTTCACAAGATGCTCAATATTCTTCATTTTGACACAGGGAGAAGACTGCTCTTCCTGTTAGAGTTCTCATAAATTACCACTTTATTTTCATAATATTATGACTTTATTCTCATAAATTACCACTTTATTCATTACGACTTTATTCTCGTAATGTCACAACTTTATTCTTGGGATTTTACGACTTTATTCTCGTAATATTACGACTTTATTCTCATAATATTACGACTTTATTCTCATAATATTACGACTTTATTCTCGCAACATTACGACTTTATTCTCGTAATGTTACGACTTTATTCTCGTAATTTTACGACTTTATTCTCGTAATATTACGACTTTATTCTCATAATATTATGACTTTATTTTATTACGACTTTATTCTCACAACATTACGACTTTATTCTCGTAATTTTACGACTTTATTCTCATTATATTATGACTTTATTCTCGTAATTTCCAAATTTTTTTTGTCTTAGTTTGGCCCTAATACTCCGTCGTACTCCATATATGAATATGTCTTCGTCTTTTTAACTGCTATTTATGAATAACTTATATATTGTCATCACTCTTTTAAGTTGTGGTCACTTTTGATCCTTGATTGTCTTACTATTGCTTTGTGAAGCACTTTAATCTGAACTTGTGCCATATAGAGAAGCAACATTTGAAACAAGTGCTGCCAGAGCTCCAACGGGGGCGAGCATTGCCCCGCTGGAACCACAGCCAGCTCCCGCTGCGACTGGCTGCATTTGGGGCTGGAAGGGTCCAAGGACGAAGCTTAGCCAAGATGAGGCAGCTTGGATGATCGAGCGTTGGTTGAACGCAACGGCTATTTCGGATTTTGTCCCCAAAATTACATTTGAAAAAAGGGAGTTCCTGTTGCAAATGCAGTACATTTTACTGGCAAGTTTACTGGCATGGATCGGCTAAAGAGGCCAGGAGCCCAGGAGCCACAGAGGATCGTTTCAGGACCGTTCAAAGGGGAAGTCCGGCCCAGGCCAAACCACGGCCGGTCACAGCGGAAACTGCAGGAAAAAGTGTTGAAATGATTGGCTCCCAGCTCCTCCAGCGGATCCACACCGGAGTAGCTGCGTAGCCGCCAGTCAACGTTTGCAGCGGTAAATCCCATCTCAGATGTTGTTATGAGGGGAATCACAAATGAACACTTTAGCCAATGCTGGGTTAGCACAAGCTGCCAGCTACTTAAGTTTTGTCCTCAATCCCCTTCCAAGTCAACCCACATCTGGACACGGAGGTCCATTAGTACAATCAACAACACTACAAAAGGTTCTTTTATCTTTAAAATATGAATGATTTTTTTTTATTACTTTACTTTATTATTATATCTTGCTCACAGCAAAACTAAAAAGAAAAAAAAGTACTTGGTTAGACTCCAGACAAGAAGAAAAACAAATTGACTTCATGTGGTCGGTATGCTGCAGAAAACAAAACTTTGTGGCAAAAACAAACCCTTTCTATGAAAGAGAAAAAACAAGTTCACTGATGAGCAAATGAGCGAAAAGAAAATTAAAGAACACACAAAAAACGTGAAAAAATACTTTCAGACAAAGGTTGCTCTAGTCCTAAAAAAATACAGTTGTAATTGCTGCAAAGCTGAGACCCTGCCAGCAAGGAAAAACTGAACCTTGAAATCAAATCAATTAAAATTAAAAAGGACAAGAATCTCCATCCACTTGAAACTGAATTTAACAGATTCGATTTTGCCAGGAAACAAGACAAATGCAAGGACATATGACAATGAACATTTTACCGAAGGGAATGTGGATGAACGTTCACCATGTTTCCAAGGAAACTTCCGTCCAATTATCTGATGATTAAAGTTATTACGTAACCCTTATGAACAAGAAAATATGTTAAAAAATAAGGATTTATGGTCTCAAGGTAACAACATTCTTAAATTATGAACTTAGGAACAAAGTAATGTAGTCATTAATAAATTCAACATGGGGGTTAAACACTGATTTTTCATGACCTCTGCTTCCGAAAGACATACAATCACCATAGTTTTAATAATTTTAATCATCATGAATAGGAAATGATAAGAAGCATATTAAAAACATTGGCAAATTGAATTTAGACTGAGTTCACTGACATTCACCAAACTTTAACACTTAGTCAGTGTCCAGGCTGCAATCATCAGTTTGGAGGCCGTGGCAACCGCGGTAAATTAGCTCAGGAAGAGGGGCAAAAACCGGGATGTGAGACATAAATTTGTCCTCCTCGGTACCACAGAGTCTGACTTTTACTGGCCATCTCACGATGTGGCTGGGAGATACTGGTACAAAAAAACCAACAAGTTATTTTATCTATGATGACATCTAGACTCTTGCTTGCAGAAGAAACTCCATTAACTTCATAAAAATGTCTACTGACTTTTTTTTAGAGTTTGGCACAAAACAGTAGATAAATTATCTACAAAGCTTATGAATTTAACAGGCATTGTGGACTAGCAATTACTCCTATAAAGCATTCAAATTGTACTGAAAGGATCATTATTCCAAACTTGTAAAAGCAGGATTCAGACTTTTGTTGACTTGTTCATTTTCTACAATGGCTTTGTGCTCTTGCTTTGTGCTATGCTTGTGTTACAACAACTTTTCTTTTATCAGATTTGTCTGAGTTTTCTTTTACAGGCATGACAGTACTCCTGATCCTCTGGGATTCAATCGATTCATATCAAATCAATGCACTTGGACATCTGACATTCTTCCATCCTCTAAATCCTCTTATTGTGTTCGGTCTCTGGGGGCTGCGGCTCACAGGTGACACGCGCAGACAGATCACAGTAAGCCAAAAGAAGTTGTGCCGAACATTTTTCTTGCAGCTGGAGGCTGACTAATCGGAGGATGAATGCACAATGCTCTTTGTTGAGGCAGAAGCAGACTAAATAGACAAGGCAAAACAGTAAATACTTGACAACATATCAGCATGACCAGGATACCTACTGATGCATTGTGCAAAAATGGAAGAAATTAAAATCATCATCTTCAGCTCTTAATCCTGTAATAATGATCCAGCTCATCAACATACTACTCTCAGCACAAACAACTCTTTGATTGCCAGAGTGCTTTGATGAGAAAAAAAATGGAACATTTATTTTTTTCTGTGATCTTGTGGCTAGAGCCGAGCACAGAATATATACAGTATGTTGTAGTTTATAACAAATTAAATGTAAGTGGCATCGCTGATAGCATCAAATCATTTAAACTGCGTACAATATAAAACTACATTTAATTTCAACAGTATCGAATATTGCATTTCCACTTCACCCACCTCCACAGTTACAAACCGGGCAGAGAGGCTTGAGTGTGTTTAATTAGAGGAGAACACCACTTGGGAGTGATTAAAGTTTGATGAAGCATGCATCTGCTCACAGACAGAAATGCTGCGTTGCTGCACTCTTTACTCTGCCCAAGTGACACTAAACTTATTTTAGTGCTTTAGATATATAACTTGGCTTTAGCACAGTTCCCTGTAACGCCATAATACAAACGATAATCTCGCTAACTGTTTATCCATAATGTAGACTCAAAATGCAAAAGTATATGGTGACCACCAGGGATACGAGTGAAGCAAATTTAAATAAGGAACGGGGCTGTTACTGTCGATCCAAGACCAGAGCTCAGCAGGCTTCAATTATGTCTGGACACTTGATATTTCTGAGGAGCGCTTGAGAAAAGGTGCATGTGGCAAAAAGCTAGTGATTGAGAAACAAGAGGATTCAACAATTTGCATCACATTATCAAGATAGTGTGTGTTGGTATCTTTCCCTCCCTGCATCATTATTAAGAGCATCTCCATTCCTCTACTATGAATATGAAGTCCCAGGAAACTATGGTGGGTGAAAACGGTTTAAAAATATGAATAAATAACATCCTCCACAGTTTTACATCCCACTCCAGATGAGAACATGTGATATATTATATGAATGGAAAATTACTAATTGATTCATTCATTTATTTATTTGGTCTCAGACGGAGATGACTGTGTAAACAATTCTTTTTATACACACATGTACACGACAACGTTGAAATTACCTCACATTTTTTACCTATGGAATCAGAGGCAGCAAAAAGACATTTTCTATCACTTTTAATTCCCAAGATATGAGCTTAAACCTAAATCTGGAAATCAAAACCTCAGTTTTATAACAGCAACATCTAGAGACCGGTCAAGGTAATAATAATCGTTAAAGACCTTGAGAGAGTCCTGGATCTCTACAGTATACCAGGTTTGGTGTCTGCATGATGCAAACATGTCGGCAAATAAGTTGATACCTGCCCATTAAAGACAGAAAACGTACAATGGCTTAAATTAAGTTTAAATTATTGAACATTGACTAATGCAGTGGTTCCCAAACCTTTTCTGATGGGCCCCCCTTTGGTATATAAGGACATGTTTGCACATTTGCAATGCATAATTATTTCCGTCCATGCACCTTATTAGCACATTTTCTAAAAATCTTCCTAATGAATTCTTAACTTAACATTCTTAGCGTGACAGTTACTATTAACAGCTCTGATTTGATAGCTGATAAATGCGTTTTGTCCAAGATAACTATTTTATTTTCAGCCTGCTGAGTAAACAAGTTGATTGCAAGTGTCTTTACTATGACACTCAACATTAGCAAGACAGATTGAGCTCAATTAGCTTATGTATTATTTACACTACCACTTTCTTGATGCTTTTTGTTTGTTCCTCCTGTTTTTTGTCTTTCCTTTCTTACTGCCAGATGGATAGCTTCTCTTCATTTTGATAGACCCCTCTTATAATAATGGATTCGATTTATATCACATATCACTTTTCTCGACACTCAAAGCACTCACAATGGTTCCATTATTCATTCACACTTGGTGGTGGTAAACTACGTGGGTAGCCACAGCTGGTGCAGACTGTTTGAAACACGGAAGCCAATCTGCGCCAATGACTACTGGAGCATTCACACACATTTTACCACCAGCAGTGTCCTGACTGGAGGGTGAAGTGTCTTGCCCAACGACAGATGACTGGGGGAAGCAGGATTCAAACCGCCAATCCTTTGATCATTGGACGACCTGCTCTACGACCTGTGCCACTGCCGCCCCTTCTCAGGTCTGTTTACGTAAGATGCAGTGAAACCAAGAGGAAGAGACCCCTGTAGGAACTTGTCTGCTGCCCAAACACACTTTCATTGCAATTTGAAATCTAAATTTGGATTCTAAATCCTTAGAATCACAAATTGTTGCAATTCAAAGTTGGTGGCTTGGGGCCCCAAGCATTTGCCTGGTATGCCAGTTGGCAAGCAGTGCCTCTGATTATGTCAGCAGTGTGCAAGCATTATTTTTTTCATTCATTCATACTGTGAAACCCCTGCGATGGCTCTGCGCCCCCCATAGGGGGTGTGCCGCCCACTTTGGAAAATCAGACATTGCTTTTTACATTAGAAAAGGAAGACAGTTGCGCTAGACTTGAACTTATTCAATTCAAGGTGCTGCATAGAGCCCACCTATCAAAATCCCGATTATCCGAAATATATCCCAATGTTGCAGACTTATGCGACAGATGCCATGGCTCTCCCTGCAATTTAAGTCACATGTTTTTCTCCTGTCCTAGGTTACAAACATTTTGGAGTGACTATTCTGTGATCATGTCTAAAGTTCTGGTGAAAAATGTTGTTATGGCCCCCCTCATAGCAATATTCGGACTCTCGGTTGACTCCTCACATATCAGCCCCGTACAGTCAGAAGTATTGGCGTTCACATCTTTTTTAGCTAGACGTCGTATCCTACTCTCATGGAAATCCCCCAAGTCTCCGTCTATTGCTCTTTGGCTTAGTGATGTTATGTTTTTTCTAAAATCTGAAAAGGTGAGATATTCAGTAAAAGGCAACTCATCTAAATTTGTTCGTAAATGGCAATCTTTCGTAGATTATTTTAACTCATTGAAGACTCTACCCACCGACTGATCCCTCCCCCTTACCTTAATTTTCTTTTCATTTCTTTCATTTATTTATTTGTTTTGATTATTGTTATTTATGCTGCATTTTGTGTTTTTTTTATTATTTCCATTTAATGGGATATTAGTGATGGGCATTTGCATTTATCACTGCATTTGTTTTTGTATGCCGCATTTGCTCATCCATTACTCTCCTCCATTGTTCATTTGTTGCTCATCTGTTTATTTTTTATTTAACTCTACAGAGACTCTGTTCTTAGTTCTTAGTCCATGTTGACATTGTTGTTTTTTTTTTTCTAAAAAGATCAATAAAAAAAAAAAAGAAAAGGAAGACAGTGACATTGTGACATACCTAACTAAAGCGTGTCCTATAACCAGCATCACAGATGTCTTCACTATTTATAGGCTGAGAAGTTATCAAGCTGCTGTTTGGTATCATGGTGTTCACCACACTGAACATGGATCAGAGAAAGCAAAGGAGAGAGTTGTCTGAGGAGTTCGAGTTCAGAAAGAAATGTACAGAAAAGCATGTTGAAGGTGAAGGATTTAAGACAATCTCCAGGAAGCTTGATTTCAAATTTCAGTCAGAAGTTTAGGATCCATGAAGCCAACCTCTGTGGATGTGGTCAGTGACAGAAGAGTTGGATAATATGACTGATATTCAAACAGCCAAGAACAACTTCCAAAGACATTCAAGGAGAACTTTAAGGTTGAAGTACATTGGCGTGAGATTGCACCTTCCCTCACTGTTGGAGTGGACAACTCCACCGACTCCACTGATGAAAGCAAATCACAAAAAAAGGGAGAGTGGAATTTGTCAAAATGTGGGTTGACAAACCACAATTCTTTCGGGAGAATGTTCTTTGGACAAACTAGATGACACTGAAGCTTCTTGGAAAGTCACATTGGAAATTCGTTCACAGATAGAGAATGAAGTATTCAAAGAAAAGAAGACTGATTTGAAACGTGGAGCAGGCTCAGTTATGTTCTGGAGCTGCTTTGCTGCATCTGGCACAGCATCTGTTGAATCTGTACAGATAGAATTACATCTTAAGACTATCAAGGCAGTCTGGAGACAAATGGATTGCCCAGTGTCCGAAAGCTTGGTGTCAGTTGAAGGTCATGGGTCCTCCAACAGGATAATGACCCAAACCACACAGCTAAAACACCCAAGGATAGATGATGACTTTTCTGAAGTTGTTTCATTCAGAGTTATGAAAACATCTAAATCACAGTGATTGCTTCACAGGATAATGCAACAAAACTCCAGGGTCATTATTTTTGTTCAGGCCAGTTTCATTAGTCTATTCTTTCTTTTTCTTTTTAATCACAATGTCTGTTTCAAGTTATTTCGGTGGCCATTCTTTTTTTTTTTCTTTAATAGAAGTTTCCCAAAAACTTTGAACCGTAGTTATGTAGCTTTTTGTTGCCCACATAATTATACAAGTAATTAATAATAACAATAACAACAGGATCCAGCTGGTGATGCTGCTGGAAACCTATTGTGTTGAAAAGCTTGGCGTGTTTTCAATTTTTTAATCCAAGAAAACAACATAGAAACATTTTTAAATTTAGTTGTAGGAAACAAAATTGTTCAGACCTAATCCATTCTTGATTTTTACTTTAATTATAAAGTAAATAATGATTTTTATGCTTAGAAGTGGGCTGAATGTTTCAAAGCTATATTCCATAACTAGGAAAAAAAATCCTTGAGAAGACAAGAAAAAGTTTCACAAAAAAAATCTAAATACTTCACAAACATGTCAGTGATCTTGAAATGCCAGTGTTAACAATTGTTACTATTAAGATGTTCAGATTTGGTAGTGGGACGAGTTGTGGCAGTTAGAATGCACTAAAAGAGGTCGTTGAGGGCTCGTGCAGACGGTAGAGAAATTCAACACACTAGTCATCTAAAGAGCCTCAGGCGGACCTGAGGCAATCTGGAGTGGTGATTTGAGCTCTTACCGTATGTCGCACACTGCGCCGAGCAGGGCACCACGAGTGAAGGGTAAGGACGACAGCTTCATTTGAAGAAAAGGGACAAAAAGATAGGACAGATGTTTGCAAAAGCCTTCATAGATAAGACACTGCCTTTTTGGACAATGTTCTGTGGAAAAAGGAAACCAAAGTAAAGCTCTTTTGGAATTCAGCACAGCATTTAGTTTAGAGCTGTCAAAATTAAATCCATAAGCAAAACAAAATCCGAAACTACAGGAAAACATGGTGGAGGTTTAAATATAGGAGTGGTTTGAAAACTTTGGGATTGCAAGCATTTGTTTTGTCAAAGGAATATTTACTGTGGCATTTTAGAGCAAAACATGCTCCTTAATGTCAGAAACCAAACTCATGCGCTGATTTAAAACCAATTGGAAAGCGAAGAGAAAAACAAATCTGCTATCTCAAAAATAACTCCTACAAACTTTAAAGTGCTTTACAGCATAATGATGGTAGCATGCCAGAAACAGGTGCGAGAAGCATCTGCCTACTGTAGAAACAAGTAATACTTAAGAGGCTGTTTTTGTTGCCAGGTATCCTGCAACTCATCTTAATGAAGGTTTTTAATAATTGTGTCCCGGGTGCATTTGGTGTGGTACATGTGTTATTTCCGTATTATGTAAGTGTCACATTCTTTTTCTTTTTATAATTTACCTCCATAAACCTGAACATTTTAACCGAATACTTTAATTCTTTATCTGCATTGCATCCATCCAGTATTACCTGCTTATTCCTTTTTGGGCTCATGGGGATCTGCTCAAGCGTGTCACAACCTTCTTTGGGTAAAAGGCAGGGGTGGACCCTGAACATATCACCAATCCATCACAGGGTAGACAACACAGAGACAACCACACTCACAATCCCTCTCCTTCGCTCTGTCTGACAGCACTATCATGCAAAAGCAGAACCATAAAGTCATAACTTATGACTTCCGAAAAACTAAGAGATTGTCATTAACCTTGGTGGAGGACTGTACTCCAAGACTGCTCTTCCACACTACATATATTGTGTGGATCCCTTTAACATCTCTAAGCGAACTGCATCAGAGTTTACTGGAACTTTTATGAGCTATTGTATTGGGAAGATTGGATTTTTATATCACTGGAAGTTGGACCAGCCAAAAACAAATAACACATTCCAGTTGTTTTTATTTATTATCAATATCCTAAAGGATTTCCCACAACATTATTATGTTATCATCTTTACAAATATTATCTGTCTCAGAGATGAGCGATCAAGTATATTGATGAGGAGAAATAGGTAGTAACCCACCCAAGTCACTATAGCATCACCACAATAATGATCTGTCCTCACCTTTCACCAAGGTGCTTATGGGATCTTCATTTTCCTGATCTTTTATACACACGATCCGTCCAACGTTTTAGTGAATAAATAAAACAACCAGCAGCTCTGAAATCTGAATTCTTGAGCAAGACAAAGAAAATTCTGCTTAAAATCACCCTTGTACACCCACTGAGATCATCCAGCCAGAACTCACACTGCAAGTTGGCTCATAAGTGTAAGATTAGTGACAGTCAAAGCCAAATATGCGCACAGTTTCTCCCCAGTGAAAAGTTCAGCAGCATGGAAGCAGATCAAGAAGATTCCCCCCCTCAAAGGGTTTAGAGCTGGAGCTCTTGAGAAAAATTTTGAAAGCAACAAAAGTTAGTGTATGCATAGTATTCTCTCTGTGATTTGCTATAAGTACTACAACTATTATCACATTTCGGAGGGGAAACTTGAGATCCCCACATCGAGGATGACTGGAATTCAAGAAGCACAGTCGTACGGCTGCAATCTCATTAAACATAATGATACGAAAGGTTGTCTCCTGTGTGATGGATGTGACAGCTCCCTGGCTGAACCAAGTGAACCAATTATTTTCTGATGTTTAGCTTCAGTGTCCCAAATGCAAATGCACATTATAGTCACATTACCGCATCTGCCAAACCTTCTCAGACAGTCGCTTGTTATTTCTATGTATCCAGTTGTGCTTGAAATGGTGTTTATCGTCACAAGGATACATTGCCCTGTAAGTAACATCTTGTTCAGCATGACTTAAGAAAATATGAGATTAAAGAAAAGAAGAAAAAAAATCAGAAATAAATAGTTAAACAGTGAATATTTGCTGCCCAAGGCCAAAAGCATGGTTGAATAAAAGTTGGCATATCGGGCTGCAGGAAACCATCAGACCGGGGAGTAATTGGTTTCTTTGGGACATGTGGCAGGGTGTCAACTGAAAGGTTACAAGAGGACATAAGACCGGCAACTCCCTACATCACAACACTGATGACAGTTTATAACAATGCCTCATCATCTTCCATTCTCATCAAGTTGATGGCCTTATTAATTCTAGCATTGCCAGTTTGGGAGAAATTAACACTTCCTATGTGAAAACTTTGCTCTCCCACAGAAATATCCGAAATAATTGCATGTTGCATAAAGAGATCAAGAGGAAAGAGGATAAAAGTACAGTGTCGCTCAAGTCACAGACCAGCCGAGAAAAGAAAACACAATAACACAAAATGAATACAGGAAGCAGTGCTCCAAAAATGGGTGCTTGCACATTTGTTTGCCTCTGCTGCTTTTGGCGCGTACGAGAATGTGTGCATGTTTCCCTTTTATGCATCTCATGTCAGACTGAACAAGATGAAAAGCTACATTTTATGGTGAGCTCTTTGTTTCACCAGAACTCTTCATTTCCTTTTGTCGAGGAGGATTCAGATCGCGACCCACTGCTTCTGTCAGTCATCGCTTCAGTCCAGAGGGGTAAGAGTCTGCCTTCACCGCCCGGCCCTTCTATCTCACAACCTTTTGTTTCGGTCTCTTTTCATAGATCATGAAAAGCAAGAGATGTCTCTCACATTTCTCTTTCTCTCTTTAATCTTGCCTTTGTCCTTTTGTGTCTTGATCAAGTTGTCATATGGGGGGGGGGGGGGGGGGGGGGGGGGGGTCTTCTCAAAGCATACTTATACTTGCTGTTTAATAACTCGCTGAATGGAAGACATCTTGCATACCTGCACACACGCATGCACACCCTCATGTGATGATGGGGCTGTGGTGGGGTGGGGCTCCTGTCTGTTATCATCTTCAAACAAAATCAATCACCATATTTTCTTGCCAAATGCCCTTTCATCAGTGTAGAGTGAGCTTGGCTTTGTGTGGCAGGCGTGCCAACATGTCTATTTGTAACCAGGCTCATATCTGTGTGTGTTTGCATGCGTGTGCGCGCGCCCGCTTGGTTGCGCTACATGAGCAATGTGCAGTATCTGCTCTCAGAGTACTTAGCCAGAGGAGCTGTCTGCTGTTTGAATAAGAGCAGTCAGTCACCGGCACTAAAGAGAACATTCATCAAGCATTTCTACAGCTTACACCTGTTTCTGCTGGCTAAGGCGAACATGCTGCGACGGCTGCGGCGCTGCATCACTCTCCACGCTCTCTAAACAGCTCCTGTGGCGGCTCCTCGCGCACATTGTTTCTGATGTTTTTCACATTAGCTCCCTGCAATGGCCGTCACCATTTATAAGTAAATAAAGCTAACCAGCCTCTCTGCGACATTGACACAACAAGTCGTGATCTTTGTTAGCATGTTTAGATCACCGCAACAGCTGCACCTGCATGGGGTTGTGTACATCAAACAGCATGACAGTGTCATTATCCGTTAGCGTTGGCTCACACTCTTGGAAAGACGGGGCTTTGACCTCACATATGCCCAGCTATGTGATGTGGTCGCCAACAGGAGGTATGCATGCCTCCTGCTCTCCCATGTGAGGAACTATGGGATTGCGTAAATGCTCAGTTTCCTACTAATATGAAAGCAGTGGTCTAATCATGAAATAGAGCTGCCTATGATGTGTCGCCCGACCTCAGGGCTCCAAGAGCTACTCCCTTTCAGAACATTGCTGCATCACACTTAGTTGCTTTGCTGCATTCTGACATGTCTACTAAGCAGATTTGGCCCTTTTAGCGTTTGGTGTACGGTGTGTGTGTGTGTGTCTTTCACCATTTTATAGGGTCCACTTTGATGAGTATTTACTTATATTGACAGGATGGGGGCTTCATTAGTGGGATTGATGAGCGGATGTGCGTCACCACTTCATATTTTCTATCGAATGGATTTAGCTTTTATTATTCTACGCTAATCTTTTGTTTTTCTGCCCCTGCTGTCTCCCAGAATGCAGAGAAAAGCCTCTCCACTCCTCCGGCATGCGCGACACATTCAAGACGATATCGATTTCCTATAAAATTTGCAGAAAACAGGAAGAATGCGAGCTTTAATATTTCCTACCCTCTGAAACACCTGGTCTGGGTTGCTAGGTAACACCTTGCACAGCAGTGTTTGATGTGTGTATGCTCTTTGCAAATGGCTTTGATCCTCAGCAAACTGACAGACTTTCCACAGGGCTACCTTCCCCTGGTAATTTTGGCACCTCATCACACAGCCGAGACTAAAACGTAGCTGAAAGCTGCCGAGTGAAATGGAATACCCACCTTGTTAGGCAAAGAACAAAAGAGAGGCTGTCCGGAAAAGTTAAAGCGTTAAACTATTTTCATTAAGAAAACCTTTCGAGTGTCAGAGATTTGCTGAAAGACGGCACTCTGCTTTGCACGGTATTGTTCAACACGTTCAACATGTGACATGAAGGCGAAGGACGATAGCGGCAGCAAATGCAACAAACAAAGCAAAATGTTAAAAGTCATCTTTCTTGGAGCTCAGTTGTGCGTAATTACAGAAACACTCACCCAGCAGCACAACACTTTACTTTTACATGATGTTTCACCTCCTAATTGGATTACTGGCAGGAAATCTGTCAAAGTGATTGCTTGGGAAAGAAAAACACATCATTTCATAAGTTATTAAACTAAAGACAAAACCTTTCTGGAAACCGTTGGTAAGATACATCTTTTCTTTCGTACAAGATTTGAAAAACACATTTTGAGCCGATACAGATACAGTAGATAGAAGTAAAATACTTTCCAGTTTCTTCAAGCCACGGTTAAAAGTACACTGGAAAAACACATTTCAAAAAAATAAAACAAAAAAAGCCTTGTTTCAACAATGACTATTTTGCTAGTTTTAAGAATTCAAATCAAGAAGATTTTTCTTACTACACGACTATGATATTTTTGACTAGATTTGTGCAATATTAAGGTTATCTCCGGAGGGCCTGTTTTTGCAGCGTAACAGTTGTATTTGTTTCAAGATAACGTGAACTCATATGCACCATTAGCATATATAATGGGCGAAAAAAGGAAGGCCAAGTCAGGAATAGCCTGTAATAAGAGAATTAAAATACATTTTAAACAAACCGTTTAGGGTAACATATCAGGCCAAGATGGATGTCAGGTGGAGGTCACTTCAGTCCAGAATAGAGTCTGCTGCTAAACTCTGCTCACTGCTGTAACTATAGTTATATATCACTGATAATATACACACAGGACCTTTCCTTACATGAACAAAGAGTTGTAACTCCACCATGTCACTGAATCACCTGGAGACAGTCCAGTCGATGGTAATGTGAGACAGCGAAGGATGTTTTAGTGAAGCAGGATCAGAAGCCCAGACTGTGCTGCATTTAAAGTAATTACAGCACCTAATGTGGGGTTAAGTTTATTAGCAAAACAATTACAATAGCCTTTGATAAAAGCTTATTTCAGAGTTGTTGGTTTTTTGTTTGTTTTTGTTTTCTTCTTCTTTTTTATGCTTTACCATTTATGGACCAGTAACAAACATTTCACTACCTTTGGTCAGTGGTTTAGGGCAGTGATTCTTAACCATAGGACCTCGGCCCAAACTTGGGCGCAAGCGCCACCTAGAGGGCCGCAAAAAAATTCTGTTTCGTACGTGTGGGCCGCAAGACTGCATAGCAACTCCCAACCATGTGGTGGCGGTAATGCATTAGTCAGTTGTTACTTTAACCTGCTACATAAATGAGGAGAAGAAGACACTCAGCTACTCTAACACAATGGAGCAATATTTAAAACGGAAAAATTAAGACGACAACCCCCCCAAAAGTAAATTTTTGCGCAAGTACAATCCTGACTTCATCAAGTACGGCTTCTTAAACCACCCAGACTGGACTTGATTTTGTCTCAATTTAAAAAACATTATTTTGAATGTATTTATTTTACTTTTACTTTTTATTGATTGATTTATATGTACATATATTATTTTTTTATTCTGAGTCCTTCCTTTTTTATTTAAGTAAAATATAATTATTGATCCTTTTTTATTAAGAAGCCTGAACTGATTGATTTGTGCCATGAATCAATCCTGATGTGTGTGCATGTTAAGATTGACATGTTTAATACAAGTCTGTGATGATCACATTTTATTATGTCATTTTATTTGACAAGGTTTTTGCTTGTTAAACTGTAAGTGGATTTGGTTTATTGAATACAAATCAAACCAAGAGTGACATCATTTTAAGCCTATACAGTGTTAATATTTATGGGCCCTGGGCCACTCTGTACTGAAAAAATTGGGCCTAAAGATCAGAAAGGTTAAGAACCCCTGGTTTAGGGCCTCTGCCTTATACTCAGTCGGATTTAAAGTTTATAAATAAATAAAACACTTTGCCCGCTACAGTAAGGGCAAAAAGGCATCCGCTGCCATGTGGCTCTCTTTTGAAGACATACTGTAGGTAAAATCATTGTGAGTCATTTTAGGCCACTCATCTTTAATTCCTGTACCGTTTTCAACTGGAAAGACAGACTTTGTTCAATACCAAGACAAGTAGACTGACTCTAAAAATGTTGGTTTAGATGCTCTTGCTCTCAGGTTAAATATCCAGAGTTAATCACCCGGCTACCAGTCTGCGGTTCTATTCATACATGCAAAACATTACAATCTGGCAGCAGGAAGACGTGGAGTTAGGAGAGAGAAATGAGATGTGCAGAGGCTGGCCCTGCACACAAGTGCATTTGAAGTTGTGTGAGGTTATTACAGGTTTGATTATTGAGTTCCACAGGGCAATTGGCTCAAATGAGGGCTGACAGCTTAGGAGGGCAGAAAACAGCTGGAGAGCTCATCTCTGCCAGCAGCCATATTAAGACCATTTCACTCCCAGGTGCCTCAGCTGCTATGATCTGTGATTAAGGCATACCTAATGAAGAGTTGATGAAAGCAATCAGGTGCCACTGCATCTGCAGATGCTTTCAAGATGCTGGAACAGTACCCTCACTGCTTCAGAGGAAGATGTTGGGGATCCAACATTAAATGCATTTTTCACAAGGTGATTATATTGTCGTTATATCTTAAAAGTAGAGCACTATGAGTCCGTCTGTCACAGTCGTTTCAGCCAATGCCAGCACCCTTTAATGCAGTATTATTCCACTTTATCAGTTCATATCTGTAACTTAGCAGCAAATTAACCAGCTGGCAGCCAGGAAACACAAACTGAGCTGTGAGAACATCGTGTATGGCACACCCTCTCGCGTAATGTCTGTTAATAATTAAGCTGAAGTCAAAAGAAATCAAAACCAAACAACAAGGGTGTAATGAAATTATCTTTTGAATAGTTTTTGCTCAGGAGGGATTGGCTTTGGCTGAGGTCCAGGTGCATGAATTTTTGAGTGTTACACTAACTGCGAAACGATGTCGAAGCCTGTTGGAAATGAATTGACATAATCTCTCCTTAGTGCAATATGTATGAGCAGCCACTCACCATGACAAAATAAAATCTGGCCTGATACTATGCACAGCGTGGGTGTTGGGACCCCTGAGCGTCATGTAATTGCATTTCATAATGGCTGTTTTCTTCCTCCCTTTTCTTGCAGCATGTGAGAACTGCAGAAAGGACCCGATAATGTCTCTGCTCGGTTCCAAAGATTTGTGTGATTTCACCTGTTACTGCTCCACTAGCTGGACTGTCGAGTAACTGAGTCCACAGACACTCAGATGCATAGTGGGCAGGGAGCCCACGCAAACACTCACATTAGCTGTAGGTTTCATTCATCAGTCTGTAACCTGTCGTGCTGGCGGTAAACAAGAATAAATGATGATCTAGAGAATTAAATTAGGCGACGGCAGCTCTCACAATGGCTGAGCCGTTTGCAGCTTTAAAGTCAGAAGAGGGTACTGGTCTTTTTTTCATTCCCCCCGCCTTCCCCATTCCTGCTCATGGTCTACGCTCCTGTTGACAAACACTACATCACTGCGGAGGACACAAGGTTGAACTGCATCTCAAGGCTCTTTCCATGTAATATTCATTGTCATCAGAGAACACAGCGGCCTCAAGTTTTAGATCAAAAGCATTTCTATTCAGCAACAAGGGAAAGCACTTGAGTGTGGAGGAGGAATTCACAAAACGCCTTTGTCTGTCTTTGATATTTCAGGCTTCAATCGGACCTTTACCAGCGAAAGTCCGTGTACTGTCAAGTACACCATATAACACAGAAGTGCATTTTCATGAAAGATAAGCATTGATTTTTATAAAGCTTTATAGTAGTCTCCAGCAAAGCTATAGCGCTAACATGAAGCAGGACTATACTCTTCCATGTTCTGTACGCAGTAAAACGGACATCAAAAGAGGCAGAAGGGTCGTTATGTTGTGTTTTACTGTTGTTTGACGACAGTATTGCTTTCTACATTCCTGCTAGTGTATACAGTAAGCAGCACAGCCTATAGCTGTGCACAAGTCAAAGTGCATTATAGATGTGATGTCTGACAAGTAATTATTGTTTATGAAAAGGGCTAATTTAACTCTGTGAACACAGCGACTGAGACCCCGGAGCGCTTCAACGACATGTCACATTACTGAAAGATAAAAGTCTCCTTCAAGTAAAATGTTAGACAGTTTCAATATTACACCAAGGCTCGATGTTGTCTGAGATATTCATTTCATTTTGCATCATAATGAGAAGCGGGTACTTGCAAAACACAGGCAACTGCCACAATAGTGTTTTTAACGACATTTTCATAAATAATATTGCCACTTGTTAGAAAAAGAAATATTTGAATTAGTTTATCTTTTATACTTTTTAAACAAACTCAATTTTAGAACATTTTGCTGGTGCTCCAAGATAAATGGAAAACCTCATCTCTGCGTCTGCTGTTGCAGCCCACTCACAGAATCCTTGCAGTAATTTAGCTTTTGCTGTAAATCTTGATCAAATATATGAGGTTAGAGCTTCTGCTTTTGAGTTAAAATCTTGCAGAAGGTGAACGCATACGGTAGACTTAATGGTCTAATTTTAAACTCACTTCATCTCATGACCAGCAGGATTGGTCTTTACATCCAATTCTTCATTCCACATCTGCGTCAGTGATGTATGGTGGTCCTACAAGTTCATTAAATATCCATTCATAATTTCCTTTGCTTGTGCATATAACCAGCCTATTACATATTTAGTTGACTCTGCCACTGGGGTGCAAGGATACAATTCTTACCACGTTTCCTACATTACTGATCAGGAGCTCATCTGATGAAGGACCCAACACTGTGCTGTGTTTGGAGGTGAGAGTCAAAAACTGTCAAAACAAAGACACCAAATAGTCAGTCAGAACAGCCTGAGAGGAGCAGGAAAGCTAGCGATACACTTTTATTCTTTATTTTACAGTGATATGTGTAAAATTTTGTTTTCTTGATCCACCAGTACATTAGTTGCAACAAATAAAAGCGTTTATCTAAACAGGGAAAACACAGACTGAATGATGTTGGTGTGAAATTACACGAGTAACAACGTGGTCTCTTTTCCCTGCTGTTCGCAAATACCAGCCAAACTAACTTTGGACTCGCATCCTGTTGGTCTCTTCTGGCGATTGTGTATCCCTTCACACAGTATTTCACACATCAATAGTGATGAAGCTAGTCCACAGGGCTACCATGGACAACATGGCAGAAGTGACTAAGTTCACACTGCTGGTCTTAATGCTCATTTTAAAGCTCATTTGCTGATTTTGTTTTTGCCAACGTCTTTGTTTTTTTCTTTTGTGTTTTTTACATTCATATTTCAAATGTGTTATATATGAGACGTCATCGTGAACAGGCTTCTGCTTTGAATTGACCCGCATGTGTAGCGAGACAAAGTGACATAGGCTAGAGGTGTATAGAAGTAACAGTATGATTTCTTTTTGAAGATTTTGTGCAGTGGAAGCTGAAAAATAATGAACTAATTATAAGGAGAAGAAGATTGAGGAAAGGAAGTGCAAAATGTTTAACATTTGCCATGTGTGGAGTGATGGCTTTAAAATCTGTACAGAAACGTGTGCCGATGAGGAATTGGAGCCGGGAGTGGAGAGACCGTGACATGAACGGCTTCACTAAAGTAGATTTCATCCCAAAAAATCCTGCCGCTGTATAATTGTGCCATTAATCGCATGACAGTGATGTCAGAGATGGATGAAATGTGACCTGACAGTTCACACGGAGGTCACACCGGGTAACGTCAAACACATATCTGATTTAGCACCACATGTTAAACTGACCCATGTCTGATGTGGAAAAAATTGG
This sequence comes from Cololabis saira, assembly GCF_033807715.1. Taxonomy (NCBI): domain Eukaryota; kingdom Metazoa; phylum Chordata; class Actinopteri; order Beloniformes; family Belonidae; genus Cololabis; species Cololabis saira. The sequence goes on from NC_084593.1 coordinate 19,774,409, forward strand.
ATTTCGTGTCTTTTGAGCTGTACAGAAGGGGGTGGGGGGTCACTTTGACCTGCAGTATGAACACAGCCTCAGATATTCAAGAAAGTAATGATGGAAGGCAAACTAAACAAAAGTAAATCTTCTACGGGGTTGGAAAATTTGCTTTGTGCCACTTTAGGTGTAATATGGATAAATTGCTTTGTCCGCGACACCAACATGTCCTTCGTAAAAGTCTCAAAAGAGCATGTAAGTGATAAGTGCAAACTAAATTAATAATCCAAGAAAACCCAGTGGAACATTAGTACTAAATAAATGCTGCACACTGTAAGCTGCATTCACAGCAGTGGCTTCATTAGTGTGTTTCCATCCATTCATTACTCTCTCCTTATTCCTCTTTAAGGTCATGGAGGCCTGCTGGAGCCTGTCCCAGCTCTCTTCAGGTGAAAGGCAGGTTTACACCCTGGATACACTCATGGGCTTCATATAACAATTGATTTTTTCTTTGATTTTTTTTTACGAGAACTCACTGAAGCAGGAGAAGAAAATGCAAACTCGACTCAAAAAAGACGACTGCTGTGATTTGAACCAGGAATTTTCTTGCTGTGAGGCAACAGTGCTAACTACGCATCCGCTGTGCTGATCCAATGTTTCATTTCAATGGAATATATTTTTAAATAATTATGTTTAAATACATTTTTTCTTTTACCTGTAATTTGGAAGTAAGTAGCACTCAAATAATAGTAGTTAGTTGCAATATTTTGGCACAGGACAATATTTCTGTCAGAGACCCCAACCCCTCTCATTCACTGACAGAACGAGTGTGGTGGTCTTTTAGATTGATGACCATCCCTGCCTTCATGCAGATTACAATATTTAAATTGGTTGCCTGTCCCCAAGGGAGCCTGAGATTGAAATGCAGACACAACCTGCTGAGCAGCCTTGATTGTCAGGAGACTTTTTTTAAAAACACATTTTCTTCAAGCCATAGTGTGGTAATTAACGTTAGTACACAAAGCTGAACAAAATGAATGGTGTGATATTGAACTGGAAATGCTTGCATAAATGATTCATCTATACACAACTTGGTGGCGTTGAAGGGATTTTTGAGTGTGTGTAACTTCAACTGGAAAGAAAAGGATACTACTATACCTTCTGAGTAAATACTATCAGTATTTCTAGATTCTGTAACATTAAATAAAATTCAGCTCTTACAATGGATTCCATAATACTGTTAACATGTGTTATAGTAGTAAGATGGTGCTGTTTATTTGCTTTGCAAGTTATTCAGCTCTGAAATGTGTAGAACTTTGGATTTACATAATTTGCTCTTCCTGCGATAATTACTGTAAATACCATTAGTTTATTTATTGCATAACAAAATACAATACCATCTACTTGAAGGTACAAGTATAACCATTTTTGCTTCGCATAATTTCTGAGGGAGGGAACATCCGGTGGACTGACAAATATGTCTTGGGAATGGCTCTTTTTTTCCCTCCTTTCTTCCGCAATGTATAATTATTTCATGTATCATGCCTACGCCCAGACACTCTGCAGTTCACCAAGTCCTGAGAGGCAAACTGTTGTTGCATCAAAATTCCTTTTGTCTGCAAAGTAGAGCTATGCAGATAAGCTTGTTTTCCTCTTTGAGCAGTTCATCCAGTGTAACACCAGTGTGTGAAAGATATGAAGTAATAGCATGACAGTTCAGCTTAAAAGGAAAGGAGACTAATGCAGCTTTGTCATATCTACATACTTGTTTCCAATACATGTGTGAGGGGTAAAATAAAGTTGTCATCAATGGCATCTCTCAGTGAAAGTCATTTAAATAATTCCAAGATACCGTTTTCCTCCCGCGAGAGCAAATGTGACTGTTGCCAGGCAATCCACTCTCTTAGCATTGAAAGCTGTGGTAATAGTATGCATGAGCCAAAGGGACAAATACTCTTTCGACAGTGCTTGTTCTGAGCTGGATTTACAAAGCAAGTAAACAGCTGATTGCATGAGCTGAGAGCTGCTCATGTGCTTTATGAGATATGTATTCAAAAGCTGTATGTCCCCTTTGCTCTTTAAAAACTGTATGGGTTGTGTGTGTGTGTGTGTGTGTATGTGTGTGTGCATGTGTAAAAGGGGGGGGGGGCATGTCAAAAAATTACATCTTTTTAAACCAGGCTGAACGAAAACCTACAAATCTGGTATAGCGTAACATATTCCCCAGCTGGGAGCAGTGCAGAGGCTCTGAGCCAACATTTCATGAAAGTCAAATATCATGTTGGCAAAGCAAAAACCCAAAGAACAGAGCAGACTGAAGACACATCTGCTGCAGCCAGCAGTTCAAGAAGTAGTAAGATCGCTATTCACCTGAACAGTGTTCAAGTGCTCTCCAACCATCTTGACCATCAAAAGACTAAGTAAAGACGGTGTTTGGTGTTCCATCTCAACTGCAGTCCCACCGATTCTTATCAGAAAAGTCTGTCATATTAAAATGGTCTCTTTTTTAATTGCATGACCCATCTGTATGGAGGATTTTTTGTGCCAAAATTAAATAAATAAATACATCATTAATTAATTAAATTGGGAATGAAATATATCATTAATTAAATGTGTCATTAATTAATTAAAATTAGAATGAAATATGTCATTAATTAATTAAAATACAATTCATTTTAAGTAAAAATATATATTTATTGTTTCAGCATTTAATTAATTAATGACACATTTAATTAATGATTTCGTGTTGCGTGTGAATCATGAAATGTAAAACTGCATTTAATTAATTAATGACACATTTAATTAATGATTTCGTGTTGCTGAATCATGAAATGTAAATGTAAAACTGTCAGTTTCACTCGTCAAACTCAGTGGGCGGATTCCAAACACCTGATTGGTTCCCCTGCATATCAAGTCAAGGCAAATCGAATCCACATAATGGATTGTTGCAGGGCTTCGGGACACATTCCGATAAACCGCGTTCAGACTGCAGGCAAATCTGATTCATATCTGATTCCTTCTCATATCCGATTTTCAGGGCTGACTGTCCACACTGGTTTTAGCAAGTGTCCATATCGGATCTGGCTCTGTTCAGACTGGGCCACATCACTGACTGATCTGACGGGTTGCCATAGCAACGACGTCGGAGCGGAGGCGTCACCCAGCGCGTGTATTGTGTGAAGTCATGTATTTCTTTTATATATATAAAAAAATCCCAAAATATCTGTACCGTTTCTGATTGGGTCGGCACTGCGCATCATTTTTAGACACAACAATGAACGCATAGCCTACCGCAAAAGTTGTGTTTCGGCGGAGGGACCAGACGTCTCAGCAAAATGAGAAACAGAGAAAGGTGTTCAGAACAAAACCATCAGCAAACTTACAAACCAACCAACAAAGCTCAGAGTTTACAAAACGAATATATATATATATATATATATAATATATAACAACTATAATACAACTCTATTAAAATAGAAAACATGTTATTATTGCAGGTTTAACATAGGTTTTGAGCATATGGGTATTATATTTCCATCATTAGGGAGAACCCCTATGACAGAATCATCACTGTCTAATGTTCTATCTAATGACAGAATTATCACTGTTTCAGTGATAATTCTTACATATAACATTGTTTGTAGTCATTTTAGTGCAATTTAAAGCTTATTTCTACAAATAAAATCAGCACTGTAGGCAGCGATCTTGGACCAGCGGCCACTCTGATTGGTCCAGCACGCTCACGTGACAATGTCGAAGCACTTTGTGTCAACTCCGCCTCTGGAAATAGTTCCACTTTTAAAACGTCGTTTGTGAAGCCAGTTTCCCGAGATCGGACTTCGACGACTAGATAAATGCTTGGCATCAATAGCTGTATATGTTGAAGTATTGTATATGTTACAGTAAGTCGCACGCGCGAGATAAAAAGTTGTGCGCACGAGATAGCAATAATAATTTCCATGTCACCTCCAGGGCTCCGTACAGACCTAATAGATCCATGGTACAGACCAAAGCAGTGGATTCCACTAGATTTGCGTTAGCTCCGCCCACTGAGTTTGACGAGTGAAACTGACAGTTTTACATTTACATTTCATGATTCAGCAACACGAAATCATTAATTAAATGTGTCATTAATTAATTAAATGCAGTTTTACATTTCATGATTCACACGCAACACAAAATCATTAATTAAATGTTTCATTAATTAATTAAATGCTGAAACAATAAATATATATTTTTACTTAAAATGAATTGTATTTTAATTAATTAATGACATATTTCATTCTAATTTTAATTAATTAATGACACATTTAATTAATTAATGATATATTTCATTCCCAATTTAATTAATTAATGATGTATTTATTTATTTAATTTTGGCACAAAAAATCCTCCATACATCTGTACTGGAAATATGTTAATTTGGATCACATGTCAAATACGACCCTTGTTGTGCCTCACAGGAGACATGACATGCTGAAGTGTCATGTAACTGTCAAAATGCTGAACCTGATAAACTCAATTCCTCTACCAACATTAACATATATACCAGCATCTGCTAAACAAGCCCAAACAGCCAATCAATGTCCACTTCAAGGTGTGACTGACTATTGTTTTCCACCCACAAGTCAAGCACAAGACGCCCACTGCACAAACACAGATTACAAAATAAAGGGAACTTGCAAACAGAAATAGTAAAGATAGAGATTGAAAAATAGATTAAGTGATTAAAATATATAACGCGCTAAATATGCCCGTAATTAATTAATCACAATTAACGCGCTAATTTGACATCCCTATTATATATACACACATATACATATACAGTGTATAAATACACACATGTACATGTAGTGGTAGTAGGGTGTCCATCAGTGCACGTGGCACCAGGACACCCTAGGCTGGAGGTCAATGATCGACTTTGTTGTCGTCTCATCTGACCTTCGGCCGCATGTCCTGGACACTCGGGTGAAGAGAGGGGCTGAGCTGTCAACTGATCACCACCTGGTGGTGAGTTGGATGCGCTGGCGGAGGAGGAGGTTGGACAGACCGGGCAGACCCAAATGGATTGTGAGGGTCTGTTGGGAATGTCTGGCTGAGCCCTCTGTCAGGGATGTCTTCAACTCTCACCTCCGAGAGAGCTTATCTCAGATCCCGGGGGAGGCGGGGGACATTGAGTCTGAGTGGACCATGTTCTCTGCCTCCATTGTCGACGCGGCGGCTCGAAGTTGTGGGCGCAAGGTCTCCGGTGCCTGTCGTGGTGGCAATCCTAGAACCTGGTGGTGGACACCGGGAGTAAACGATGCGGTCAAACTGAAGAAGGAGTCCTACCGGGCTATGTTGGCCTGTGGGACTCCTGATGCAGTAGATAGGTACCGGCAGGCCAAGCAAGCCGCAGCTCGGGCAGTCCTGGAGGCAAAAACTCGGGTCTGGGAGGAGTTCGGTGAGGCCATGGAGGAAGACTTTCGGTCGGCCTTGAGGAAATTCTGGCGGACCGTTCGGCGCCTCAGAAGGGGGAAGCAGTACTCTGCCGGCACCATTGCCGCATTGCCGGCAGTAGATCAGACTTGTTCCCGGTGCATGTTGGACTCCGGCAGGGCTGTCCTTTGTCACCGGTCCTGTTCATAATTTTTATGGACACCATTTCTAGGCGTAGCCAGGGGCCGGAGGGGATCCGGTTTGGGAACCTCAGGATTTCATCTCTGCTTTTTTCAGATGATGTTGTCCTGTTGGCTTCATCGGGCCGGGACCTTCACCATGTGCTGGGGCGGTTTCAGGCAGGGATGAGACTCACACCTCCAAAACCGAGGCCATGGTTCTCCACCGGGAAAGGGTGGCGTGCCTTCTCCGGGTGGGTGGAGAAGTCCTGCCTCAGGTGGAGGAGTTTAAGTATCTCGGGGTCTTGTTCACGAGTGAGGGAACGATGGAGTGTGAGATTGACAGACGGATCGGTGCAGCGTCTGCAGTTATGCGGCCAGTGTACCGGCCCGTCGTGGTGAAGAAGGAGCTGAGTCGAAAGGCGAAGCTCTCGATTTACCGGTCAATCTACACACCTACCCTCACCAATGGTCATGAACTTTGGGTAGTGACCGAAAGGACAAGATCGCGGATACAAACGGCCGAGATGAGCTTCCTCCGCAGGGTGGCTGGACGCTCCCTTAGAAATAGGGTGATGAGTTCGGTCACCCGGGAGGAGCTCGGAGTCGAGCCGCTGCTCCTTCACATTGAGAGGAGTCAGCTGAGGTGGCTTGGGCATCTGTATCGGATGCCTCCTGGACGCCTCCCTAGGGAGGTGTTCCAGGCATGTCCCTCCGAGAGGAGACCCTGGGGAAGACCCAGGACACGCTGGAGAGACTACGTCTCTCGGCTGATCTGGGAACGCCTTGGACTCCCCTCAGAAGAGCTGGAGGCAGTGTCTGGGGTGAAGGAAGTCTGGGCATCTCTGCTGAGGCTGCTGCCCCCGCGACCCGGGAACGGATAAGCTGAAGAAGATGGATGGATGGAATTAATGCGCTAATTTGACATCCCTAATATATATACACACATATACATATACAGTGTATAAATACACACATGTAGTGGATATTTCTTTCCCATGTGGATCGAGCAGCAGTGAAAAGAGGAGCTACGCACAGCTTGTTGGACATTTGCCAATCTGACATACATCAAAGGTAGTTATATGTAATTTATTAATTTAGATTTACACAGTAGATTAGATCCTTTTATGTTTGCATAAATAATAAGACATCTTTTCAATATTTAACCGCTTAATGTTCAGCTTTAAAGTGTTTGTTCACCAAGAGATCCAGTGATGCAATATTTGACTGAAGGCTAACACCAAGGAATAATAAAAAATGTATGCAAATTTGTGTGCTAATTTATTTCTTTTTGTTCCCTGTAAATCATCTCAACGTTCCCTCCTTTCTATTTTAAATAAATGCAGAAAATTCAAGCCAAAAAAGGATACAATATGATGTGGACTTCTTAACCTTTCTACAACAGCTGCAGGTGAGGTATATGCAGGCAGCTCTGCCACTTTCCTCACTGTTTCCATGTAAACGTAGTCCAGCGTTGCAGCCTGTGCTGATATAAAAGTGGTTGCAAACTGCAGGGACTAGCACATGAGCATTGGAGGTCTCCTTAAAGGGGAACTATTACAGCATGTAATATCTATTTTAAACAGGCCTTGAATGTCTTAAAAACAAGCTTTTGATTGTTTTTGCTAAATAAATTAGAAATTCAGCCTCTGAGCCATGGCTTTATCATCACATTCTCTAACCTCATTATCTATGCAGGATTCTGAGTGGGCGGGGAGGCTATGATAATGAGGCACTGTGACAGAAGCTCCGGCCGGCGGAGTTAGTTCAATTCAATTCAATTCAATTTTATTTGTATAGCGTCTAATACAACATATGTTGGCTCTAGACGCTTTCCAGAGACCCAGAACATGACCCCCGAGCAATTATTACATAAACAATGGCAGGTAAAAACTCTCCTAGTGGGAGAAAAGCCTTAAGCCAAACAGTGGCAAGGAAAAACTGCCTTTAAGGAGGGAAGAAACTTTGAGCAGGACCAGGCTCATAAGGGGGGACCCTCCTGCCGAAGGCCAGACTGGGGGGGTCGGGGACGTCAGCAGCACACAGCAGACATGTGGAAGCAGCAGCAGGATGAGCAGGGGGGGGGGTTACCGCAGGCAGGTGGAAGCAGCAGCGGGATGACCAGGGGCTAGGGATGTCCCGATACCATTTTTTTCACACCGAGTACGAGTACGAGTATTTTAATTTGTGTACTCGCCGATACCGAGTACCGATCCGATACTTCTACCACAAAAATCACTAGGCAAAAAATGCAATGAAAAATGCAATGAATTGGAACACAGGTTTGATTTGCAACAGAAATTCAATTTTAAACAAAAATCGGCCAGCAGGGCTTTCCTCCGCGCTTTAGTCTCATCACAGGTACATCAACTGCACATGTGCGGTGCTTCACCTGAAGCCGTCCGTGTGAAACAACATAAACAATCAAATATAATTTAAAAAACAGGCTAAATGAAATGATGTTACACACTCTTGTACAGTAGGTGGCACTATGCACCTTAAAGTTGGTTGCGATCCGCCAATAAAACAGAGAAGAAGAAGAACATAAACAATCCCATTGTTACAGTCCGGTTATATAGAGTGGTGCCCTTGGGTGACACTGGCAGTGCCGTTTCAGGCAAGATAACAACAATTAATATAAGCGGGATGTCAGCAGGGTGGACATATTTCAAAATAAGGGACGACGACAGAAGCCAGACAGACTGCGGGCTGTCGGCGCGGCTAACGTGGCTAACCGGCTAACGCGGCTAACCGGAATGTAACAATGGGATTGTTTATGTTGTACTGTGAGTTACGTGGAGTGTTTAATAATAATAATTTTGCGAGTACGAGTACGAGTATATGAGGGCAGTATCGGCCCCGATACCGATACCAGTATCGGGGCATCCCTACCAGGGGCTTTACTAAACAGAAAGGTTTTAAGTTTAGTTTTAAAGGTGGAGGTGGTGTCAGCCTCCTTAACCCAGATTGAAGTTGGTTCCATAGTAATGGTTCCTGATAGCAGAACTCCCGCCCTCCAAATCTACATTTGGATACTCTAGGAACTACGAGTAAACCTGCACTCTGAGAACGGAGAGCTCTGCCAGGAACATAAGGCACTATCAGGGGTCCGTTTCACAAAGCAGGTTTAGTGAAAACTCTGAGTCTGTTAACCCTGAAATGAGGGAAACTCTGAGTTTTCCGTTTCACAAAGGGAGGTAACTCAAACCAGAGAAAGAGGAGTAACTCTAGGCTGTTTCACATAGAGAGGTAACTTAAGCTCTCGGTCAGTTACCGTAGTAACAGACGCTCTGAACCTCTCTCAATGAACCTGGAGTTTCTCTGCGTCTACGCCCTCTTTCAGACTCCACTCCTCTATCAACGTTGAATAATAAGCTGTTCTGGCTTTGCGAATGGCTTTCTTATATACTATTAGAATATCTTTCCATTCACGCTAAGAGTCTACAGACTTACAAGAGTACCACTTCCTTTCCATTTTACGCACGTTTTGTTTCAACATGCGGATATCTGAATTATACCAGGGAGTGAAGCTCCTGTGGCTATAAACCCTCCTTTTCAAAGGAGCAACAAATCAGCAGTGTCAACATCTGCAGAGGCAGAACCCAGGTCACTGGCCTCGACTACTTCACTATTTTCCACTGTCGTAAGATGTGCAATGGCCTCCCTAAATTTAGTAATAGCTTCATCAGACAAACATCTGCAAAAGTAATACCTCCTATTTTGCACTTCAACATCGACAATATTAAATTCAAACGTTATTAAATAATGGTCGGATAAAAGGGAGTTTACAGGTGACACCAACAGATCATCAGTTTCAACACCGTAGGTGAGAACAAGATCGAGAGTATGATTAAAACACTGCGTTGGTTTGTCCACTTTTTGTGAGATACCCATTGATTGTAGAAGAGAATTGAAAGCTAATTTAAGATTATCGCTTTCAACATCCATATGAATATTAAAGTCACCCACTATGATGGATTTCCGACTAAGCGTGGGGCTTTCAAATGTATTATAGTTGCATTTAGGTTCAGTTTTTGTTTGGAGACTTGAGTTATAAATTAATCGGCCGGTGCTTCTAGGAATATGATGATCAAAGTAGCCGGGCAGAGTCGATTCATTCAAATTAACATACTCTTCCTCCTGTAGCCATGTTTCTGTTAAACAGAAAATATCACTCCTGCTCTCTGTAATTATATCGTTTACTAACAGTGACTTGGAGCTTAACGATCGTATATTTAGTAGTCCGCATCTAATTTTTCGGTCTCTTATTGGTACTAAATGTGCATTGGTTTTAATTTTTTTTTTTTAATTTTTTAATAAGGTTATTTTGGTTAACACCTCTATAACGCCGCACCTGGTGAACTTTTGGAGGGAGGGGAACTGCAACCACTTCTATTTTGCTAGGCACCTGGTTAGAGTCGCCTATTACATCATGTAATCCTACAGTTTTAGAGTCGCCAATTACATAATGCAATCCTACAGTTTTATTGGCAGACGTTGGTCCTCGAGAAGCAGCAGAGAAGTGTGTAAGACTGCAGCTCTGCATCCTGGCCTGGACCCTGCATTGTCAGGGGGAGTGTCTAATAAAACTGGCCAAATTACTAGAGACAAGAGTTGCACCATCCCGGGTGGGATGAATGCCGTCTCTTCTAGTCTAGTTAGTTGTGGGCGTGGTTTCACGCATCGGAGGCCAACCTATGCAAATCGCTGGATGGCTCATCCGGGCGGCGGTCCCCTTTAAGCTTTGTTGCTGGAAGGTGTACAGATCCTGCTAGAGCAGACAAAACTGTTGAATGACTGCATTTTCATAATGTCTACATATACTAAGCAACAAATCTTATGTATGTTACAGGAGCTCAAAGTGATAACAAGCTCGGCTTATCAATAAATTATTGCATTTGACAGTATTCCACAAAGCGTGAAGCTGCAAGGGGAAGAGGTAGGCAAGAACCATTGAATGGGGCAGCAGGCCAAGCTGCGTTGAGGGAATTCACTTCTCTACAAGCACAATGAAAAAGATGGGGACTGAGCTTGTGCTTGACGTGTCTTTGAGGGAAGCAGGTTAAAGCTCTCTCTTTAAATGGATCACCGCCTGATGCAAACAGGTCTGTCAGCGTGAACGGGATGGGACTTAGCTGTCACAGTGGAAGCAGGCTGAGGACTGAACAAAGGCTGGTGTGGTCAAAGGAGGTGAGCCTAACTTGTCCAGCATTTCACCACAGTGGGAGCTTGCTTTTTGTGCATCACCACTCTCATACTCCCAATCTTTAAACAGGCTGCTGTGGTGTACAGCAGTTTAGAAAAAAAGCACCTTTTTGGGTATTTCTTTCCCATGTGGATTGAGCAGCAGTGAAAAGAGGAGCTGCCCACAGCTTGTTGGACATTTGCCAATTTGACATACTGTACATCAGGCAGATGGAGAGCGTGCCAAATGAGGAGTGGTTAATTTAAGAAAATAAGCAAGAAAACATAGCAATGCCTGCTTCACAAGTCTTATAATTGTGACCCTCCGGCAAAAATCCTGTCGTGGACCAAGTTTATCACAGCTGTTGATATGTTTCTAACACGGAACTTTAAATCAAGATTACAGTTCATTTTCTTATCAATTAAAATATATATCAATCTATCTATCTATCTATCTATCTATCTATCTATCTATCTATCTATCTATCTATCTATCTATCTATCTATCTATCTATCTATCTATCTATCTATCTATCTATCTATCTATCTATCTATCTATCTATCTATCTATCTATCTATCTATCTATCTATCTATCTATACATACATACAGTATATATGTCAACTGTTGCATGCAGAAATTCTTTTAGTTAAAAAAAGTGGGCAATTGTCATGGAAAATGTCTGGGGTTTTAATTGACGAAAGGTTATCATGGTCCGAACATATTCATCTTGTCAACAACAAAGTATTGAAATCAATTGGTATCATCAGAAAAATTAGTGCTTTTATATTGCAGAATTCTTTAAACATACTTTATTACAGTTTAAAGGAGCATGAGGCTCCTTTTAAGAAATTAGACTCTATAGCGCCACCCTTCACCACGACGGCCGTCGGGGGTACTGCAGCCAACAGCAAAGCCGGCATGGGAGAACGGGGAGAACGCGCATGCAGCGTCATTTGACGTCACATCCGCAGGACAGCGCGGGAAACTCGGCCCCAGCACTGCAGCACATTTTGCAGCACACAGCCTGTTCAAGGCAACGGAGAGATACGCTAGAGGGCTCATTCGTTTTGGTTTGGAACGCTTCATCTGACCTTATTACTAGAAAACTTAAAACGTTTACGATTTTTTTTCATAAATCCTGCCTCAAGCTCCTTTAATTTATCCACATCTCAGTTATTGTAATATTGTTTGGGCCAGTACTTATTCTTCTAATTTACAGAAATTATTAATCACTCAGAAGAAATGTGTTAGATTAGCCACCTTCTCTAATTATTTCTCTCCATCTGCCCCTCTGTTTAGGAAACTTTGCATATTGTCAGTATACGATATAAACATACTTCAATCATGCATATTTATTTATAAATGTATCCATCTTTCCCACTTGCTTTCCAAATCTTTTCATGAATTCTTTACAGCCAACTCTCAGGTCCATACTTACAACACAAGACACAGTAATAAACTTCATCCCCCTTTTTGTCGCACTACACACAGCCAGTTTTATTTTGCTTAAAGAGGCTCCTTAATCTGGAATTCCTATCTGTTCGTTGTTGAATCATCCTCTTCTATCAAAATGTTTAAGTTAAGACTTAAAAATATTCTGTTAAATCAAGACTCTTAAACGTTTATTTTACAGTATGTTAGATGTGGATTATTACCCTACATACTATCATGTTTTTGTTTTTTGCGTTCCCTGCTCATGTTGTTTGCTTTCTTATTGTCTGTTGTTATAGCTTCTTGTTTATTTTGTGAATACCAGTATTATTGTTGTTGTTGATTTATTTGTCAATTCTTTTATTTCCTTGGGGAGGTGTTTTTTATAAGCATGTACAGGGTTTTTTAACCTCTCCCGCACATATTACTTTTGTCTGTTAATTGTTGTTTTTGTTTTTCTCTTTTATGGTGCAAATAAAAAAAAGTAAAAAAAAAAAAAAAAAGTAAATGTCCAGTCCCTGTCATTATGAGTTACCGGTACTCACTTCAGACCAGTATTGTGAGTTGAGTTTAGCTGTCTGACAGCTGCAAACACGTCATCATTGTATTGAACTAGTTTGCCATTGTGTCTGTGTCTCTCCTTTCTCTGTTCTTCATTCTCTCTGTCGGTTTTCTCTTTTCCTGCCCGGTCCAGCTGGCCTCCGCCAGGAGGGTCCCCCCTTATAATCCAGGTCCAGCTCAAGGTTTCTTCCCTCCTAAAGGGGAGTTTTTCCTTGCCACTCTTTGGCTTAAGGTTTTTCTCCCACTAGGGGAGTTTTTACCTGCCATTGTTTATGTAATAATTGCTCGGGGTCATGTTCTGGGTCTCTGGAAAGCGCCTAGAGACAACTTCTTTTGTAATAGATGCTATATAAATGAAATTGAATTGAATTAAATTGAATGTTGTTTGAGAACTGCATGTTAGTTTTTCTAAAGAGGATCGAGCTCTGTTCTGAAAAACTGCTGTACTGACGATACTCTGTGGTGTATATTTTGACGCTTTTGCATGCAAAAAAGAATTAAATAATTGAGTCATATTTGCAAGTCTTTAAATTGCTCTTATATTATTTCAGTCTTATTCTGGTATTGCAGACACCTAGTAGTTAAAACACACAAAACCTAGTGGTAGAACAGTGAAACTACAAATAGAACCCAATAAAGAGTCACAGTGTTCAGCGATCTCAAACTTCACACATGTTCCCCCGTTTCCTCCAATTAATAAAAATTCTCCATTAGTAATTTAGACATTTTGAATAATTGGTGTGACAAGCTATAAAAGACAGCTTTGGCAGGACGACCTGAAAAGAAAATACAAGTACCATGGCTTATCTTGCACTGGAGGAGGATTTGGAGAACCGTGCGCTCCGCAGAGAGCGTATTTTCAAAGAGCGTGCTGATCTGTTCAGTGAGAGACAGAGTGGCTTCTCAGCAGGTAACGCTTCCCCAAAAACATTCTGATGGATCTATGCCGTGATTTACAACCTATGTTGGAGCGAGAGACAACATAATTGGAGCTATAGATTGCACCCACATCGCCATAAAATCACCATCACACAATGAATTCAGTTACGTGAACATGAAAGGATTTCATTCAATCCATGCACAAATAATCTGCGATGCAACTATATCTCTGTCAAACGTTGTTGCCCGGTGGCCTGCAGGAACGCAACACTCATTCTGCAGAGCTCTGTTGGTGTGAAACCTCCAAGCAGGAGCTGTTGACTCCAACCAAATCTTAATTTATATGGATAATCTTCCAAGAAATATATCAAACATAGTCAACATAATTATTTTACTAGGTAAATATCACATACATAAATGCAAATGGAATAACAGCAAACCCTCCATTGTACATCTGACAAATGAATGTAAACTGTACTTAGCGTCTCTTAAACTGATGTGTGAAAAAAAACGATATTGCCAAAAGCTTATATGAAACGATGTCTTTGTTTCTTCATTTTTACCCCCCCAAATGTTGAATATCTGTAGATAATTGATTGTTTCATTTCATTTGCCTGTTGTTGTAAACCCTAGAGAATTTTGTTCAATAAAGTTTGAAACGAAAAAAAACCTCCTGTTGTTGCTGCCATATATGGTCAATTGGAGGCGTTTCTGTATGCAAATGACGCTAACCATGCACGAGCACGGCAGTTAAGAACAGGTGGGATTTATCATCACTGATGTGCGTACGACCGGTGTCCGCACGTTTGATAAATCCAGATTTTTTTGTACTTACACACATTCTAAATTTCATTCCTACGACAGAATTTAGAACTTTTTCTACGAACGGTTGATAAATGAGGCCCCTGGATCCTAACACAAAAATGGCCGTTTGTTCCTATATTTACATTTGCAATATAATTTAATTAACTTTTAAAACACTAATCAAAAAAGAAAGTTAAGATAATCAAAAGCAAAAGATTCCAGCTTCGAATGTTTGAATATCATCCAAATGCAAAAACCAGCTAATCAATTTAGAGGGAACTTTTCTATAATATGCAAACTGCATCCAGGGTTTAAGAATCTTTTCGGAAAAATGAAATAACAACAACTCTGTTTTACTCTATACTCTGTTTTACAGAGTACAGTAAGTCTTTACAGTAAGTCTTTTTTCATTTTTTAAGACACACCTTGTTATTCTTTGACAATAACAAAACAGAAATGCAAAAATAGTCTGTGGAAAACAAAGTAGACCATGAAATTCGGTAGTTTGTAGAAAAACTTTTAGCAGAAATAATAGTTTTCTGTATTATGCTTCCAATTTCTCACATAGTTATGAAGGCATTTTGACCCACTTTACTTTATAATGTTTCTTAAGTTCATAGAAGTTTTCTCTTTCACTTTGCAGAGGTCTCTTTAGGTCTTGCCACAACACGGGGTTGAGGTCTGGACTTTCACGTAACCTTTGCAATGCATTGATTTTCTTCTTTTTTGTAGTCATTCTGCTCTAGGTATGATGGTGTGCTTGGGATCATTGTCCAAAACCAGTTTCAGTAACATTTTAGCTGTTGGACTGATACTCATAGTTTTTGTTTTTCTGTCTCACCTTTTCCAGATGCACCTTTCCAAACCTACCTATGCTACCCTATTATTTTTAAAAGGGAAGATACTTTCTTTCTAAGCAACCCATACTTACAAAGAGTTTATAACTGTAGTCTCAACTAACCAAAGCCTATAAAAGTTTATGACATCTAAATGCCCCAGACCAACAAACTGCATAAATCTTTGCATACACTAATTCCAAATTGTGTCATATTTTTGGTCCAAGACCTAGTGATGGAGTATAATATGTCATGTGTTGTTCATTTGTATTTACTATACTTTAAGGCATGGTAAGGATTATAGTGTTCTGATATGTGAAACATTAGATTTGAAAGTGGGTATGCCTTTTTCCTCCACATTACTCTATTGTTACAGCCTGGAAGAGGAAGATGTTTTCATTTGGGCAGGTGGACACAAACTGCTACATCTCATTTGCATCTTTTAAGACTTGCAGCTAGATAAGTAGCAGGAAGATAATAAAAGAGTTCATAGGCTGTATCTCAAGGCAACTTCAAAATCCTTAACCAATGCAGACCTGGGGTGTAATTTAAAAAAAACTCTATACTTAATTATCTTGTGCTCTTTTCCTTGAAGCTTCTGGTCTGTGTTTTGTTATTCACTCCTGGTTTTATCTTTAAGTGTTTATTTTGACCTTTCCTTGCTGTCCTTCTCCATCTGTCCCTTGTTGCCCGCCCTGATTGTTACCACCTGTGTCTCATCAGCCCATGTGTGTGCATGTGTGTATTGTCCTGTCTCTTCTCCTTCCCTGCTGTCAGTTGTGCTTCTCTGTGTTGTTCACATTTTGGTTGTATTCTGTTTGCCTCTGGCATTTTCCAGGGTTTCCTGTCACTACTTTTGGATTATCCTGCTGTGGCAGAATGTATTCCTCTTCTTGAATAAGACCCCTATCTGCTACCCCACCTTCTGTCGTCTGCATTTGTGTCCCCACCTCCACTTTAACCACCTTAACATTGTTTACAAGATCTTGAATACCTCACTCTCTGAATAAGCTATTACATTGGCATGAAAAAAAATTATATATATATATATATATATATATACACAGCACGAAAAGATGAGTTTATGGGAATATGCTGACATAGCATTTAACCGGTAATGTTTGTGTTTGCTGGGTGTGTGTGGATGTTATTGGGAATTTACTGGTAAAAGAAGTTTACTGTGAAATACGGCCATTTCTGAGCTGTAATCGGGAGTTTACTGACCCCACTTTGTTGCCACGGGTAGAGGAACAGCAGGGGACCTGCTTAAGGCCTTTGTTTAAAAAGGAGCCATCAAACAAGAGCCATCAAACGGCCATCAACACTTCTGTGAGTTACCATTCAAACTCCCCCAACCTATGCCCAATTGGCCCACGTGAATAGCAAATGGAGATAGGGCCTTTATGTTATTGCGGGGGCGTGGCTAAGAATTGATTCAGCAATGTCATTGGTTTCTGTCTCACAGCGTTGAGAGTTGCGGGGGTCTTTAAAGTTTTTCCTAGTTAGTTTGTTTTGCTCCCGCCCGGTAGAACTTTTTTTGCTTTTGAGGAGATACTGCTGCGTTGTTGTAAAACATGTCGCATAAACGGTCCTTGGGCTTTTATCCAAATCAGAGCGCACACTACAAGACATGGACGGCAGATTTGAACTACTGGACGAGGAAGTGAAGAACTTAAGCTCTGATCGTGTTGAAACTTTCAGCTCCGATTCCACACCCGCAAAACGGATTAAAAGAGCAAAGAACACACGTGTTGCTGTAAGTAAGTTTGCTTATGACTATAACTGTGCACAATTCCTTTTACATTTAACTGCATGTCCACAGGAGGCAATAATGCTTAAATACTTTTAGAATCACACTAACTTTGTATTATTAATCTATACAGGAGACTGTAAGACGTTTAAACAATTCTGAAAACAACGCTATGAAGCTGGATCCAAAACAAAGGTAAATATGTTTTTTGTTTGTAATCACTGTAATTTACCACAGCAAAATAAAAAATAAATGAATAAACGGCATTAGGAAAGAAATTGTTGAAAAGCCAAACTGATTTTGTAGTGATGGGTCGGTCCATAGACATATATAAACTTTATATATGTCTATGGACTTTATTAAAGGCTAGATGACTCGTCCGCGCTGCTGCCAATGCAGAGCGACGTCGTCACACGGCGGCCATCTTGCCACAGGAGAGCTCGCTCACTCTAACATTGTGTTTAATGGTGCCTGTACTGCTTAAACAACCTTAACTTGCTCAATTCTCAACAGATTTTCAAACAGTTTGGTTTTTTATCAACGTCAGAGATGTAGTTATGATACTGCATACTTGTGAATAATTATAAACATTGAAAAACGTACTTTTATATGAAAATAACCAGAAACAGATAGCTATGACATGGTATTTATATTAAATCAATATTTCTATAGTATTCTTAGTAACGTGTCACGTGTGCTCAGTGTAGTCACCTGTGATCTAGATCTATTTTCTCCACACAAAAATAAATAAAAGGTGGCTTTGGGGTTTGAGTTTGTTTTTAATCAACTAATGGCTCCTCTCTTTCCCAACAGTATCAATTCTCCACATAACCTTGCAGTTACGACATACATGTTGGAGCAGGTCGGCATTGCTTTTCCTGACACAGACAGCGACGTGATAACAGGTAAAAAGAAAGGCACATCCATCCTTGTTCTTTTAGAATTGCTTTGAATAGATATTGAAACTAATTCAATTCTAATTGTATTTTTGCTTGCGCTTTAGCTGCTTCAGGACTTATTTTGAGTCTTTGAAAAGGAGCCATCGTCTCGATCAGCCAGAAAATGCTCCCCAGAAAAAGAAATTAAACAATGCAATGAAGACTAGACAACGGAAAACAAGGGTAAGTTACAGCAATATTTGGGTTAGTGAGTTACAGTATATGGAACTGAGATGTTTTTAATTTAGTGTTAATTGAATATTGGTAAAAATTATACACATTTTAATTGCTACTCTATATTTTGCAGTTGCTGGCCTGAACTGCAAGAGAGAGAAGTGCTCACTGACTGGACTTAGTTTTGATGGAGATTTGCTTTTAAAAGTGCCTTTTTAGTTTTTTTCATGTGGACACACACTGAACTTTTTGGAATACTGTGTTTTGATTTTCTGCAATAAATACATTTACTTGTACTGAGGTGGTTGCTTATTTGATTTCTGAAATGTGCATGTATTTGTAGCCTGGTAAACTGCAGGTAGCTTGCAGTAATCCTCTCGGGTGCAATTTTCTTTTGCACCAGTAGAGGCTGCTGTGCTTGGGGGGGGTTGGGGGGATGGCGCTTGGGGGGGGGGGCTGGGGAGTGAGGGTTGGGGGGGTTGGGGGAGTGGGGCTTGGGGGAGGTTGGGGGGTGAGGGTTGGGGGGGGGGGGGGGGGGGGGCTTGGGGGAGGTTGGGGGGTGAGGGTTGGGGGGGGGGGGTGCTTGGGGGAGGTTGGGGGGTGAGGGCTGGGGGGTTGGGGGGTGAGGGTTGGGGGGGGGGGGGGGGCTTGGGTCGGTGAAGTTACCACCCCCCACCCCCCTCCCCCTCAAGTCTGGAATGTCACACCTTTGTGTGACAATAGCCAGCATGGCACCCTGCTGAGCTGGCTACTCCAAACACAGCAGGAGGTCCCAGTACAATACGGGTGTTTCCGGACCGGGAAAATTTTTCGTTTTCGGCTGGTTTACCTTACATAAATTCCCGTGCTAGCACCTGAAATACCGGGGGTATACACAGCCGTAAACCCTGGTTTTTTTGCTGTGATATATATATATATATATATATATATATATATATATATATATATATATATATATATATATATATATATATATATATTTAAGAGGCTAAACCTTTTTTCTTTTTGCCTGACTGATTCTCATCTCTACCTAACATGCACCTGGCATGTACTGTACATTCATGTATGTAAAATGCTCCTATGAGTTACATCCACGATCTATTATCAGGATGCAATGTTTTGCTTGAGAACAGGTTTCTCTTTAACTGAGCAATTTAGCCCATTGTAGTTGTCAAGTGTGTTTCTAACTTGTGATAAACAATTGGTGCGGTGCATTCTACAGGTACCTGCACAGGTACCTGGTTATAAGGTAACCGTAGCCCTCAGCTGGGAGCAGATGTAATTTAAGACCTTCCTCTCGTGGGCCTCCTCATAGCCCTCCTCCCAGAGCACCGTCAGCTCAACCAGGAGGATTTTCTTGGCCTCAGTTCACAACCAGATGATGTCTGGGCAGAGAGTTGTGTGAACCACCTCTGGGAACTGAAGCTTCTTCCCCACATCAATACTCACGTCCCAATATTTGGCTTGATAAAGAAGGCTTGATTTTGATCTTGGGGTTGTGAATGGCCTTACTCCCCTCTAATAAATGTGATTGCCTTTGTTCACTTCAAGGCAGTAGGTTTGTTCTTGCACTCCCGCTCCAGTAATTCAGCAAGAAACAGGAGCACTTTGTCATGGTACCCCATAATGGCCTTAGACTAAGGCTACTTGACACCGGACACTGTTTCATTACAGACTTTGCAGTTTGAATCGTCTCTCAACCCCTATGTCTGCAGATGCAGTGGGAAGGGTGTCGTACACGGATGACAGAAAAAGCAAATACAGTAGGGCTCCAGTCGCCACAGCTCCGTCTAGGAGATCTTGCACTTGGGAAGATCCCATCTTGTCCACACACTCTGGGACCCTCATTCCACTGCCCTGGCCATCTCCCGTTCCTTGTTGTGAGCCCACATTTCAGCTTGTATCAGACCTCTTCTACTCCTTACATTGGCATTACTCCACTGCTCGAAGTGTGCTTAGTCCAGTCCTTTCCGTCCAAGATGTAACATAGCCTCAGCACACTTACTGCTTAATCTATAGCTATGCTAGCTGCCCACTTGTGCCCAGACCTGTTTGTCATTCATGCTTATTTAACCAGTTCATGCTTGGAGTTTATCAGGATTAATACGATACTGCACCTACCCACTCTGTAATCTTCTGTGATTGATGACGGTGGTAGATATAGTTGTCCTGATCGGCTATAGAGGCCCACTGAGGAGAAGCTTGGGGCCATCTTCACATGTGTTTACTAACTTTCATTTCAATACCCTTTACAACAGTCATGTGGACTCATAAATTGTGAAGTGCCCCAAAAGCCTGGGCAAAAGGTTGTGCTGGTACAGCCAGGTCTTAAACTAGGCGGGGAGACATGACTTGTAAATTTTCCTCAGCCATTCTTTTGACTGCCTCACAGCATTGGTTTGGTCAGTTAGGGTTGAGTCAAACCACTTCCCTAGCCGTTTTATTGCGTTGTCTTCAATGGATGGGATGACTTCACTGAACCTCCTGGTGACTTTTCCTTTCCTCATCACATCATTGCATAGCCTTAAATGACATTCTTGCCCATATGGCTGCATTTTGCAGGGTTTCCAACACCCATCTTGCTTGAACATGTGACACAGTTGTTATTGTGATGTCATCCATGAACCAACAAAGTACTGCTTGGACGATGCCTAACTCCATTTGCAATTAGAGGGGTCATGCCCATAATAAGCAAGATGAGGAGATGATACATCCAGTTGAAATGCCCTTTTGGAGATTCAGCCAGTGAGTGGTGAACTGACCAGATGTGAATCTGAGCTTAATTCTACATAGGTGGTTGGTGATTATGTTACAAACAACCGCTGGGATGTAACAGCGGTCCAATCCTTCATTTGGAATTGACCCATCGGCATTTGCTAGGTCTAGCCAGACAACTGTTCGATTGCCTTTCTTCTGCTTAACCCTTTTGGATAAGCTGGCTAATTGTTATTGTGTGTTCCAAACACCCTGAAAAACCATAGGACCACCTCCTTTCTGTATAGCTGTATTGATGTATTTGTTCTGTGTTAGGTATGAGGTCAGTCAGCAAGCACAGAACAAAAAATGGAAAAAAGGCAGAAAATAAAATACTTTATATATAACAAGATTCTCTGTTAATAAACTCCACGGACTGTGTATTGGGTTGAGAGTAAGATTTTGACAGATGGAGGAGGAAAAGAAAATCTGAAGAACTTCCCTTGAGGACATCTTCAGGGACACTATTTCATTTTTTGACTGTATTTTTAAATAGAAAGAAAAGCAATGAGCTGACACATCAAACACTATCACGATAAGTTAAAAGTAAAGATAGACTCTTTATGTCTGAAAGCCTTTCTGTGAACTCATTCATGCCACATTTTGATTTGATTTTTCCATCAAATGAGCATAGTCTTTCTTGACACCTTTTACTTTATCAAGTATAAGCCAAGTAAATCATCATGATTGCATAGCTATAAAAGATTTCCACTTTACAGTTCAGTAAAACATCCTTGTGTTTATTTGTTTTGTAACCTTGAATTGTGACACTAAGCAAAGGAAAGTGTACCTCATCAATACCATGATGTCAGAAAAGTTTGGTGAGAAAAACAATGAAAGCAGAACATCTCTAGAGCTGCTCACATTACATCATGAATTTCTCTCCCTACAGTTTGGGGTATAGTTTGAAGAGAGCAGTGAGCACATGGGATAAAAGCAAGGTCTTGATATGGCATGCCAAACAACGAACAAAGCAGGGACCTTTTGAAAAGTCAGTTAACTTCTGAATGATTCACCTCATCTCCGTTGGCATTGTTTATTTATGTAGCAGATGGGTTGCATAAATTTCATTGTGAGCTTCATCGTCATAAACGTAGCTCAATTAGCCAGCCAGGGTGTTAGCAGACACTTAGCAGGATCCATTGCAGCAAATCACAGAAGGCAGACGGGTGATGTTTTTCATTTTTGGTGGCCAGAGCTCAAACCAATTATTTTTCCTTGTTTGTATGAGTGCATGACTCATTGAATAATCAGTTTGATTAATAAAACCAGTCTTTGCATAATGCTTTCTCCTCACACTGCAGTATGAAATAATGTTTCTTCACTAAAAAAAGGTTAGCTTCTTTAGTATAATGGGATCATGTGCTTGGAGAATGCTTGTGGTCTTTTGTTTTATAACATTGCTACTTCTTATGTGCTAAATGTGTCAATATTGAAGAGAAAATTTAATTCAAATGAATCTGGCTACTTGCAACAGGCTTTCACCACCTGTTGTCCTTCGTCTTCAGCTTCTAAGCCCTCATTACTCTCTTTCTCTCCTGCTGGTATATTTTCCCTCCCCTTGTCCATTTACCTGCATCATCTTTAATTGATCATTCTTTCAACCGCCACCTTTTCTTACTTTAAATATTTCTCACGTCCCTGCTTCATCTACATAGCTGCCTCCCCTCCCCGCCTCTCCATCCATCGCTGACTTCATATCTACTTCTTCCTCTCCCAGCCAGTGATCCCACCATGGCAGCCTTGGCCCTCTTTAATGCATCATTTCTTCCAAGAGATATCCTTCTGCACTGACCTCTGTGCTAGCTGGCTGCTTGCCATCCCCACTCAATGGACTCATCAATCCATCTTGGTTCTTGGATGGCCTTGATTTTATTGTCTCACACAGCCCTCTGTCATCCCGTTCATCCCTCATTTTTAATGTCATCCTTTCAGATTTTAACATGTCTGCATTTTCTAAGCACACGGTATTTGATTACTTTGAGCTGGAGTGCCAGAATCCGGGTGGGGCCTTGTTATCAAGTCTTTCCCGAGGCAAAGGCTGCACAGGCATGGACGTGGTGTTTTTGCAGAGTTAATTAATTTGTTAGAGACAGCACCTACCATGAAACTGGATTTATTTTTTTCCACTTATTATTACTGATGACTGATTGAACCTTTTAATGCACTAGTGCTTTGTATTAAACATTGCTCACTCATACTTATGAGACGTGTTTGGCTGCCAAATCCAATGCACTTTAAATATGTTCTGCTGTGAATAATGTTATAGAAAACTTACACAAGCCCTGCAAATTGCCTGGCGACCTGTCCAGGGTGTACTAGGCTTTTCTCCCAACTACAGCTGGAATAGTCAGAACCTGGGGCCATGAATAGGAAGAAGCCGGTATAGATAATGGATGGAGAGATGACTCAAATTGAATAATGCTTTACTAACCCCCAAGTGTAAATTTTGCTGTTGCAGTTTAGGTTTCTTTGAAATATGTGCTGTGTATCAAAGGAAAAAGTTATGTTGGATTAAAATGAACAGAAGATGAGAAACTGCCAGCTAGTAGGCATAGCTGAAATCCCCAGAGATCATCATGGATGCATTACTGTCGTGATAACATAGTGTGCAGCTTCATCAGGTAACACAGGTAGACTCTTTCAATAGAGGGATGTAGAGGTGCTCGTTCACGGTATAATTTACTTGGAAGTATTCCTAACCCACTTCTGTTGGTCTGTCTCATCTGAAATCCATGTAGAAAGATGCTCAAGTAAAGAACACGCTCCCGCAGCCAAATCTGAATAAATCCAGTACTTCTCCTCTCCCCTGTCAGTGCTATTTGTCCAATCTCCCAGGAATCTGACACTCCACATGATGACTGTGGTGAAAAAAGGTCAACACGCTCCATTTTTCTCAAGCTCAACATCTCTTCTGAAACTTATGTCCATTTGAGGTCTGTTTCTGATCATTATCCGGTCTTTGGAAAGCTAATCTGCTGTTTACAACTTTCTATCGTCATGACCACTCATCATAATGTTAGCAAATCAAATGTGGTATCATAAGTTCCAAACTAAATAGTGTTTAAAACATTTGTAAACGTTTTGAAACCACACCATTCTAAAGGATTCATCAGATCAGATTCTTACTTTCTTTAGATCGAGAAGGTTTCTATCAGCTCTTATAGTGAATTCTTGTCTTGACAATTTACTTCATACAAGAGAAACAACAAAAAAACAACAAAACCACCAAACCACGATCTTTTGTGATCCATAAGTTCTGACATGTTAACTTTAATTAAAAAAAAGTGAATGAATAAAAACAAGATTAAATAAAATTAAAACGTGCACTCAAACCAGAGTTTGAGTTTAAAATATTGCTTAAACTCTTCCCTCCCTCCTCCCACTGCCACTTGTTCAGGTAAAGACTTTCTTAATCACGTTTGCTCCATTTTTAAACAAATTGATAGTGTCAGTTTGATACAAAAAGCCACTAGTTTCATGTGTGTGGGTTTTGTTTTTCAGAATTAATGATCTGTCGAAAGCATTTCTCTGCAGATCATCATGTGACTTGATGTTAAAAAGTTCTGCTAAATCCATCCACCCATCCAGCCATCCATTTTCTATACCTGCTTAATCCTTTGCAGGGTCACGGGGTTCTGCTGGAGCCTATCTCGGCTCATTACAAGCGAGAGGCAGGAGTTCACCCTGGACAGGTCACCAGTCCATCGCAGGGCCACGTATACAGACAAACAACCAGACACACTCACACCTACGTGCAATTTAGAATCATCACTTAACCTGATATCCATGTTTTTGCCCTGTGGGAGGAAGGAACGAGAGAAGGGGAACCCATGCAAGCACGGGGAGAACATGCAAACTCCACACAGAAAGACCCCGCCGGGGCAGGGAGTCGAACCGGGAACCTTCTCGCTGTGAGGCAACAGTGCTAACCACCAAGCCACCGTGCTGCCCAAGTTCTGCTAAATTATAAGTACAAAGTTACCAATATGCCAAGTTGTGCAAGGGAAATTGTCTCTTGTGATTATTGTACTATTATATCCAGGGCTGCACATAAGTGGGCCGCCAGAGCGCATGCGCCGTCAAAAACCACAGTGCGCTGTCAATCTTGTGCTGCGAAGCGCTTTTGCGTACCAACAGCTGGGGCTCGTATTATTGGTTGTGGCCAGACCAGAATACTAATATTAAAAAATCTATTGCGAGAGCTTTTCCCCAGAACTGCCACTCCAAGTTGGTAATGGCTAATCACAGCGCGTCTTTACTCCCCCTCCATGCTCGTGGCGGCGGTGGGTTGGGCAGGAAGAGAGGTAAGGATCAGCTTTACTGAACAAACCCCGACACGTCTCGTCAAAATGTCCAAGAAGCAAGCGCCATTAAGTAATTATTTTGGCACCAACTACAAAGAGACGCCAAACTGAACCACTACCCGAATCGAACAGAAAACATGTGTTCGCCGAGAAGTGGCTGCATGATGTTACGCGGCGACGCGTACCGTACGTTCGCGGTCCCGCGTATCCTACCCCGTAAGCTTTGTGTTGGTGCAACGCGGAACCATAAATCAGCCAGTGTCCATCACTGCGTGCAGCAGTTTCCTGCACCAGCAAGACGCTGCTCTCTGATTATGGCTCACAGTTTATGAAAACCCCAAATAAAAAATAAATTAGAGAATATTTTATGAAATCAATAAACAATTCCATTATCACAATTATAACAAATAAAGGTTCAACATATCTTGCTTTGCATGTAATAAGACTAGGTAATATATTAGTTTCACCTTTTAAGTTGAATTATTGAAATAGATTAACTTTTACACCATATTCTAGGTGAATTATTGAAATAAATTAACTTTTACACCATATTCTAGTTGAATTATTGAAATAAATTAACTTTTACACCATATTCTAGTTGAATTATTGAAATAAGTTAACTTTTACACCATATTCTTCACCTGAAGCAATATTCTACACCTTGGCTGATGTGGACATACAGAGCATAGGCGGCTATTTCAGCTGCTATATGGTTGGCTGTCTGCACAGTCATGCAAGTTCAATGCTATTAAAGAACACGTTTTTTCATATAAAATAAACAATTTTATGCAGTTTAGAAGTTTTGGGGCTTTTTTTTGGCTCCTGCGCTGCTGAAATCGGGGCGTCCTTTATTTCTATTTCTGAAAGTTGGCAACCCTAGGTGCAAAATATGCTTTTATACTGACTCTACAGACTAACACGCACCATAATTTGTTAATTCATCTTTATAAGTGAATAAATATCGTTTTGCCTATAACTTATTCCTGCATCCCTCTTTTATCGATCCGGCGAGACGGGTCACCGCGTTTTTGGAGCCCCAAGTCACATATCCAGGGGCTCCTCTGAGCACCAGATCAAAATAATTATGTGCAGCCCTGATTATATCGATATTATTGCATTGTGCCTGTCAGTTAGGTCACACGATTCAAATTTTTAATTCAGATCAATTGCAAGAATTTCTAGTTAACTGCACGCAAACTGACTTCAGCACGCTGGAGGATGGGCCTCAGCTCCACACCTGCTCCTCAACCAGTAATCCCTCCCAGCCTACAAGAGCTCTGGGGGAACGCCCAGCCCGTGCTGGGTTGTAAATGTTGCCACGAGTTAGTTGTTGTGCCAGTTTTTTAACTACTACTTCTGCCTGATCCTTTGTTTTCTGTCCAGAAACTCCAGCTCCAGCCCTCATTCCTGTCTGCCCAGCCACCATCCCACCTCTGTCTGCGTCATTGCTAAAATCTGTTAAACCTGCCATCTGCATGACATTAAAGTTTATGAAATAAGAAAAATATGAATAAAAAAAAACGATGCAGAAAACAACTCAACAAAACTATATTCGAAGGAGGTCTATTTTTGTCACTGCAGTAATACTGCGTTCAATTTGCAATCAGAACTCATTTTACAAGTTATTTTCCAAGTTACGAGGTCAGAAATGATGAATGGAGTGCTTTCTGATGGTGAACTAACCAACTCATCAACTCAGACAAACTCAGTGGACTTGGAGTTCAGCAATCAGCAGAGCTGCTGAGAGTCCTGCCTGTGAAGAAAACCTGTGCTTTTTCCTTAAAAAAAAAATAAAATCTTTGTAGCACTTTTGTCTTTCATGCATCAAATTTAGTAGGCCGGACCATTGTAAGCCGATGCTCTTTTACTGTTACATATAAGCACATTGCTAAGTAATGTTATGCATGAGAGTAGCTCTCATCAACACATCAATCATGTTTTTCCAACATCTATGACAAATCAGATGCATCTTCCTCAAAATTTCATTCGTTTTTAACAGCTGCAGACACAAGTAGTGAGTCCTGTCTTCTGACTTCTGAGTGCAAATAAAACGCAGCATGAGTCCAAACAGCAGATGCAAGTTCGTACCTCCAGACCCCAATCCAGGCGTCAGGGAAGTCACACTAATACTATTATTTGCCACAGTTTCTGAAACGAGCACTAATACTATCAGGTCTCTAGAACACTGCTATTGATTTACCGGAGACTGACATCTTGTTGTTTTTTACCAGCCTGTGCACAACAAAGTTTGTCGCATTTCATCACATTTGATGTTTGTGCTAGTTTTGTGCTTGGCTGGCATATGATGCTGTTGACTGAATTAACTTAGAAGTGAACTAAACACATTCAGAGAGTCTAGAGTACAGAGGAAGCAAACAAACTCACAATGACCCGCTGAACACTTCAGCCTCTCAATCATGAATCCATTTATACAATTTATTGCTTCAGTGACAACGTTTTTTTGTGTGCAACAGCGATAAAGTTGCTTTGAATTTAATGGTGGAAGTACATTTTAGGCTGCACCTTTTTTTTGATAAGCTTTTAAATTTACTGCTATTTTCTTGTTCAATTCATTGATTAAAGATTTAAGAAATGATCTCCCGTCTCACCAATCACCCACCACATTTACTATGTCCACATCTATAGAAGGAAAAAAAATTAAGATTTTGGTAAATTTACATAAAAAAGCATAAACAATAATAAAAAATAGTTTTCAATTAGATAAAGAAAACAAATATATTTTATTCTTATTCTGTGCGAGATTAAGTGTGTAATGTTTTAATTTAAGAGAGACAAGCTGGCGCTGCACAAAGATTTGGTATACAGTACTTACATTTGATTTTGAATAGTACCTCATACAAAAAAAAAACATTTAAAAAATATGTTTTTCACTATGTCTTTTCATTTTATAATTATTTTCAATTTAACTGTTAAAAACCTCTCCAGAGAATAATTTCCTTTTGAAACCAAATTTTGAGCTTATTCTTATTTTTATGCTTTGTGTTGTTTTCTGGTAACGAGCTGACCAGGCACTTCATCACCTGTTTGGTTTAGGAAAACCTCACAGCTACTGTAACATAAAACAGTCTTTCTCACATCACCTTCAACCTGTCAGAAATGTTGCTTCTCTATTGACAGGAAAAGCCTCCATATGCTAGAGAGAAGCACCCTGCTGCCTCCTTTCCAACGGAAACGGATTACTTGGAACGTTGAGCTGGGTTTCACCAACCGGGATCAGATGATCCTGGCACCCTCTTCTCCAGGAGCTTGGAGCGTTTCAGACAGCAATTGCGGATTCTGTGATTCTGCACCAATAAAAACGTTTTGTTGCCGTCTTTCACAATTTACTGTGAGACTTGACTCCCGTTGAATATGCTGGCTTGCACAGGAGGGTTTCTGCTTCCAGTAAGTAGGAAATGCTTCAGCGCACCTTTCGATTTAACATTTAAGGTGTTCTTATTTTACATAACTCTTTTTCTAATCCAATGGTTCAAACTGCAAATTTCTCTGGGTAAGCAAGGTCAATCGGAAAGCTCATAAATACACAACCATCAATTGTGGGGGTTTTTTGCTGGGAAATGCTTTTTTTATGAGGCAATCGTTCATGTATCATTGTTCAACACAAAATAACGAGAAACACACGAGGAAGTCTGAGGATTTTCTGTTATGTATGGTCATACTAAATTTCCATCTGCTGCTATTTATGGCGCCTCCAGCATGTTTAATCATATCAGACATGATTTTATTAATATGTATGTATGTATATATATATATATATATATATATATATATATATATATATATATATATATATATATATATATATATATATATATATATATATATATATATATATATATATATATATATATATAGTTTCCTTCGTACTTTCATTTTTTATCAGCATTTCATCACATTCCTCACTGGTCCCTCATTCAATAACACTTTTTTTCTATCTAAAGGTCCTTTGGCGACTTGTACTCCTCCTCCACTCAAGTCTGCAGCGTGCACCGAGCCTTGCTTTACCGTCTTTGACTGAAACAGCATGTTTGGAGTTTACGACATATATATTCAGTTTTCCCAGTGACACTAATGTGCTGAGCAAACTTCACAGACAAGAGACAGAGATGGAGGGCACTTACTGCCTGTACATTCCAGAGAGAGCTCCCTTTTGCTTTTATTCAACTCATGTGCACTCATACAATTATTTAAAATGTGTTCGTGGCATTTTAGCACCCACTTTCGATTTTAATACAGCTACACTTTTCAGTGTAAATGAATGGCAATAATAAAACATTCATATTATAACAACAACGCAAATGTGTTTCTTTTTCTGAAGGTTGCATGAAAAATCTATGGAAAGCACAGTTATTCAAAATGAGAGTACAATTTCCTGAAGCCACGTGGCAGTGGCTTTTCTAATCTCTCTGCCTCTGTTTTTCTGCCTACAAAGGCAAAATGGCATTTAATTGCTATTGCAAATGTACATCTGTGTGTCTGAATATAAATGAGACTGCTAGGCCTCTTGTTCTCATGGTAACACAGGCAGAATGTGATATGCTGATTCACCTTGGGGGATCTTTGCCTTGGGGGACATTTTCCGCACAAACTCGGCCACAAGGTTAGTCTTGTAGGTTCTATGAGGAAACGGTGTTGCCCCTTTTTTACCCCTCTCTTTCCTTTTCATTGACAGCAAACTGTAGAGCATGATTTGTGTTTGTTCATTTTCTCAGGATGCACGAGTCTGACAAACTGAATAGTTTTTGAAATGGGAAAAACAAGTGTTCAGAAAAACAAATGGCACTCATTTCATTCATTGCACTTATCTTATTTAGGAAATAACTGCAACCATTCAGGTGATCAATTTGTAACATTTGTGTCTTCCCAGCCAATCCTTCACAATGATCCATCCGTTTGTTATGTCAGCAGGCCTGTGGGGGGCACTCCAGCACTTTCCCGTCATCTGTCTCTCTCTTCCCTCCATCTTCACTTTTTACCCAGCTCTCCATTTTCTGTCGTCCTTTTGTTGCGTGACTCTATCACTCCTCAGTCTTCCTCTCCGTCTTTCTCGAACCAGTGTGCTCTCTCATCAGTGCTTCTCTTGGACGCTCTCCTTTTTCAAAACACACACCCCCCCGTCTCGGTTTCCTTCTCCTCTTGCGTTACTCTTTCAGACTTCGGTGGACATCAGTTTTGAGACCCTCTGTCTTCTTTGTCCCATCCACATTATTGCTGTCCTTCAGTTTTTGTTCTGGCTTCATAATGTTTTTATTTTAAAACCTGCCCTCCCTTCTCTCTCCTCCAATCCACATTCAATAAAATGCTCACACTTTACAACAGATAGACATAAGTAGCTTGACCTTCTTTGCTTTGTGCTCATTTCTCATTCACTGCTCTTTCATATTGCAGCAGGTTATAATTAGTATGTCTATCCATACAAGAGCGTTATTAAGGTGATGTTAAATGAGGTGGAAAAAAAACTGTAATGTGAGTGTGATGACATCGAACATTTGTTTTCCTCCACCATGCGACGTCAGCTCATCAGTCATTGCACAGATCTGTCTTCTTCCAGGGCTCTTAATCCTTTGGAAGCACTGAATAGATAACTGGCCATCAAACTGAGTAAATACATTAGTGTGAAACAATCACACACAAAATGTGTCGGATGGTTTGAGACATATTAGAGGAGAGCTGTAGTCTCTTGCCTCCCAGAGCAAACCTCCTCTCTTTTTCGATGGATGAGAAAAGGACAGAAATCTTTTTCACTCTTGACCAAAATCATTTTTTACAGATTCACAGACAATTACTATTTAATCTTGTTGGAGCTCCGGGCTAAAAAAAAAAAGCGTCTTCTCAAGTAGACAGTTATCTAAAAAATGTCACTGTGCCAAGTGCATTTTTCATGTTTGTTTGTTTATTTATGCATTGGTCTCTTTAGCAGAGACGCTTTACAATACGAACATCTTTGTAAATATACCAGACTTTGCCAAAATGGCATTTTTTCATCTGCAATCCATGGAAAAAGAACAGAAGATGGAGGAGAAAAACAAACAAACAATAAAAGGATAAAAGCATGCAAAACATACAGATGATAAGTGAGAAGAGACAGAATAAAAGTACCAACTGTATTTAAAAAGATTCACCACTAATTGAGACGACAAGATGACAGAGACAGCAACAGCAGGACAGGAACGTCTGGACAGGACATAAGTCTATAGATGATAATATTGATGTTAGTGGTGGCATGTCTGACTGCTGATGAAGCAGTTTTTTAGATGTTTTATGAGGTCAGTTCTCTGACGCTCACTGGGACAGACTTCCACTGCTGTGCTGCTGGAACTGAAAAATGCATGCTGACAGAAAGTACTTTTTCAGAAAGGAACAATTCAGTCCCCTCTGACTGCGCCTCTTGTCAATCGATGTGAATTTGTTCTAATGTTCACAAACTGGCTGAGTACAGGAGATGACAAAGCATGAATCACTTTGTATAATAGACCTAGATTTGAATATTTATGATGTTGTGTCAACTTAAAAGTTTATGCTTTTGTAAAATTGTGCAGTGGTGATATTGTGATATTTTTTTTTGTCCAGTATTTGATAGTTTGTTTATACATAGACTCTAGAGATCTTGCATGCAAGGGGTTATCAAATTTACAATATCTGCACCTGTCGATCCGGTAAAAGAAGAGTAAAATGTTGTAAATAGGTTGGAGAAAATGTTATTCGATTATTTTAAACTTTTAATTTATTTCTTTGGCCCAGGTGAATAGTCTGCTATATCTTATTTTATTAAGACATTATTGATTTTATCCATGGAATTAAAATGGCAAGCCATGCTAGATAGTAATCAATGATTAGCCTTTATTCGTTGTCAGGAAGTGACTGATAGCTGCTTGATGGCTCATATCCATAACCTTGATGGAAGAAAATCATCTGAAAGAGAGCAAACCAGGAGATGGTAAGCATGAATCATCATTTCTTAATGACAAATTAATATCATATATCTTTAACAGCTTATTGTTAAATGTCCTGGGGAGAAATATATCACTTTAAATCAATTATCAGACTGTGATTTCACTACAATACAATGTTAAACACACTGGTTTGACTGAATATCTCAAGCAGAAATACAGTTGATGAGCATGGTATAGGCATGCAGGGACGTTTATTTGTGTAGCACATTTCAGCAACAAGGCAATTTAAGGTGCTTTACATATTAAAAACATTAAAGAAAAGTTTGACTTTAAGTAAAGTTACAATTTAGTACTGAAAACAACATTGTTTAAAACTCAATTCAGAATGTTTTTTTTTTTTTTAAATCAGTAAAGGCAGCTGTAAATAAATTTTAACATTGATTTAAATGAACTGAGGGTTTCAGCGTTCCTAGAGTTAGTTCAAGATCTGTGTCGCATAAAAGCTGAACGCTGCTTCTCCTTGTTTGGTTCTGATTCTGGGCACATAGAGCAGACTCGATCCAGAAGACCTGGGAGCGCTGGATGGTTGATATGGCAACAACAAGTCTCTGATGTATTTTGGTCCTAAAACATTTAATGATTTATAAACTAACAGACACATTTTAAAGTATATTCTCTGAGTACAGTAACTGGAGTGATGTGATCCACTTTCTTAGTTCTGGTGAGGATCCGGGCAGCAGAATTCTGGATCAGCAGCTGTCTGATTGACTTTCTAGCCAGACCTGCGGAGACACTGTTGCAGTAATCAATTTGACTGATGATAAATGCTTGGGTGAGCTTTTCAAGTCCTGCTGTGACATTAGTCCTTTGATCCTGGAGGTGTTCTTCGGGTGATAGAAAGACGACTTTTTAATTGTATTAATGCGCCTCTGAAGATTCAGAGTCCATGAGCCCATGATTACACCGACGATTTCAGGCCTTATTAGTGGTTTGTAGCTGTAATACCTGAAGCTGGGTGCTGACTCTTAAACTACTTAATTTGTTCTATGCATCTACACAATGCTTGTATGGGCTCATTATCACCTGGTGACATTGTAATGTAAAGCGGTGTGTCGTCTGCGTAGTTATGGTAACTTATCTTGTTGTTATTATCTGAGCTGGCGGAAGCATGTAATGTTAAATAGGAGGGGTCCCAGGATAGAAGCTTGGGACTCCATATGTAATTTTTGTTGATTCCCATATGAAATTACATATTGACACCAAGTCAGACTAGTCAAGTATTGTGTCAGAAAGTCTGATCCAATTCTCTAGGCTCTACCATGATCAACAGCGTTAAAGGAGCTTGAGGCCGGATTGTGGCAAGATTTATGAAAAAAATCTGTATACATTTTAAGTTTTCTAGTAATAATGTCAGATGAAGCGTTCCAAACCCAAAAGAATGAGCCCTCTAGTGTATCTCTCCTTTGCCTTGAACAGGCTGTGTGCTGCAAAATGTGCTGCAATTCGGTCCCGAATTTCCCGCGCTGGGCTGCGGATGTGACGTCACATGACGCTGCCTGTGCGTTCTCCCCGTTCTCCCGTGCCGGCTTCACTGTTGGCTGCAGTACCCCCAACGGCCGTCATGGTGAAGGGTGGCGCTAGAGAGTCTCATTTCTTAAAAGGAGCCTCAAGCTCCTTTAAATGCTGTGCTGAGGTCCAATAATAGCAGCACTGTGGTTCTTCCACAGTCTGTATTTATGTGGATGCCATTGAACACCTTGACAAGGGCAGTCTTAGTGCTGCGGTGAGCATGGAAACCAGACTGGAAGACGTCAAACAGGTTAGTCAGAGTTAAAGGAGCATGAGGCTCCTTTTAAGAAATGAGACTCTCTAGCGCCACTCTTCGCCATGACGGCCGTTGGGGGTACTGCACCCAACAGCGAAGCCGGCACGGGAGAACGGGGAGAACGTGCATGCAGCGTCATGTGACGTCACATCCGCAGCCCAGCGCGGGAAATTCGGCCTCCGAATTGCATCACATTTTGCAGCACACAGCCTGTTCAAGGCAACGGAGAGATACACTAGAGGGCTCATTCTTTTTGGTTTGGAACGCTTCATCTGACATTATTACTAGAAAACTTAAAACGTTTACAAATTTTTTTCATAAATCCTGCCTCAAGCTCCTTTAAGAAGGCATTTAACTGTTAAAACACAGCTTTTTCAATAGCCTTACTGATGAACATAACATTTGAGATGGCTCTGTAATTTTATAATTTTGCATTAGCAACTTGTCCAAATAGTTATTTTTCAACAGTAGTTTGATGACTGGGGCTCTTCACCGTCTGGGGGAAACACCTGACAAAAGAGATGAGTTCATTATTTCAATCAGATGAGATGCCATGACGGGTAAAACTCTCTTGAATAAAAGCTGTGGGTGAAATATCGAGACAACAGGATGATGACTTTAGCTGATCCATAATATGCTCCACATTTTTGTAGTTGATTGTGTAAAACTGTCATTTTTTGTCCAAATTGGTACATGGCTTTCAAGAGGTCGTATTTGTAAATTAAGGTTATCTTTTCAGTGAGCTATAGAGTTGTGCGTCAGTGTATGCCAACCACTTCTAGGGAATGCTGCTGTTATATGTGTAACCTACTCCCATTGTGGAATAGGATCAATTTGCTGTGTTCATTAGAGATGAAGCTGAGCGCACTGATTCAGAAATCACTTGACATATGTGAGTCAACATAAAGGAACATATCATCAAGAAAATATCAACTTGTTCTGTTGCCATCCAGTGGTGAAATCGTATCTAATGAGCCAAGCATGAGGTTTGTGAGAACTTACCTACTGGCTTCACAGCCCAGACCTTTGACTTAATGGTAAGCAAGCTAAATCTAAAAGCTCTTAAACTTCAAGCTCTACGGAATATATTAGTAAACTCAATTTAGCAGTAGAGGATTCCCAAAGATGATGCATAATATGTCTCTCCCGACCCCAATACGCACAGCTTGATCAGACAGTGAAACAACAAGATTTAAGATATGCTAATTATGATGGACCAGATTGGTAATAATTAGGTTTGTTGCGACATATATTATGTTTCAGCTGTGCAAATCTAGCACTTTTTATGTTTTTAAGTCCACAACAGCATTAAAAGCCAGTGTTTTAAGTTGTAAAGTTATTTTCAAAAGCATGTTGTTGTGGCCATGAGTAACCTATTGTTTTGCAGCATCAATGAGAAAAGTTTATTTGAATGACCAAAATAAACATCCCTTTTTAATTCTCTGGACACTTCGATCACATTAACCAAACGGTGAGTAAATTTACTTGGAATTTAGCATCTCCTCCACTAAGACTGGCAACTACTTCCATAGGACAGGCAGCTTTATAGCCAAACTAAAGCTAGCCAACACTTTTTCACGGCTGCTCTGGCATTATTCCTCTGCTCAATGGGCCTTGCCACAAATGTTGTGGACTTTGCTTTGTCTGCACATATTTTCTTTCCTCTAAAGTTAAGTTGTTTGCAGCTGACAGACCCTTGTCACGCATTTCACTGGGCTGTTTTGGTGATTCATTGTTTTTTGTCTTTAAACTGAAGTTTAAAAAAAGAGAGAAACACGTCTGTCACATAAACATTGTTGTTTCTGCTATGTGGATACTTTACACCTGTACACAAACACGGAGCAGGAGGGAAATGAGTGAAATAAGGATTAAACAGTGTTTATCCATTTTGATTGCAACAAAAGAGAAAAGGAAATAATGGCTTTCATATTTAAACAATATCAATACAGGTGATTACTTCCCTACTTTGCAACTCAAAAGACACTAAGGATCCACTCTCTGTGTCCAGATGCCAGACACAGACTTTTTTTCAAACCTCAATGGCTGTTTTGAGCTATTTTGGAGGCGCAAAGTTAAGCTTTTACATTAGGTTATATGAGTACACTCAAATAACAAAACAAATACAAAAAAAAGCACAGGGTTAAGTCAGGTTTTGACATTAAACTTGTAGATCAGCGACGGCATATAACACAAATAGTTTAAGAGAGCACGTTTGTATTACTGCTCCATAAAGCTTCTTAACAGACTTACTGACATTTGATCTGTTTTGAGGTCAACAGGAGTGGCTGAAGATCATACATGAATACTGAGTTCGATTTCATTTAATATCCAATTTCATCAGATAGATTTCTGTAATACCAGCACTTTGGGTGTTAGTTTTAAGACTGATTCATAATATATACGATGGCTGATGCAATTAAGAACAAGAAAGGGGTCATTTGGAAATGTTAGTTTCCATTAATTCAGAATAACTAACTAAGGGAAGGTTATTTAATTAATGAGTCCTGACAAATTTATACGTGCCGCTTTCTATCATGAATGTGCTTCCTTGAGCTAAAACAAAAAAAAAACAAAAAAGAAAATTCATCATTAACAGGCTAATAAATAAATGATCATTTACCACATCCAATGCTCAATTAGCAAAATAAAGCAATCCCAGAAAATTGATAGGGGGCAATCCTGCATGGTGGTTAACATGGACCTGTCCCAGAATACGGATCAACTGGTTTAAGCGTCAGAGGTGGATAATGTCCGCTATGCAGTGAGGGATTATTTTGTCAAAGCATGAATTGCTTGCCAAATCACAGGACTATAACCACATGGTGCGTGGCTCAGACAAAAGCAGGGAGACATTTCAGAGACAGGTTGTTACTGTGCATCAGTCTGGGCAGAGAGTCGGGAACGTCTGCTCAAATCACTGGATCACAAAGTGTATTTTAAACAGCATCCATGTTGAGATGTTGGAAAGGAGAGATGTCTTTCTGTGTTGAGCTCCAGCGTGCGGTCTGTTTGATTTCATTCAGTGTCTCTCCAGGAGAAATGGTTTCTCAACCGTTTTGTTTCAAGTACAATTCAACATTACTTACAACATGATAAACTGACCTTAGAAGTACGCAGACAGAGACTGAGATGTTTAGAAAATCGTGGTGCCAGAAAATGTAATCCACTTAAACCAATAACACACACTGCTTTGATATTATTTCGAAAAATCTCCATTTCTTCACAATGCACAACCAACAAGTCAGCGGTTTAAGAATATACAGTAAATGTCTTTATTGAATTTCATTCATTCCTGTTATGTCTCAACTGCAGCAGTACATTTAGTCACTTCATCCTTTGATTTGGGATTATGTTGGCACATACAATTGTTTAAATAAACAGGGATTCTACCAATAATATTATTTTATAAACCATTCTGCATCAAGCTGCTTATCCACAGTCCAAGCTTGTGTGTAGGAGGCCATTGTACAACAAAATGGCACAAAGAAAACACTGCACTTACCAAAATGCTGTTTCTTTTCCCCCTCATCTGAAGTATTTGCTGCAATTACATGCAATTTAAGTACAAGAAGAAGAAATGACTGAGGTCAGCAACATGTAGAGAATGATAGTTTGGGAAATGAAGAACCAGGAGACCCTTTTTCATGGGAGATCATTTGCTAAATAACTCTCTCGGGGGTTGAGAGGTTTACTTTCAACAATGAATTATGTGGAGAGGAACAGCAAAAATGGAATGAAAAAGTACATTTACCAACACAATCTCCTAAAATGAAATACATCTTGAGCTCAATCTTCCACAAAATTGGGTAGTAACATTTAATGTCTCCTTTTTGTTCAAATAAAATAATGTATCTGTTATTAAAATGCAAGTCTTCAAAGTAGAATTTAATGCATAGTTATGTTAAAGAAGAGATGATAACGTGCAATTGGTGGTGGATGCAGAGGAATACTAATGGAGCAGAAACAGCAAATATACAGAGGTATTTATGCTGCACAAACAGCCTCAGTTTTCAGTGCTGGAGTCTTTAAACAAATGCAGGAAAAGTTGAGAGTTTCAAACTCATCATACTTATGGATTTTTACCCTAACTGTGAAAAGACCCTTTTTGATGTTTATTCTCCGCTCCAACATAAAAGGTTGACCAGCCTCCCCCAGCCTCCTCTTCATCTCTATAGTGTGCTGTCATTTGTAGCTGGCGCTAAGACAGAAAAAGCCTTCTGGGTAACATTGTTTGAGTGTGCCCAGCTCAAAAAGACTCAACTGAACCCTTTGCACAAAATCTTACAGTCTGTTCTTATTATTGTGGAGAGCCGAGCAGCTGCAAACATTAGACTTTCGCTGCAGACCCCTGCAGCACAGTGAATCAATGAGCCAAAAGTACATAAAGATGGTGCCAACATCTCACTACAAATCAAAGCTTTATGGCCTCGTATCATCAAGTTTTCTCATCTAAATTGGTTGTGGATCTCTCTAAAACTTTTAGAGGTTGATAACTTGGACTTTACTTCTAAAATCGGAGCAAAGCTCTTCAGTTGATTCACTGGTGAAAAAAATAAATAAATAAAAAAACCAGGGTGAGGCTGATGCACGAAAGCTATCAGATAGTAATCCTTCAGAACACAGCGTGGGTCTTCAAACATCAAGCAAAAATCAAGTCATGTTTGTTTTTTGTCTAAAAAGCAATAAACCAGCCTCATGATATTACCTCATTTTTTAAAAGAAAGAAAAAAAACAAAAACATAAATAGTTTTTCAGTGGGGTTCTTAGCTATCCTGCCATTTAGTGAAAGGTCTGGGCTGTGAAGCAGCAGGTAGGCTTTCACAAGTCTCATGCTTAGCTCATTAGCTAAGCTGCCTCCACCAGCCAGAGCCAGGGCTCTGTAAACATGCCAGGAATTAAAGTCAATACCAGCCAGAGTGACTTCGTTGGGAATAAGCGTCAGTGTGTGTGTGTGTTCACACCATGATAGTTGGCTTAGATATGGATGCTGTCTCTTTTGGCATCTACATGTAAAAGCTTCTAGCTAAACTGGCAAGATTCGCAGTAAAAGTAAAGGATATGCTGTTGCATGGCCAAACATGCTTGACATTGTTTGCTCCAAGAACGTTTGCCATCTACCAAATATTTCCTGATGTTTAGATATCATACCATTTATTACTTTTTTAAGTGATAATAGTTTAGATTTCTGTCCACCTCTGTGATTACTCTGTGAATTCTCTTTACTATTATTCTTGAAGAAACAAAATGTTCTTGAAAGATGAGATGAAAATGTAATTTACTGACATGGTACTTATGGTATAGTAAAATAACACTGACATTGTAATGTAAAGCTGTGTGTCGTCTGCGTAGTTATGGTAACTTATCTTGTTGTTATTATCTGAGCTGGCGGAAGCATGTAATGTTAAATAGGAGGGGTCCTAGGATAGAAGCATGGGACTCCCTATGTAATCATGGTACTTATGGTATAGTAAAATAACACTGACATACTGTATTTCTCTTTTATCCAAGGAGCCATGTTCGTATAAGAAAACACCCACGCTGGAGGCAGTGTTTTTTCATATTTATTTTAAACTAAAGTAATGAGTATATATTTGCTTTCTAAACCAAATATTATGGTGAAATATAAAGCATTTCTGCTTTGATTGGTTGATAAGAGTAGGTAGTATCTGTCAGTCACACCAACCATAATGTTCTCAAAAACCAATATTAATAAATGTAATAGCAGTTTTATGTTCACTGATTAAAGCAAAATAAAGGAACTTGTTGTGGCGTTGTACATTTTAGACACTTTAAACAAGAGTCCAAAGTTACAATTTAGTTTTTTGCTGCTACCAGGGACATGAGATGGCAATTTTCCTAAAAGTAAGCAATTATCCATTATCCAAATATCCATTCAAACAAAAATTAAACTAATATTCTACCATCAGACAAAGTCAATTGTGCAGCTTTAAGGAGTGTGTCTTCTACTGGAACATGACTTTTGTGTTTTTCTCATTGACAGATAAGCAGGAACAAATTTCAGAGCAGATTCATGAGGGTGACCCATCACAGACAAAAATTCCACTTTTGAAGCATTTCATTCAGGATTTCAGCAACAGATAATTTGGTTTAAAATATTTGAAGCAGAAGGGTCAAGGGGTCTCTTATTTCATTGCCCAGCCTTCTTCTGGTGACAATATTTTAAAATTTTAATCAGAATTACTTCTAAAGGCTGGATTTTGGTAGGGAGAGATACACAGTTTCGTTTGATTTATTCTCTCCAAACTAATCCTTTGCATACTTTAACAAGATGAGACTTTTCTGTAGAGTATGATGAATTTAAAGTCACTGAAGCATGTGTTAATTTTCATCATCACAGACTCAGGACACTTGATATTTTTTGGACACATTATCATCCATAAAAATTTCAGACTAAAACTGTCTGACCCGTGCCTGCCTCGGACCATAACCGGGTCTCCTATGCAGCTGGAGCTGAGTATCTACAGCCTTCATGCTAAATCTCATTATAAAATTGGCTCTTCTTGTTCTCAACATTAACATAGCGTGCAGAGAATTTCTGTGCTCTCGGCAAGATCCACAAATGTCAAGGAGCCTGCCAAATATGTTTCAAAGAAAAGGATTCCTGTCATTTCCTCCCTTAATAATACAAACAATCAGTAATAGAAGCCGAGAAGAACTGATTTTCAAGGTAAAACCATGGAAATGGTGACTTACTCAAATAAAAATACTATTTCAAGTCCAGTTTACGCAGAATGCCCATTTCCTTTGTTGCAATAGCACCACCAGGAGAAGAATAGTTTTCAAAACAAACAAACAAAATAATTAAATCAGTCGGTCATGACAAAATAAAGGTGAAAAAGTAACAGAAACCAATGGACCAAATATAATCATGAGAATAGAGCAGCTCCCTGTTTAAAACAATGTCTCTCTACACATTTCGAAATGACATCCTGCTGAGACCCACACACATTTCTATCCTGTTTTTGGGTCAACGGCGGGAAAAACACACACAACAATGTAAAATGTAAGACTCCAGTGCCTCTTTTTTTGTGAGATGTGTAGTGCTTAGAGCTCATGTGAGGAACTTTAATTCAAGATATTTTAAGGTGACATGGGACACTCATATCTTACTCAAACCAATCATGGAAATGATTTGGTGAATTTTATTCTACTAGTTGAAGGTGGCACCTTCTAGGCTCACTGATGGAGGACCATGAAAGGGGCCTCAGGAGAAGGTGGGATTCATATACCACCGTGATTTATGACTGGCCATAAGGAATCAACAAGTATAACTTTAATTGTTTTCTTTGCAATAGGAGGTGGGTTAGTTAATAGAGAGCCCTGATTGATGGCAGGGGGCACCGTGTTTGGCTGGGCAATTTGTCTTTTGCGGCACGGCTGAGGAATCGGACCAGCTGATAGGAGCAATTAATTTGTGGGATTATTTTTTCTTTTTTCTTCTTGATACAGGAAATGAACAGTTTCTGAAAATATTTTCTACAAATTGCGTTTCGGATACATACACCGAGCATACGTCCTCTGTGTTTTTACTTTTTTAAGGGATTGATCCAAAAATAAATACCTCAGTTCCTGTAATAGCTTTCAAATTTTGCAATTGAACAACTTTACGTATGCTTCCAAGCAAATAAGAATTTGAGTGTGTTTGTGTAAAACCTCTGTAAAAACCAGGTGGGTGGTGTTCGGTTTAATAAAGTTATCCTGTGTTTAAGCAACATTAGTTTTCTAAGTATATGAGACAACCATTTAATTAAATGCTTTGCTGATGATGCTTCTCTTGGAGTGGTGGTTGTTAACCATTAATCAGCGGTGCACACCTAATTTACAAGGACAACAGTGCAGGAATGGGTCCTGCACAGGATTGGAAGTGGTCACGCTGCTACATTAAATCACCATTAGTAATTAGGGAGGCTACTGGCTCAAGGCAGGGCTGAGGATATGTTGTGACGGTACTTGATCAGCATGATAAAATATCATATACAGGTGTAATCACAGCTGATCAACCCTCCACAGATCATAGCACAGAGCTTTAAACAGAGTTTAACTCTTGCTAATTGCAGCCATGTGGTCTAAAGGTGCCTCTGAGTGCTTTACAGAGCAACCTTGCAGCTCCTGCCAGTAACTCAGGGCTTGCCAGAGCAGGTTTATTTATTTTATTTTGCATTTGTTTCTGCCTGCTGGTGACTGATATAATAGATTAAAGAAGATTTACCTCTGCTGATTATTAAATCATGGCGAAATAAAAGAAAAAAGGGGGGAAAAAAGTCTTGCCATGAAAGATACGTCTGACTTTTAATTAAGTTTGGACCAAAAAGTGATCTTTCCCCAGTCAGTTCATAAGAATGACCTTCATTGTGAATTACAGTAATGAAACATGATGAGCACAGCTTGGAAGCAGTGGCTGTACACCGTACAGAGCGCTGGGGAAAAGAAAGATTGTGTTTCTGTGAATGAGGCTGCACAGAAACATTTTGTTCTTACTTTAGCTGTGCAAGGCATACCGCAACTCCAAAGACAATGAATCAAACATAATTGATTGCAGCGCTGTCTTGGACTGTTTTCCTGAGCATCAATCACATTTACAATGAATTAGAGGGACTGCTTCAAATGCTTATGATGCAGAGCAAACTGAGATGGACTAACTACAAAAAAACAAATTATATTCCAGCGCGTGCAGCTGGCAAGGTAAACAGCATAAACCGGTTCATCAATTTCAGATTCAAATCAACGTTGCAACTGACAAATAAAGTCAAAGTCATCTTATTAGATACATTTGTCAGAAATTAAGTTCCATGCTTTAATTCGTAATATTCAAAATCTTCAGTGGAGAAAGAGAGACATTTTGTCACTTTCTCATATGTTGTCTGGACCCCTCTGTAAGCGTAGCACTGGAATGAAAAACGTGCATCTTTAGCATGTTGCAGAGCTATTGTGATTCAGCTCTACACATATTCCAAGTGCAATCTGAAAAAAAGCAGAAAAACAGCAGAAGTTATTTGGACTTTGCGGCACAAATGACCCAGCCACTGAGAATGATGTCACTGACACCATTCATGAGAAAACTGGGATTTCAATGTGAATAAATTAGTTTGGTTCATCCTGTAGAGAACAGACAAGGTTATGGATTCTACAGGCATCTGATTACTATATTGTAGATTCAAAGGACGACATAGATCTTTTGTGTTAATCAGGATAATAAAACATAGATTAACTACATATGAACATTTCACATGTGAATGTACTGTGGCACATTATAACTTTATAATAGGTTCATGTTTTTGAGTAGCTCAAGCAACTGCACTCGCCGGTAAAACAATTTAATATGTTTATTTGAAAACATAACTGTTAATTAAATGCTGAAGAGGCGCTGCCCGTCCTTTTCTCTGGCTATGTAACCAACGTGCTCACGGGATTGCAAAGGAGTTTTCATATTTGTCGATGCAAAAGTACCATAATGAGTTTATTTCTCTCAGTAAATAACTTAGTGAAGTAACTAGTTACTTTTAACTGTGTTAATTCTACAATCTAATTGGTTCCCTTTTAAAAAATAACATCAGCCAGCACTGTTCAGCAATATGAAGAGGAAGTAAACAAGCTCCTGGGACCAGACCAAAGGTATTTCCACCCACAAGGACTCTGCATGGAAAATCCTCTGGAAAAAGAAGTGCGATTTTGGGGAGACTGGTGTCAGGGAGATTATCAGCTGAAGGCACAAAAGGCCGGTCAGAGGTAGATATGTCAACTTAAATAAGTGTTCACCTCATGGAAACCTTTTTTTAGAGGAGGTTTGACATAAAAACTGCAAAGGATTTCACCCACACTCTGTCACCAGCTAACCTAGTGGGACCTCTATTACCAGCATCCCCCACCTCTAATTCACACTCATTTTACCTCATCGCCCTCCTACAACAACTCTTTCCTCCAGCCTTTCCTGTCCTTGTCTGCAGTGAGAACCGGTTTCACTAGTGCTACTGTCGGTACTCTGGTAGAAAAACATTACCCATTTATTGCAGTCTCTTCAACAGCAATAACTCCTGGTTTAGAGCTTCAGTTCAGTTCAATTCATCCACCCCTTTAAATACCTGCTTCGATCCTGCTCAGGGTCATGTGGGTCTGCAGGAGCCTATCCCACCTGTCATTGGACGAAAGGTAGGGTACAGCCTGCACACGTCTCCAGTCTTGCAGGGCCACACGGAGGGAAACACCCACGCACACAAACACTCCTAAGGGCAATTCAGAATAATATATCAGCCTAGGATGCATGTGTTTGGATTGTGGTAGGAAGCTGAGGTACTTGGGGAAAACCCACATAGGCATGAACACTCTGACAGAAACAGAAAGACCCTCTGTGAGGCAATGTTGTTAACCACCAAGCCATCCTGCCCTCAGTTTAGTTCAGTTTAGTTCAAGCCTTTCGTTATTTATACCCACTTCTTCCTATTCAGGTTGATGAATCTTTTGAGCCCAACAGGAAGTGAACCCCTGCCTTTCACCCTCATTCATGAGTACATTATAGTTTGTTGGCTCGTTGCAGAGTTGCGTATACACAGTACTCGAGTTGTAAAAAAAAATCAGGGGGGATGGTGGATTTTATCATATGGGGACAGATAATTTGTGCTGATTACAAATAATATAATATATTACAAATAATAGCACTGACCAAAACACCTGCAGAAATACTGCAGGAATGACATAGCAGCAGTTAAATGCAGCCTTCTGTAAGCTTTAAATATCCACTGGGCTTACATCAAATACATCAAAACACAACAATAAAAAACTGTTTTCTGAACTTATCAATATGACTCTGTCCTTCACAGGATAAGTAAAATGGATCACTGCAAAAAATAAAAATCTTAACAAGAATATTTGTCTTATTTCTAGTTAAAATGTCTAACTTTAGTAAAAAAATATCATTACACAACAAGACTCATCACTGGAAAAGACAACAATTTTTACCTGTTTCAAGTAGATTTTAACTTGAAATAAGTAGAAAAATCTGCCAGTGGAACAAGATTTTTTTGCTTGTAATGATAAGATAAATCTCGTCCC
The DNA here is from genome assembly GCF_033807715.1 of Cololabis saira. Classification (NCBI taxonomy): domain Eukaryota; kingdom Metazoa; phylum Chordata; class Actinopteri; order Beloniformes; family Belonidae; genus Cololabis; species Cololabis saira. The sequence goes on from NC_084593.1 coordinate 19,819,402, forward strand.
ACTGGCAGATTTTTCTACTTATTTCAAGTGAAAATCTACTTGAAACAGGTGAAAATTATCAAATAAGTTATTTTTCTGGTGATGACTCTAAATGTTGAAATAGCAGTAAAACCACATTCATTGATGAAATGACATAAGGGATGGAAAGGGGGGATGGCAGTTTTACAGGGGGGGATGATTTGGACCGTTTTTATTTCAGGGGGGGATGATTTTGACTGTTTTTATTTCAGGGGGGATGCCTTCCCCCCTCATCCCCCCTCAACTCGAGTACTGCGTATACACAAGAAAAACACACACATAACTATGGACAATTAAATATGATCAATGACTCTGACATAGTTTTTTAATTGTTGGAAGAAATCTGTTCAATTTATTCATTCATTCTTCATACCTGCTTTGTCCTATACAAGGTCATGGTGGTCGTCTGGAGTCTATCGCTGTTTTATCACAGGTGTAAGGCAGGGGTATGCCCTGGACAGGGCGGCAGTCGATTGCAGGGCCACATATACACCAACAACCATACACACTCACACTCACATCAACAGTCTACAGTGGGAGAAAGCTACCTGGAGAAAACCCACGCTAGCACAAGGAGAACATGCAAGTTCCACAAGGAAAAGAATCCTGCCGAGCCAGTTCAGTTCATTTAATTTAATTCAAAGTTGAATTATTTGAACTATATGCAACATTGTTCCAAAAATGAAGACCTAAGATCAAACAATCAAAAGTTAACTAACAAAAATATGTTTCAAAGCTCCTTGTATGACTGGATGGAAACAGGATCCATCATTTGATCTCAGACTTGGGTGACTGATGTTTGCTGCTGATTAAACATTGTATTACTGTAAATACCAGAACCTCTGGTTCTAAATCTATCTGACAGCAAATAAGAAACATATTTACAGAAATATTATATTGCCTCCAGGTTATATTATTTATGTATACCTATTTTGTTCTCCTTTTGTAGATAACAGTCCAAAAAGTATAAAAGTGAAAACCATTATTTTATCTTGAGGAAACTATTGTGTTCTTCTATCACTGAATTAAGAAATAAAATGGATCCATACAAAGCAACATAGATCCAGTGGTGAATAAGCACTGAACCTGTTAAGGACGTATGTGCCAGGGCTCCTTGGTTGTTGCTAGGTCTTTTGTTTTTGTTTTTTTACAGTACAGTATACACCTAATTTACAGTCACAGCAGACAGCAGTACAAAAGAAAAAGAAACAAACAGAAATAAAGAAAAATCCTGCACTCTTATTTGCAAGGTGGCAAAATGGCACCTTCAGGCTGTATAAAAATATGGCTCCACAAAAGGTTGCTTTTTCAATTCACACACGATACAAGTCAAAGGCTAAGAAAAGTTCATGAATTGGTAATGCTGTCCTGTGTTTTGTGGTCTTTTTTTTTTTCAATATTCTCGCTTTCTTTTTATCTTCATTTTTTTTAAGAAGAAATTCAGTTAATAAATAATAGCTTTATTATTTACGCTCCCAAATGATTTCCACCAGAAAATTGGTCATCTTTTTCTTCTTTTTTTTTCATTAAGACCCTTTCTCTCTCCTTGTATTTATGACCTCAGTAGCTTACATTCTTTTTTGCTCCAAGACTCACCCACGCTGCCTTTGTGAGCATTTAATGATGCATGCAAATGCAAATAAACCCATGGACATCTTGGGATATTGGAGCTGAACCCACAGGGAACAAACAGTGTGGTACAAACAGACATTTCCTTCTTTTAAGGGAGAATCGGTTCTGTCTTAAGGTTGGAAAAATACATACATAACCTGAACTCAGTAGGAGAACCCAATTACCCCTCCCTCTCCTGTTCGTGTGTACAACAAATTCTTCTATTGATCTGGTGATAATTACCTCAGTCACATCATAAAGCACCTGGAACAGATTGGTGGCTCAAATTATCGATTACCCCTGGGCTACCCTTCATCGTGCATTGTATTGCCGCTATACATTACTTGATGAGATCTGCTTTGCTGCGTTTTCTCAGCGGTGGTGTGCAGGGATACATTGACAAAGAGGTGTGATGGCCAAAATCATTCTTTCAAAGTCATTTTTCATCTTCTCCCACTCTTTAGGTTATCCTGCAAGCCACGCTTCACTGTAGTTAACCCACAATATGATTGCCTAGTGAAAGCACTTCCTCTCAAGCTCCACATAACACTCATTTTAAACTAAACTACATAGGTTTTGGCCCAAAATGACCTTTTTATTTGGAGTTTTAGCTTGGGGCCTGCCCTGGTAAACACCAGCTGCGTCTAAAGCTTCATTACACACTATCCTAGAGGCATGTGCATGACCCTGAAACCTCTACCCACTAGCCACACATACGTCCGTCAGCTAAGTCTCTGATCACCTACAAAAACAGAACAGCCTCCACTGAGGCCAATGCATTTTGCCGGCAATAAATGATTTAAAATTGAATTTTTGCCTGAGCTATTTTTTGTCTTCCCCCTTTTGTTGAAGAATTTTTCAGAATTTTTTTTCAAAGGCACCACTGCTATTTAACAAGCTTCAATTTTTCAGGGATCACCATGGCAGCCTGTCACAAATCCCCCTCAGCCTGTTTCCATTGAAAGGGGAACAACAAGAAGACACAGAGGAGATGTTTTACTGAGTCTATCTGAGCTCCGTGCTTGTCTAGTTATCAGAAGAGCAGTGATTCCTGGCATTTCCCCAGACTCGTGTGCATTCTGATATGATGAAACTACATCAGGATTTCAACCAAAAATGACTTGAGTTAAGCTACAGAGAAGAGTCTTGGTTTAGAATGAATTGTTTTTGCGCATCCTCACATATCTGACAATATTTTAGCTGTGGGAATTATTGACATGCACCTAATTACCCCATTTAAAAGAAGATTTGTTTTTATTTTTCAAAAGCTTGATCACTTTTCTGGAGTATTGATACAGTGGTTTTTTCAGTCAAGATACAATGACCATTCAGTGGAATGGTGCCCTTAGAAATAACGTCTTTATGGATCTTTTTTATAGTAGCTCATTCTAGGAGGTGGAATGGACAGCTTTTCTATCAAGTGTACCTCTTCTAAAGCCTGTATCACAGCTTTACACTGTCCACTTTAAAGGTGCAGCACATGCAGCATAATGTGAAGGTGAATAGCGATAAAGTTGGGGGTGGGCAGGGAGTGGTTTAAGTTTCTTAAATGTAAGAGATTTAAGACTTAGGTGGCCTTAAAGACTGACAGATCTTGATGTCAGACTTTTGGAGCTGCGAGTAATCTAAATGCTTTCACCTTGCATAATAGGTCTAGTTTATATCTTTAACATCTTGATTTCTTTCAAAAACAGTTCTTTAGTGATCGTGGACTTACAGTACATACAAATAGGTATACCAGTGGGTTAACTATGGAGAAGACTTTTAATTAGAAAAACCAAACATGTTGCATTTTGGAAAAAGTCAATAACAGAAAGTATTCCCAGGATATATAATTACTGTATTTTGGAAATGGGCTGTGTGTGGGCTGGGATCCACTGAAAAACATATTTCTGGTTAAGAAGAATTATCGCTGAGATGCAATCTCTTGTGTGTGGTAACAAGCTTATCAGATGAATAGTTTATAATAAATAGCTGCCGATCTCCTTTGGATACACATACAACCCTGACAAGTGCCTTAATTAGCAGAGTGAAAGGGACCAAATTTCAACCATGAGAGCATTATCCTTAATACTTTTGCTCCACACAAGTTGCATTGAGAGAAGCACAAACAAACCTGAATGACAGCATGCACCATTAAGACCCTTTATTTCTTCACATTAGCCCAAAGTTAATTATATTATGCAACAAATAAGCCATATTGGGCAACATTTTAACAAGATGAAATACAACTTTAAAAGCATACATTTACAGGATTGTACTGTTGATTTATCTGTCAACTTTGATTCATCAGCACACGTGCTAGTATTCTTAGACTGCAGCTTCCCATATTCATCATTCTAAGGAGATGATATCAAGGAGGATGAATAACCAGAATCTAGCACCGACTGCATGCTGCATGTCTCAATGCACATGTCGCTAAGTGCAGAAAAGGTTGCTGAGGATAGAAAGCTCACAATAGCCATCCACTCGGAACCAAGCTGGCTCTGGGCAGGTGTTCAACACGACCAGGTGCAAACCAGCTGCCACAGACACAGCTCCCCAGTGCTATTTGTCACTGTGAATAACATATCATTCTTCAGTATTAGAATTGGACCAGATTGGGCATCCAGCCTGTCTTTTTTCCTTCTCTTCTAATTTAGGCTATCTACAGAAAGGTCATATGTCAAAACAGATGGCTAAACTCTGCATGCGTAACATGAAAGCTGAAGGAGGCAATTGACATTTTATATGTGCTATCTAGACACTGGATAAATAGGAGACGAATAGTGAAGATCAAAATGACAAGCACGACCAGAGTCACCAAAATATGTATATATATCCAGAGTCTGAAAGATTTGAACACAGAAAATCTGCAGGGATGTATTTTGAACTTAAAGGTTTTTATTTTTTCCCACCAAAACACAACGATAGCAATGCTGCACTCTGAAACTAATTTATTTTAGTAGCTTTTGCAGCTCAATGCCATTTTGTCGCTGTGCCGAGATACACAGTCAAAGTTCAATCTATCCAGGCACAGAATGGAAAATAACAACAACTGATGCTTTCTATCCCCACCTGCCCCCGAGAGTGCAGCAGAGGTCTACTGTGCATCACAGTGCAGATTGGGGGCAGTCTTATACTTCTCACTGGGTGCACTAGCAATGGCATATGTTTTTCTGTGTTGTTTTTTTTGTGTCTTTTTCTTTCTTTCTTTCTTTAGCACATGCCAGATGCATCTTTCTTGCTAGCAGCATATACACTGCATAAGAACCCGGAGCTCCCCACCTGCTAACAACAAGATGACTACGGGGGTATTTTACTTTGTTTGATCAAGAACACCCTGTTTAGATTTGAGAGCATTAGTCTGTGTTTTCACTTTCAGATATTGTACTGCTCTCTTTCAAAACGCTGTGCTCGAACTCAAAAAGTTCCGGCTTGTGTGTGGAAACGTTATTTTCGTCCTCAGAACTGCTGTTTGTCTCTCAAATAGACAGCTGCTCACACAAACCTTCCTCTCCGCAGCCTCAGACCCTCCCCTCTGCTCTCAGGTTTTTTCTGCATGCTCCCAAAACCTGTCCGCTCAGGATTTTCTCGTTGCTTCTGGATTCTTTTGGAATAATGCTGTCAAAATCATGCCAGCCAATAGAGAACCCCATTCAATCCCAACCAATGAAATTGTCACGTCTTTGTGCTAGTGCACCAAAAAGTGGTTTTGTTTAATTCACAGACTCCCCCCACAAAAGGTTTCAGTCATTTTCACCCATTTTTCTTTGAGTCACTAAACAACTCATTAAATCAATTTGTCTAGTAAAACAACAAGTGCATTTTATTAAAAGGAACATGACCCAAAGATTATTGGCTACCTGTTGCACTGATGGAGGAGGAAATCCTCTATAATTTTGCATTTGACTTTTTTCTTTGATTTTAAAAGCAACACTGCAGCAGTTTGGCGGTTTTTGAAGTCCCCTACAGCTCAGCGGCAGGACCACACTGTTGCATACACCTGTAATAAACTGAGCCGACCAGCTGAGGCTGCAGTCCATGAGGATTCATTTACCACCTGAAGACTAGTTTAACCTGGAAAGAATACAAAACAAGGAAATTACACAAGAGCAAAAACTAAAGATTTGTATCCGTAGATTCTGCTTGTTTGTTTTTAGCAGCTAAGCTAAGCTTCATTGTAACTAAGTGCCAACCATCTTTCTTCAGCATTGAGGCTCATGAAGAACTAAGATCCGTTGCAGTTCCTCGATTGACCACTAGAGGCTGGCTCCAAAGGCGAGTGTGTCTCCATCAGTGTTGGGACTAACGCGTTATTTAGTAACGCGTTACAGTAACGCCATTAGTTTTGGCAGTAACTAATACTCTAACGCATTACTTTTTAAATTCAGCAACTCAATTACCGTTACCAAACGGTGCGTTATTTCTGGACAGCTACAGTGAAGCTTTTTCTCTCCACACGCGGAGACCAGAGGAAACGTAGTGGGAGTGTGTGTGTGCATTCAAAAACATGAGCGGTCGGGGGCACGGTGGCGGAGCTGGTAGTGCAGCCGTCTCACAGTAAGAAGGTCCTGGGTTTGATTCCCGCCGGGGGTCTGTGGGCGCTGAAGTGCGTGTTAGTTCCCCCATGACTTCAGTGCCCACACCCTGGGTGGGGTTGGTGAAAGGGCCTTTCTTTGTGGAGTTTGCATGTTCTCCATGTGTTCCCTTGGGTAGCATTGTGAGCTACCCTCACAAAAACATGCACAGAGTCCTGGGCTACACATGCCCCCTCTGGCCAACCGGGGCGCCAGATGGGGTGGGCAGGATCTGGACGGAATAACGTGATCCTTCCACGCGCTACGTCCGGCCGGAGAAGCCCCACCCTGTCTGGTGAAAAGAAGCAGCCTGCTCACTCCTCAGGTTAAGGAGGAGACCTGAGCTCAGTGCAGGGCCCTCCCGGGGTTGGTAGAGGATGGCAATGCCCAGGACTGTCCCTTAGGGTGCTTTCACACCTGTGGCCCGTTTGTTTTGTTCCGATTCTCGTTTGTGGAGTTTGTGCAAGGCACAAGTCTCACAAGTCTGTACCGTTTCAAAGCTGTTAACCAATGTCATGGGCGAACCAGCTGCTCTCTGATTGGTCAAATGAACGCGGAAGGAGTTTCCTCTTCCGCACCCCGGGATAAACAACACGCCCCTTTCAGCGCAGCGCAGACTGCAGCCGTCGGCTTTAGGCTGATTTATGGTTCCGCGTTACACCAACGCAAAGCCTACGGCGTAGGCTCTGCGTCGATTTAACGCAGAACCATAAATCAGGCTTTACCCATTAATTTATGTGTGCTCGGCACAGAGTGGAGCTCATCAGCGCGCGATAGGCCGCCTGCCGCAGGGTTTGCGCTGCGCAAACCCTGCCCGAATTGAACATTGTTTAATTTCACCGTGCCGCGCATGGACGACATCTCGGCACGTCCAATAGGAGAGAAGGTGGTGGAGGCTCTGCGCCGACTCTTCTCCTTGCGCCGCAGTTGCACATACACAATGAATGGAGTTGTATCGGTTGCTGTGTCGATTATGTTCTCACTACAAATAAAAAAAAATGAACCGTTTCAGGTCTCGAATGGAATCGGGCCAAGACCACCTCTCCGAGGTGATCTCGGCTCGCTTGTTTTGTCCCGTTTCAGAGCGCGATTGCTGTGTTCACATATACCAAACGTTCCGATCTTTAGGGGGAAACGTTCCCTGTTCCGGAACAACTGCTCCAAACGGGACAGGTGTGAAAGCACCCTTAGGTAGGAGCACTGGGTGATGAAAATGGGAAAAAATCAGGGATAAAAATATTTAAAAACAAACAAAAAAAAAACATGAGCGGTCATGGCGAGCCAAGAGAGCAAGGCAGGTTTCGCAATGTGGAGATATTGTCATTACAGTAATCCCTCTTTTTTCGCGGGGGCTACGTTTTAAAAAGAACCCGTGATAAGTGAAATCCACGAAGTAGCAACCCTTTTTTTTTTTTTTACAATTATTATAGAAGGCTTCAAATTGCAGAGATCAGCACCTCCTCGCACGTATTTCACTGCTCTCCTGACTGCCGCTGCATCCTGACTCGCTCTGTAGCGTCTTTTTCTTCTAAAGCCCGTGGTGCAGGTGTGTTTTTTCGAGAGAAGAAAATAGTTATGGGTCGTTGTTGTCGCTCTTTTTTCTTCTGGGCAAAAAGATTCTTATAAACCGCCATGCTACCATCGATTATATCTGAGAACTGTAATGAACGATTCATCAAAGGCTCCCGTTCTTGAGCTGCTGCTGAAGCTCATTGGCCGTTCTCAGCTTGTTGCTAAGCGACCAATGTTATTGACACAGGAAGTGAAGAAGCGCGGATACTGTTTAGTCAATCAGAATGCAGAACACGATGCACAATGCAAATCCATACAGTACCATGCTGAAATGAAGGCTAGAGGGGCATTAATGGGAGCATTTAAAATAATGTTTTAACTAAAACGTTACTTTTCATAGTAACTCATTATTTTTTGTCTAAGTAACTGAGTTACTAACTGAGTTACTTATTAATGAAGTAACTAGTAACGGTAACTTACTATTTTTCAGTAACTAGCACAACACTGGTCTCCATTGACTCCAATATTAAAATGTCCAACTTTAGAGTGGAATTAGACATATTTGCAGCCTGGTTAAAAAAAATAGTTTTGGTCTCAATCATTTGATTTCACATCCATGACAACTCTGAGGGAGTCAGTTTTTTTTTCTCTCGGAAGAGTTCAAATAAAATATTAAATGTATTTCTAATATGACTGATTCGCAGTTGGCTCAGGCCATTTGCCGTTGAGTCAACATGTTAAACAATATATTCTGCTGTAAGTGTCTGACGACAGCTCTGCACATATTTCAGCGGGCGTCAACTGAGTCAGTTGTTGGAAAACTACTAAGTAGTAACTCAGAGATGATAAAAACAAAACCGTACAAGCAAACAACAAACACTAACATCATATTATTTCAGGTTGTTGCAGGCAAATTGACAAGCAGACCTAATTTATGAGTCAGGGATCAGACCACTGCAGTTCGTGATAAAAATAGCAATGAGCATGCTAAATATGAAAACAAAAACTAAATCTTATCTAATGACATTTACAAACAGAAACAAAACAATCTTAAACAAGAAAAAAAAACACATTACTACTAATACTACTACTTTAAGGTTCATTCTGGACCGTCTCTCCAAACTATGACAAAATTAAACAGTATTGCCAAATAAGTTCTTGATACTACTGTTAAAAACTCACACTTACTTGAGGTTCCTCACTGGGGCGATCCATGATAGCAAAACAAGATCCAGTCAATCAGGAAGCCAATAACAGGAAGCCAATAATCTTTGGTCCATGTTCATTTTAATAAAATGTATAGTTATCTTATTGAAACATTTATTTAATGAGTTATTAAATATAGAACTAAAAGAAAAAGTTTCAAATGCAAAATCATGAATAATTTTGGGTGGAAATAATTGTGATAATTATTGCCTTCTGTGGGGGTTGACTATGAATAAAATGAGCACAATCTCGGCGCACAAGCAAAACGATGTGACAAATTAAATGGTCAGGATCAAATGTGGTTTTCTATTGGTTAGTCAGAATTTTGACAGCAGTTTTGAAATTTGTTTTGCGAGTGAGCAGAAAAAAAACAGAGTAGAGGGGAGAGTCTGAACCTGCAGAGAGGGAGGTTTGTGTGAGCAAAAATAATGTTTCTGCCATGCAAACAGGGACCTTTTGAGTTTGAGCAAGTTTTGAGAGGGAGCAGTACAATACTTGAAAGTGAAAACAGACAAATTCTCTCAAATCTAAACAGTATTCTCTTTAATTAAAAACAGTAAAAGACCCCCATAGATAACAAGATTGAAGTTTAAAGTCTGTATCGTGTGCTCCACAACTCTGAACGGCAATCCATTTAGCTTTTCATGTATTGCATGTTGCATTTTGTATAAAAGGACCGTTACACTTTATATTACATCAGTCTTTACATGTTTAACAGTAAACAGTCCACAGACAACAAGATCCTTATGCAGTCTCTGTATTTGTATAATGACATAGCTTGCTATCCTTCTATAACATTCAACATGAATAAATGCGATTCTTGATTTTTTTTTCTCCCTTTTGTGTTAAAGAGTCTGCCTGAAGTTGTTTCCAAACTCTTTAATCATCGTCTGTAGTGGGCGCCACTGAAGCCTACACAATGAAAAGTCTATAAAATCAACTCAACAGGCAACTGGGAGAAGCTACGATGCATTTTCTGTGCTCGGGGACAGGACAATTAAAGCAAAATAAAGTCTGGTTTAAAAAGAAAAAAAAGAGCCTGTAGAGGCTCCCAAGTGTAACATAGGAAGCTTGTGTAGGCAGTAAGGTGGGGAGGAACAGCAAACAGAACGTTGTCACACTTCCACTCCCTGTGGAGCTGAGCTAAAAGGAGGAGATCCGTGGATCTGGAAACCATAGACTGCCTCTAGCTCCTGTTATTGTCTGTTGCGACGTTTGTGATTTTTCTTTTTTTGCTGATGAAGGGATTATACTAGTGCTTCTTTTATTATGACTGGTGAATATATTTTTATCCAATGTGCAAGGTGTTGTTTAAAACTGAGGTTAGCATCGGCTCAGTGGAAAATGCGTCTACTTTTACTGCAGGATCTAACCCGGCTGTTTCTTACAATACAGACCCAGTCTACGAACATCCACTGTCCACAACAGTTTATAGTTCAACAAGAGTTTTGAAGTGACCAGAGGCCGTAAAGTGTACTGTGACCAACTGTTTTATTTCAATGTGTTCACCATTTCACCTACAACAAAGCCTTCACCGGAGTGACATTAGCTGACGGCTGTTTCCATAGCTCGAAACATACCATGTCTGTATTCAGAGTGTTACAATCCAAAGAAAAGGATTCTCCGTTGGCTTTTGAACCTGTTCTATGTGTCTTTGGGGGCTGTAAGCTTTTCCACTTTATGGAGCATCTGACAACACTTTACTGGCAGTGCTAGAATTGTTTTTGATGCAAAGTGCCACTTGGGTGCTCACACGGTAAGTACGATCTGCTACTAGAGAATGTGTGTGTGTGTGTGTGTGTGTGTGTGTGTGTGTGTGTGTGTGTGTGTGTGTGTGTGTGTGTGTGTGTGTGTGTGTGTGTGTGTGTGTGTGTGTGTTATTTATGATGGCATGTGTTGATACTAACCTGTGAAAACAAGCCACAGCTTGTTGTCAGTGGAACGTGTTTTTTTCACCCACTAAATCTGACAATAGCGTCACACTGCAAAAACCAGGATGCTAAACACAAAAGACACAGTGACTGACTGAACACAAAATATCAAGACAAAGTCTGATCTGAAGTCAGGAATGTGATAACCTGGTTACTGTGTGTGATCGGAGTCAACAGATGTATGGAGAAATCTGGAAATGCTCCTATATATGTTCCATATATTCTGCAGATGAAATTCTTTTCAGCTGCTCTTTTGTAATGGAGTAGGTTTGATCTCCTAATCTTCTCAGAGCAACCAGGCCAGGTAACATACTTGGCTAGGTCATAGCTCACATTTTTTAAGTCTTTAGAAGGACTGATTTTGGCAGTGGGGTTCTAATCATTATCATACCAAAGTACTCCTCTTCTGACAGGCTTTTGCAGACTGCAGGACATCTTGTCAGACAGAATTGTCTAAGCACCTTTTGAACTCAAACAGCTACATGTCATGACACTCACATCACACTGCTGTAATATTAGAAATATCCAGTCTATGTAGTGGATGATGCACCAAACATAACATATACTTATGTGTGCATATTAATATGCACAATTGGGAGAAATGGGACAGCTGATGGTCCAATTAATATTGATCTTTGTTTAGATTCAATCTGTGACTGGAAAGTTGATCATGACATTTTAGCTCAGATCTCTGTTATAAGATGGTTCACTGGGATCCACAAAATATTGTTTACTGTCCCAGAAGTAGAGATATTACAGGTAGCTGTTGGATTCACAGATTGCTCCACATTTAATAGACACCATCTGAGAAGAAAAAATGTATCTTGGTCTCATCTGACCAGAGAATATACTCTCATTCATCACCAGACTTCTTTCATGCGTTCACGTTATCTATCTTTTATTTTCTTTTAGCAAATTCTTGCAGTTTTGCACCAGACAAGAGACTTTGTCATTCTTAAATGTTCTCCACAGAGGCTGGTGTTCCCTGAGCATCAGAGATACTGTGATTTTCATCAATAACCCCAGTGCCAAGGCACCATCAATTACGTATCTTCAGAGTTCAGTAATTCATGTTTTTTTTGGGGGGGTGGGGGTATCATGCAGGTAAACACACATCACTGCTATTCTGCTATAAGTCCGGATTTAACATGCAACTGTGTTGGCAGTGGTTTTGAGTTTTCTTTTTTCTTTGTGAAGTCTGACAATCAGTTGTTTAAATTATATGTACAGTAGACACACACATTCTATTCAATTAAATTATTTTTTTGAAACCCAAAAGGGAAATTGCATTGTTGTAGTATAAATTGATAACAAATATGTAGAGAACAATAAATAGATATGTATAATTAGTCAATAAACCATTGAACGATGGCAGAAGGAGTGTGTGGGCCAAATCTCCAAGTATCTCCATGAGGCTTTGGTGTGTTGTGTTTGTAGTCTGACAACCAATTATCTGATTATGTAATAAGCAGTGCTTGGAAGGCAAGACAGATGGACTTTCTCAGAAGACCACATGCACAGGAACAGACATCCTGTAGAGACACTCCGTCACAGGAGCGTGTTCAGGAATATACAATCCCTTCCTTAACAATCACTGCAATCCCTCCTCTTTTAAGTCTTGCTGGTCTTCTTGCATTGTTGGTTTCCTCATATTAAAGTGGTCTTACTGTCCAGGATATGTCCAGGAAGCCACATATCGGCGAAATACATAGTAGACATATTTAATTTCCCACAATTTGCCGCACCAATCCTGTCAATCTCCTGACTTATCCTCCCTCAAACGTGAAAAAGACCCCATGATACTTAGATTCCTCCCTTTGAGGCAGCACCTCACTCCCAAGCTGGAGACAGCATTCCACTCTTTTCCGATTGAGAACCAGGGTCTCAGATTTGGAGGTGCTTATTCTCATCCCCACCAATTCACATTTAGCTGCGAACTACTCCATGTAAAGCTGAAGATCATGGTTTGATGAAGCCAAGAGGACCACATCATCTGCTGCTTCTGCATACCTTGGTTGTAACAAGTGGTTATTAGGGTCCGAGCACTGACAGTACGAAGGCCCTATTGTATCTGTAGGAATTTTTTTTTTTTCCTCGTTTTTCTTCCGACGAAATGACGGCCTTTTTACCCCCCTAAACGTGCCCCAAAAGTCACCAAATTTTGCACGCAAGCCAGGCCTGGCGAAAAATTTGATATTTCATGGTTTGCATTAATGGCCGTGACCTAATGGCTCAACAGCGCCCCCTAGAAAACTTTGCGCCTCAAGCCCCACAATACGGTTTGACGTACATGCACCAAAATCGGTACACACCTGTATCATGTCGCAACTTAAAGAAAAGTCTCTTGGCGCCATGGCCGAAACCGAACAGGAAGTTGGCCATTTTGAATTAATCGTGTAATTTTGGCGCAATTTATGCCATTTCTTCGGCCGCTTCTCCGCCCGAACCGTAACGTTCACCCAGGTGTGTTATACATCAAAATGTGCGTCTCCATCCTGCGACGATGCACATTACTTTTCTCAGTCAAAAGCATTACGTGGCGACGATAGACGCCAAAAAGCGCGCCCACCCTTCATCTGATTGGTCCATATGTGATAGTTCCTACTTTCTGCCGTAACTTTTGAATGGTTTGACATAAAGACTCGTGGGTGGTGTCATCGGACTCGATTTTGAGTCCTTGAACATAATTGGTGCAAATTTGCCCCGCCCCTTCTTCTGATTGGTCGATATTTGATGGTCCCTATTTTCTGCCATAACATTTGAATGGTATGACATAGAAAGTCGTGGGTGGTGTCATCTGACTCGGTTTTGAGGACTTGACCTTCATGTCATGTGACGTCACATCCGCCGCCCAGCGCGGGAAATTCGGAGTCCGAATTGCAGCACATTTTGCAGCACACAGCCTGTTCAAGGCAACGGAGAGATACACTAAAGGGCTCATTCGTTTTGGTTTGGGACGCTTCATTTGACATTATTACTAGAAAACTTAAAATGTATACTAATTTTTTCATAAATCCTGCCTCAATCCTGCCTCATGCTCCTTTAAAAAAGCATGAAGAAAACAGTAGGTCTACTATTAAAAAAAATAATGATTGGAAGAGAATGGATATATCACATCTAATAGAGTCATTCACTGATAACTGACAAACACATGATCAAGGGGATTATTTGGGCAAACCTGCCAAGAATTAGATTGACAAAAATGTAAACTTTTACTGAAAAGAAAAAAGAAAAAAATACATACTATAGCCGTGGTGTGGACATCTTAAGGCTTGGACGTATCTGAGATAGGCCATCCCAGAGTAGAAAGTTGTATTAAATATGTATTGTAGTCAGATAAATCAGTATTCCAGAACTTTTTTAAGGGAGTTGAATAAAGAAAAAAAGATACGTGACCCTGCACAATATTATCAGCAAAAAGGCAGAAAATGAGGGTCTGCGATTGTATGATTGTCCTTGACAAAGGTCATTTTAACTTCTCTGATAACGCAGAAAAGTACACTTTTTTTTAAAGAAACATTCCTTCCAGCTTTTACAGGGACACCCATATATTTTTCAACAACACAATTCAAAACAGCTTTCTGCACACATCACTACGGCTTGGTTGAGGTTAAGGAGGGTACGGGAGTGGCTTGCCTGTAGTCCCGACCTGTCCTCAAGCAAGAATATAGTGGAAATTTGAAAGCAAAACAATGATTTTGTACCTTAAGATGCATTTGTGGGAGCAGTTGGGCAAAATATAAAATGAAATGCTTCTTTATGCAGTCTCCTAAATGCCAAAACATCTTGTGACAAGCAATGGCAACATGACAAAGTGGTAAAAGCTTTACTGATACGACTTTCTTTGGTATTTGTTGCCATTTTAAAATGCAGGGAAGTGCAGGAATGGATACATATGAAAATGTGACCAAATCTATCCATCCATCCAGCAGAAAAAGCATTGCAATTTCATAAAGGTTTACATCACTTGTCATTTAAGTTGTATTATATTATTATTTACTCCTGTTCCCGAAAATACCAGTATTTTTCTTACAGCATGTAAAACGTCATCTTTAATAGCATAGACATAGGGAACAATAGTGGAGAATGTGAATACATGCAAATTTCTGTGAGGGCTGGTAGAGTTAACCCTAAAATCGACTTAAGCTCTGATGCATGAAAGTCAGTTATTTCTAATTAATAGTAATAAGTAATAAATATCATATATTTATTTCAATACAATATATATTTACTAGAAATGTGAGGAAATATGACTGAAAATTAAATACATTGTATTGTGTCACAAGCGCCATCAGTCTTATGTTTTCCCCAAAATATCAGGCTTAGAAAAGGCTTAGACTCCCAGAACAGAGGCGGCGATTCTGTGCCTGCGTCACCATGGACGGTGCACTTCTGTTGACATCAATTAGTAGAGTAGAGTCTGATGTGCAAATTAAGGTGCAACCCACTGCTGGGTAAGAGAGCAAACAAGGCCAATGTTCAAGGGGAATTAAGAACTACTATATTTTGTCTTCAGATAAGCTTTACAGTGTGGTTTAGACATTTTTTTACACCAAATTCTGTGGGCTCTGATGTTGTGTCTGCCATAAATACAAATCGTGACCATGGGCAGAGCTGAATATTTTTATTGTTTTGCCTGACCAGAAATGAGTCAGTATGATTAAATAAAATTCGTCACATAAGAAGAAGAATTAGTAAGATGTTTTCTCAGGGAGGCTGAGAGTAATCTCCACATTCAAGAAAAGAGCAGGAACACAAAACAAATGCTGAATACAAAAAGAGTAAAATCTTTGACAATATGAAATGCTGAAGGTGTGTTTTTCGCCTCGGGAATTAATGGACAAAACTAGAACTGTGAAGGTCAGAGAACTGATGTAGAACCGATTATGTATGTATACGCAGGCAGTTGAATTTGAGCATCTCAGCCACAGTTTTTTAAAGTCCTCTTACGTCAAAAACAGTTGGTCTTCAGTGTTAATATTTCCCTTAAATGCACTAGATGGTATTACACATCTCAGAGCCAAACATAATGGGTAGGTCACATGAGTATTTACAATGGAGCAGAGAAGTGTTTTCTTAAGAGACCCACCAAGTCCTCTTAGCAGGGAGGGGAATGGATCACTAGTGGAGGAACATCAGTAATGTGGGGCATATAAAGTTAAATAATGGAGCCTGAACACTCCATTTCTAATTCTTTTGATGTTTCTTTTATTTTGTCTGAGCGATTATTGCGGTAGGTAAGACATATATAAATGCGTGTCTCTTTCAGTAGATGCAAAAAGCCTGCAGTGTGCAGTGTTGTGCTAATTCCCCCCCTGTTAGGAATTGTCATTGAAAAGCAAAGTTAAAAGGATATTACTCAGACTCATGCATGCTTTGAAGTTCCTTTTTGTTCAAGTGCGAAACAGGCAGAAATTAGGCATAAAATCAATATATGACAGCTGGCTTTTGTTACAGCTGTTAATTTCCCTTCTAAGTAAAGTACTTTTGAATTATAATTCTTTCTTTCAGGTTATATTCAAGAATTTTTTGTTTGGATTTAATCAGTATCATTCATTTCATAGCCTTAGGAAAGCATGGTTAAGGCTAATTTACAGAAAATTGTTGTGAAGGAAGAAGTATATCCATCATCTTAAAGGAAGCCATTTCACATGTTGCCCTGGTGATATGAGAGCATGGGAAAGGTCAGGGTAAGACATCAAAACCTTTTGGCAAAATTTGTGTATACGTAAAGCTTAGGGTAAAATATATTCACCAGGTCAACCTGACATTAATGAACACCATTCTGACAGTCACATGATGAGACTGTTTAAAAAAAAGAAAAAAAAGTCTCTGACCGCGGCTATATTGATGTTAACCGGAGCGAAACTGAAGGCCTTACTGAAGACGTTACAGAAATCAATATTCAAAAATAAATATATAATAAGATCAAATTAAGAAGTAAATTTTCCATGAAACGTCACTACAAATGGTTAATATTAGTGTCGTGTGCATAGTCTGAGAGGGAGTGACACTCATTGTTACTCCATTAAATTCTGAGCTCTCTGGCTTTCAAATGAAAAGACAGCTGCTAACTGTCTGTGTCTGCAGTTTGAATTGTAATTAATGGAGGAATGGAACGCCAGGTCCCAGGGTGGTAAAAAATGACATCTATTGATAATATGAGGGCATTACTCTTACATTTAGAAAAAGTGATTTGGGAGAGTAGCTTATTAGCCCTCTGTCCTTTCAGACAGATATGACCTTGCAAGCCTCTGTACCAGAGGACCAGCTGCAGTCCATGATTCATTTAACACCGTCTGTGCCTCGAGAAGCACTCGAAGCACATGCACTGCTGATTAAACGTTTTGTGGGAAATTCATATTTAAAGCAAACGCCACATGAAAATTAATGATAACCAGCCACGCAGCAGGACACAGTACAGAAGAGCAATGATGGGCAATTTACGATAGATTCACTCCAATTTACAATTTATTCTGTAATCACAATGTTTCCTCCATATGCAGCATAATGTAATGCACATTCATGAGTGGGTGGAATTATAAGAAATATGAGTAGGCTGCTCACAAAATTATATAAATGTCATTATAGTGCATTCAAGCAAATCTAGCACAGGGAACTAGAGATTAGCCGCTGGGTGGGAACGCTCCACATATGCCCATAAGAGACTCGCAGAGTCAGTGAGTGAATGAACGGATGATTAAGCAAACTCTGCTGAAGTTTTTTGTATGGTCCTGAGTATGGAATTTAGCTAGGGGTACATCCTCCAAATGGGCCACAGTAATGTTCAAAGGGATGTCTTTCTTACCACCAGCCTTACAACAAAAAAGAAGGAAAAAAACAACTTATCTGCAGCTGTAATGCTGTGTGTTTTATTTATCTACCCGTCCCGTACTGATGACTGTCATGGCCTGTCTGTGAGCTTTTCCAGCTTCGTATGCTCTGGGAAGATAGTTTTCATTTCTCCAGCTTGCACTCACAGGAACACTGCACATCTTGGGCTTAACGCAGCATCACTAGGAGCTTACTGATAGAAGCAATCAATCATGTTGGGTTCAAGGGTTGTACATCAGGTCCACGCTCTATGGTCACGCTCCAAGATCCAGCACTCTGTGCCTCCCCCCATCAGCTCTAGACCTTCTTTGAGTGTCACTGCGCAATTGGCTGGCTGATGGCTCTGTTTTTGAAAGTGCAATACACTACATCTGCACCTAATTTGAAGACCTAGTGAGATTCTTTTCGTTTTTTCTTCATTGTAAAGATTTAAAACATCGGAACAGAAAAGGTGTGTGCGTACATGTATATACATATATATATATATATATATATATATATATATATATATATATATATATATATATATATATATATGTATATATATATATATATATGTATATATATATATATATATGTATATATATATATATATATATATATATATATATATATATATATACATATATATAAATATATACATATATATACAGGGCTGCACATAATTATTTTGGTCTGGTGCTCAGAGGAGCCCCTGGATATGTGACTTGGGGCTCCAAAAACGCGGTGACCCGTCTCGCCGGATCGATAAAAGAGGGATGCAGGAATAAGTTATAGGCAAAACGATATTTATTCACTTATAAAGATGAATTAACAAATTATGGTGCGTGTTAGTCTGTAGAGTCAGTATAAAAGTTACAGTTTTTATCGGCCAGATTGGGATGCTCACGGCATATTTTGCACCTAGGGTTGCCAACTTTCAGAAATAGAAATAAAGGACCCCCCGATTTCAGCAGCGCAGGAGCCAAAAAAAAGCCCCAAAACTTCTAAACTGCATAAAAATGTGTTTATTTTATATGAAAAAACGTGTTCTTTAATAGCATTGAACTTGCATGACTGTACAGACAGCCAACCATATAGCAGCTGAAATAGCCTCCTATGCTCTGTATGTCCACATCAGCCAAGGTGTAGAATATTGCTTCAGGTGAAGAATATGGTGTAAAAGTTAACCTATTTCAATAATTCAACTAGAATTTGGTGTAAAAGTTAACTTATTTAAATAATTCAACTAGAATTTGGTGTAAAAGTTAATTTATTTCAATAATCAACTAGAATATGGTGTAAAAGTTAATTTATTTCCATAATTCAACTTTTAGTTTAGTTCAGATTGACAGCGCACTGTGGATTTTGACGGCGCATGCGCTCTGGCGGCCCACTTATGTGCAGCCCTGTATATATATACATACACATATATATACATATACATACATATATATATATATATATACATATATATAAATATATATATATATATATATATATATATATATATACATATATATAAATATATATATATATATACATATACATATATGAAAATGCAATTGGACAGAGCACATCCTTGATGGTATGGTAAAGTCACACTCCCATCCACACAACACTTTTTTATTTTAAATCACTGGCATGAAATCCAAAATGAGCATGCCTTTCAGATGGGAAACACATTTCTCCATTCCATAGAAATTCAGAAATATGTGTTTTCAATTAAGTACAAGGTTATGATTTCTTGCCAACCCTTGCATTCTGTGTTTTCTTACCTAGTTTCATAAATTTCTTTTTGGAAACATTCTCTTACTACACAGTTGTTAAAAATTATATGTGGCAAATTTGGCACTAAGGCTAGTTATACTTTTACACTGACAATCATTTCAGGGCACTTTCACACTCTCCAGTACGCTTCAATTCATGGTTCTAAATGTCATGGGACCAAGATTCTGCACCTGGGAAGACGTTTTGCCAGATATTTTGTCAAAAACGAGCAAGATGATCTATGAATGCAGGCAACCAGGTTCCAAAAAAACATGTGCCCCAAACTATATGAGCTATCTGAGAGATATAGACTTTAATCCACACATAAATAATGTATAAAAAGACAATGATGAATGAATCCGTGACTGAATATAAAAAAACTCCTACCTGTCTTTGAATATGCATGGAGTTGTAATACTTGGAAGAAGTATTTGCATCCTTAAAATATTCTGTCTTTAAGGTATATTTCCTGCATTCACATCAGGTAAAACAAGATATATGAAAGTTAAGCTCAACTTAAAAGGTGTCTCAAGGGAACAATTAAGGTAGAAAGATCCATTTCAGACTGACATAAGGAGTAGTATTGAACTGAATGATTGATCTTTGATTACTGTATCTCTATGAGGGCTGGAAAAGTGAAGTTCAGTAACATCAAATAGATAAGCCACTCAGTTAAGACCATTTGTTGTAGTTCTTTTGTTCAAGTGAACACAAAATATATTTAGTATTTGTTTAGCATTTATTTTTAAAGTTTGTTAGGCACAGTCGTAGATGTTGGAGTGCAAAAACAACTAATCTTCCTACTTTGCTGTCGTATCAATCTGTCTGTTCGAGTGGAAGTTTCAATTTTCTGTCATTGTGAGTGGATCTTTTGTTCTTTTTGTTTACAGTGACTTCAAAAATAGTTGTATGGATCAGTGCATAACATAAGAGCTATAGTAACAGATTGAATTAATCATCATCAGAAGATGTTAGATAAACACTGTAGAAATGTTAATTAAGCATGCGCCCGCACTCGGTTGATTTTTCTCCTAAATAAAAAGTTGATCCACCTCCATTGTGACGATATATTTTGCAAATTGCACCTGAGTAAAATGTATTCCTTCGCAAAGACTCCCATTAGATGCACATGACAGTACTGATACAGCAAGTTGCTTCCAAGGGCTGATGATTACCTCATTCTAATTTATTGAAATTATTTCGTGCTAAAAGTTTTCTTTTCACTGTTACAAAGTGTGTGCTCAAAGGAGATAATAAGGGTTTTCCTTGTGCACAGTGAAATGTGTTTGTTCTTATATGGCACCTTTTTAACCTTATCAAGGTTTTCCTTGGGACGCCATATTCCCTTGGACGTTTCCTTCACTAACTGTAGTTTTATATGTTTTATATGTATGGTGTTGCCATTTTGCCGTTTGGTTTCCCAGTTGCGATAGTTTCCACATATTGACACCGTTTTAACTCCATATTTTATTCATGGCTGTAGTTGTGGTCCTGGTTTGTTTTGTGCCCAGATGCAGCCAGATGCTATTTCTTTTTTGGCTTTTGTCACTTTTCCGCGATTGCACTTTGTCACTGGTCCTGTTTGCGACTTTTAAGGACAGAATTTAAAATACAGTCAAAGGGAGGAGGGTGTTCAGTTTGATCAGAATGGAACAGTGCTTGATTTGAAAGAGTTTGATATTGCTCTCCTAGCTGATATCATGACTCAAGTAGGGTGCTCTGGTATCCTGGGGTCTTGACCACAAGTAGGGATAAATATGAGCATGATATTGACGTAGATATATGGGCAGCATCTGGAATGAGGCAACAGCTCTAGTGATGAGTTGTGGTAAAGAGAGAGCTGAGATGAAGGGAAAAGTTGTCAATTTAGGAGTTGATTTATGTTCCAATCCTTATGTGTGGGTAGAGACCGAATAAATGAGATTAAAGTGACTGAAATTAGCTTCTGCTGAAGGATGGCTAAGGAGGCCTTGAAGGTCAATGTTTGCTGATAAGTCATTGAGGAGGAGCCGACAGTTGTTGCTCCTCTGCACTGACAGTAGCCAGTTGGGAAGCATTGAATAACTCCCTCCTTGGGGACGTGTTTTGGACATATCCCACTAGCAGAAAGCTTTGGGGCTACTAAAGATACCCTGGAAAGATTAGATCTTTCTGGTGACTTCAGAATTCCTTGAAAAGCTGTAGGATATGTTTTGGGATAGGAAGTTGAGGAATCACTCCGCCAACGGCTGCTCCAGAGACACGATCATTGGATGGACCGCCTCACTTCAAATTGCCTTTTTAACCTCTATGTATCTATTTATTTTTTGTGATTCATTCCATCTAGGGCTGCAGCTATCGAATATTTTAGTAATCGAGTATTCTACTGAAAATTCCATTGATTAATCGAGTAATCGTATAAAACGTATTTTTGTTTAGTTAAAGAGCAATTATAAATATACATAACATGTTAGATGTTAATTGATATTACTCAGACTATCTAAAACCTAAAAATGCCATTACACCTGATAACACACATCACTTAAAAGGTTAGGTGTTTTTCCCACGTGTTTCAATTGAACTTTCATTTGTGTCAAGCACATTTTAAGTTTTAAGTTAAAGTATAAGATTTTGAGTTTTGGCAGTGTTCAAAATAAAATTATGAGACCTGCTGTATTGGAGCACATTAGGCACCAGTGCTGCTTGTTTTATCCATGAATGACTACAGAGCTAAAATTGAAAACTACCCAGTTAGCTTTATTACGTTTTTATTCTTCTGACATTTTCTACTTTTTCTTTTAGTTAAAACTGTAGCGGGAACAGATGTTTAGAGGAACCTATGTATGTACCGGGTTAGAGGGGGAACATATAGGAGAACGGACCAGAAGAATATAGCGTGGATTGAAAATAAAAGTTAAGCACTGAGCTACATGTGTCTCCCATCTGGGCCATTGCAGACTGCCTGAGCACGGCATGTTACAAAAACCAAACATATCTGCCGCCTCTTTCTTCTTCCTTTACGTGCGCGGCATCAGCGTCTTGTGCCGCATTAAATGTAGTCCGGGCGAAACACCCTGCTTTGAGCTGGCAAAATTAAACGATTCCTCGAGGCAGAGGAAATTCCTCGATCATTTTTTGTAATCGAATTACTCGAATTATTCGAGGAATCGTTTCAGCCCTAATTCCATCAACAACAAACATTTAAATATTGATACACTCATGAGCAGCCATTGATGTTCTCTGGCAAAGTAATTTGTTTTGCATGATCACTGACAGATTATTGATTTATTTAAATATCTGAGAGCATTTATTCATTTTATTGTGTGGCTCAAAATACAGCTCTTTAATTTTTAATCATACTTATCTATTCATTGAAATGAAATATTCTGTAAGCAAAACCCACGTCTTAATAAACACATATGTGTCTATAAGGACCCGACAGACGATGTTTGCTGTTCAAGTCTCATCTCAATGACAGATTATTCACTCGTTGTCTCAGCATGTCTTCATTTATGCAGTTCATAGTCTTTATTTGAAATTGCATAATATGGCATTTTAAATGTGACAGTAGATCTACATAACCTGCCAATTCCTGTGCACATCTACAACAGATAATGTTTGAGAGGCTGCCTACACTGCCAAAGCTGAAAAATATTCTACACAGTCTGCACTGTCGCTTATTGGCACTGGATGAGAAGGGATAAAAAGTTCACTACTCGCTATTGGTGAGCATGTAAGAGAAACAAACTCTCACTAAGGACAGTCAGGTGTGATGGTGTAGAAGCAAGGTGTGAACACAACAGTAAATGGTAGTTTTGTACAACATTTTGTCAGAGACTAAGTGCAACAGCTTCTCCAGAAACGAGCAGAGCTCCCATGCCTCGTTTACCCTGGTGACAGATAATAACCCCAACGCTTGCTACAACTGCACCCTGGAGCTCCAGAGGAGTCTCCCCTGTGCTTCCCGAGTACAGCTTACAGCCTGAAACAGACTAAGTTATGATACCATCATAAACAATTTTCAATCCTATTAATAGATAATGCAATAACCAAAAGCACATAATTACATTTTAATTATCTGTTACTGATAATGATTACTTAATATTAATTATCTTAACAGTTGCAACAAATGTTCAACAGAATGAGTGTTAATGAGTGTTAAACTGATTAAAATGTTAAAGCATATTAAAAAGGGGGCTCCTGTTGGACATTTTGATGCCTTAAGCATAATTGACATAATCCTCAAAATATAACTCCAAAAATGATGCACGATTGAAAGAAGTATTACGTTCTTATCACAGAACAAATATTTTTTTCCTCGTCAATGTGATATATGTACTGCAATTATCCCTTAAATTAATTTTTGTGGCAAGATGTTTTTGCCAAGATAACAGCTCTAAGTTCCCTCTTTTATAATGTGTGATGAATTTGATGAATGTATGGCAAATGTCAGCGCTTCCTCCATCCACTCTCTCTAAATCAGCCAGATCCTCTAGAGGTGAACTCTCTTCATAAACCTGTCCTATTCCTTTTTTCTGCAACCTGTGACCATTAGGAATTTTTGTTTTTCCAAAACTTTTAATCAGATATTTTGGATGCTTTTCCAGCTGGAACATCTGGCTGCAGTTTGTTGTAAGCATTAAGCCTTTCCCTCAATATCTGCTTGTACATAACAGAGTGGCACAATGATGAAGTGGTTTATCTGTGCAGCTTCGCAGCAAGGTGTCTCCTGGTTTTCAACTTAGCTGAGACCTCTCTGTTAGCCAGTGAGATTGTGGTGTGCATGAATGTGCCATATTTGATCATAAATGAGAACCCTAGATAACACATTTAGGAAAGAGCAGCCCCCTCCAGCTTTTTTGATACCCTACACATGTGTGATGCATGCTATAAAAAGCAGCATTGATTAAAGTTCGAGTTAATTTTGATAATTGTATGGCTACATGCTATAAGTCATTCAAATGCTCACAAATTTCATGTTCACTGGGTCTTTTATCAGTGTCTGACTTTTTTTGTAGGCAAAAGCTGAGTTTTATTCTAACAGCATAATATTATAAATGGGCCGTTATGATGGACTGGATGATGGGTATGATTTGGTCTCAGATGGGCCAACGAGGCCGACTTAAAAAAAAGAAAAAAAGAGCATTTCCCTACTTAGATTGCAGAGCAACAATGGGAAAGATAAAAATCTCTTTTATGTTATGAAGGGGGCTGTTGATATGCAGCAACACACAAGGGCTAAATCCTAGCTCAAAGAGTCAGATTTGTGCGATTCTGATTGGTGGACTGGGTTACCAACCTTACACCAAAGTTGCAAAGGGACTTTATGTGTACACACATATTATCACACTGTGGATTAACTCAGCAAAAATGCAACACTGTACAGTGGAGATTAGAAAACTGTGAACCTGAGAGAACCAAAGTTACAAAAATAATAGTCCGTAGATGCTCAGTGGACTGATTTTTGTTCAGCGCCATGATGACAGGGAGCAGAGGATCACCTCCAACACTTTCCTCATCTGCTAGTTTAACAAACTTTCACCGGAGAGAGCTGGGATTAAGTGCTGCCACGCTTTATCACAGCGCTTGACTCTCTTTCTGCCAATGGCGTGCCCATGTTGCATCAGTAAGACATGCTCGCCATGTGAATGCATATCGTTTAAAAAAAGTTGGCTTGCAACTTAGCTGGACGGTGACATAAAACATTTTATGTTTGCAGTGTGCCTTGTCATTTCAAATCAGCTTTGCATCTAAGCACCTTGGTTTGAATAAAATGATCTCTACTTCTCTGCATTTGCTGTGCGTTTGTTGAATGCGGTCTGTGTCATGCAGCATGCTGAATGGATAATCCTCCAGTGTCATTTTACATGGGAACACTGCTCATCTTTTTATGATTTTGAAGCCTACATTTATATACTTGGGACCTTTTTTGATCAGTAATGTTTGGCCACGTTGTTCATGCATTTTCTCTGATATCACAAATACAGAAATCATACTGTATGTAATTCTGTTTCCTTAAACATTAAAGAGCTCATAAAGTCTTGTGAACTCAAGAAACAACCACTATTAAGACAAACAATGTTGTGCATGGGTGGGTGTAATAATCTTAAAATTTTACCGATCGTTACTGAGGTAAATGTAATAACTGTGATATTGATTTTGGGTGATATCACCCAGTTCATAGCTGAAAGGATCCACAACAGATCGTTGTGTTTTCTGCGCAGCCGGTCCGCATTAGGTGGTACAGTAGATTGTTTTCAGGGTGAATGCATAGGAAAAGTTTGTTTTGTGGCGTGGATGGCATGGTGGTACAGCGATTGCTGCACAGCAAGAATGTTCTGTATTTAAACTTGCTGGTAGACTGCGGGTGATATTTTGTTCAGATTCAGATTCAGATTCAGATTACTTTATTTGCCATTTGTGTAACACACATAGGAATTTGTCACGTTGGTAACAGTGTGCCTACTCAGAATTCTTTTCACATGTAAATAAATAAAACACAGACACAAACACCGTAGTGAGGAATAAACAAAAATAAAGTGCAGGCATATACATAATTTATAGTCCAGTTATGATTTACTATTATTATTATTTCTTATTCTTCTTCTTCTTGTCATCATTCAGGAACGGGAGGGGGGGGGGGGGGGGGGGGGCCCGAGTCATTGATGAGCCTGGCGGCTGAGGGGAAGAAGCTGAGTCTGTGGCGGGCTTTCACAGCCTTAGGTAGCCTCAGCCTCCTACCAGAGGGGAGGACGGTGAAGAGGCCATGGCCAGGGTGAGAGGGGTCGGCCATGATCTTCCTAGCCCTCTTCAAGGCCCTGGAGTCGTACAGAGACTTCAGGGAGGGCAAGGGGCAGCCAATCACTCTCTCTGCAGAGCGTATCACTCGCTGCAGCTTGTGGAGGTCCCTTGCTGCTGTAGCGGGGAACCAGGTGATGATGGAGTGGGTGAGAATGGATCCGATGATGGCAGTGTAAAACTGGGCCATCATGGACCTTGGCAGCCTGAATTTCCTCAGCTGTCGGAGGAAGAACAGTCTTTTTTGGGCCTTTTTCAGCAGGGCCGTGGAATTGAGTTCCCACTTTAAATCCCTGGAGATGTTAAGTCCCAGAAAGCGGAAAGAGTCCACAGAGTCCACCTGTGTGTCTCCCAGCATGATGGGAAGGGGAGGGGCTGCGTTCCTCCTGAAATCCACCACCATCTCCACTGTCTTGCGGGTGTTAAGCTCCAGGTTGTTGTGGCAACACCAACTCAGCAACCGCTCGATCTCCCTCCTGTAGGCCGACTCGTCACACTTGGAGATGAGACCCACCAGGGTGGTGTCGTCAGCGAACTTCAGGAGCTTGACCGAGGGGTGGAGGGAAACGCAGCTGTTGGTGTAAAGGGAGAATAGGAGAGGGGACAGAACGCAGCCCTGCGGGGAGCCGGTACTGGTGGACCTGGGGCTGGAGATGCACTTCCCCAGCTTCACCCGCTGGGTCCTGTTGGTGAGAAAGTCCGTGATCCACCTCCTGGTGGGGACTGGGACCTGCAGCAGGGAGAGCTGGTTCTCCAGGATGGATGGGAGGATGGTGTTGAAGGCGCTGCTGAAGTCCACAAACAGGAACCTGACGTAGTTGCCCGCAGTGTCCAGATGTTCAAGAGCGTAGTGCAGAGCCATGTTCACAGCATCCTCCGTGGATCTGTTGGCTCTGTAGGCAAACTGCATCGGGTCCAGCACAGGATCTGTGATGGACTTCAGGTGCGCCAGGACAAGGCGCTCCAGGACCTTCATCACAACAGAGGTCAGGGCGACGGGTCTGTAGTCATTTAGGCCCGTAACCTTGGCCTTCTTCGGAACAGGAATGATGGTTGAGGCCTTGAAGCATGCTGGTACGTGGCCGAGCACCAGCGAGGTGTTGAAGATGTTGGTAAACACCGGAGCGAGCTGGGCAGCGCAGTGCTTCAGGACAGAAGGGGAGACAGAGTCTGGACCGGACGCCTTCCGGGGATTCTGACTCCTGAACAGGCGGACCACCTCCCTCACATTGACAGAGAGGGGGGGTGGAGGTGGTGAGATGGAGGGGGAAGTGGGGAGGGGGTCCCCTGAGGTACAGGGGTGGTGGGTGTGGCCGGGGGGGGAGGGGATGGAGGGAGAGGGCGGGGGGAACCTCTCACACTCAAACCTGCAGTAAAACTCGTTGAGCTTATTTGCCAGGGGGAGGTTGTCAGACGTCTGAGGGGGCTTTGGTTTACAGTTCGTGATGGTTTTCAGGCCTTTCCAGACAGAGGAGGGGTTCCCCTCAGAGAGCTGCTGACGCAGTTTCTCGGCGAAGCGATGTTTTGCTTCCCTCACTGCCTTAGCGAACCCGTACTTGGCCTGTCTGAACCGATCCACATCCCCACTACGCCTGGCCGCCTCCTTCTCCGACCTCAACCGCCTGAGGTGGGCAGAAAACCAGGGCTTGTCATTATTAAAGGTCTTCCTGGAGCGGAGGGGAATGCACATCTCCTCGCCGAGGCTGATGAATGATGTCACAGTGTCCGTGTATTCATCCAAGTTGTTCCCAGCCTCAGGCCCCGCCCACTGGACAAACTCCTGGTCACAGCCTGCCCTCTCCAGCCAGGCACGGAGACTCTCACATGCCTCACTGGACCACACTCTGAAATGCCGCACTACAGGTTTTGAGAGTTTTAATCTCTGCCTGTAGCGAGGGATCAGGTGGATGAGATGGTGGTCACTGTTGCCCAGTGCGGCACGGGGGACAGAGTGGTAAGCCTGGCGAATGGTGCAATAGCAGTGGTCAAGAATGTTCACACCCCGAGTTGGGCATGTAATTTGCTGCCTGTATTTGGGGAGAGCCCGGCTGAGATGAGCCTGGTTAAAGTCTCCCAAAACTACAGCAAAACTGTCCGGGTGGCTGCGTTCAATACTCGTCAGCTGTTCTGTCAGTGTGTCTACCGCTGCGGTGACGTCAGCATCCGGTGGAATGTAAACACACGCGAGTATGAACGAGGTGAACTCACGGGGGGAGTAGAATGGGCGACAGAGGATGAAGAGGGATTCAATGTCCATAGAACAGTGTTGGAGAAGCACTGTCACGTCTGAACACCAGCGGTTGTTTACAAACAACATCAGACCGCCGCCACGCGTCTTGCCCACCGCTTCGAAATCCCTGTCGGCGCGGAGCGCGGAAAAGCCTTCCAGCTCCACAGCCCCTTCAGGGATCGATGGCGTCAGATGGGTCTCCACAAAAGCAAAAACGGCCGTGGATCGGAAGTCACTGCTCCTGGCAACCAGCCACCGGAGTTCATCCATTTTATTGGGAAGAGAGTTCACGTTCCCAAGGAATATTCCAGGAAGCGGAGGCCGCAATCCCCGCCGGCGGAGGCGAACCAGGCAGCCGCCTCGCTTCCCCCGTTGCCGCCTAGTCCACCGCACAATCCTGGCGAAAAACACGGTTCCCTTCACCAGAATATCCAGGAGATCCGTGGAGCGGGTGAGTAAAGTGGGAAAAATGTCCGATGGGGTTGAACACCCGATGAGCCAGAGTTCCTCTTTAGTGTAAGAGGTAAGGCAGGTGACAGGTACAACACAAACACAAAACAAACAGAGCGCAGTACACAGAACCAACACAGCAGCCATAGGCGGCGCCATCTCACAGAGATACCAATGAGTTGCACTACAACTCAATGAGTTCAGTTTGTTATGCTTGTGCTGGATGTCTTGTGTGGGATGTCCCCAGACATTTCTGCTTCCTCTCACATTAAATCCATGTTATGCTGTCTTGTCAAGAGACACAATTCTCTGTGTCCAACTCCTGCTTAGCATCAACTGACATTGGCTCCGCTTTGTAAGATCCTACAGGTTATATTGGGCATAAAGAAAGGAATGTAATATGATAAGACTTTTATCTGTCGTCGTGCCCCTTGAAAGAATCTGGACTGATGGGTAGGTAAACTTTATAAAAAAAAAAAAAAAACTTCCAGAAAGGAAATTTAGTTAAATTGTTCAAATGTGACAGAAATGTGTCTTTTGACAGGGGTCACCAAATACAATCAATTTATAACACATGTAAAGTAAATTATAAACAACGAGCCATGAATTTAAACAATAAACTACAAAGATTAAAAAAAAGAGGTGAATGTTATAAAAGAAATCTAAAAGTATAAAAGGGTTGCTAACTGTTCTGACTGTTTGAAATGGTTATTGTGGATGGAACAAGTTTTTTTTTCTTTTATTTTTTTAATTGATATTTTGCCAGGCCAGTAGGCGTCATGAAGAGGGATGGAGGAGCCCTGCGAGTTGAACTGTGCTCTTACTGGCCCCATCAGCTATGGGGAAGTTTGTTTTTTCTTTCTTTCTTATTCATGTAAAAGGGATCATGTACATTTTTTAATAAATAATTTTGCCATTTGATACATTGTACCATAGTTAGCTTTGTGCCTCAGGCTCACAGGGAGTGTCGTTTAGCTCTGCAGTGGTTTTGATTCCTCCTCAGGTCTCTCGGGGGGGTTTCCAAAGCTAATCACTCGCAATTGCTGCCTCCTCTGCACTTTCAAAGAAGCATATCTCATCATGTCTTCTTCTAACTGGTGTCAAATAAAATAAGATTTTCAGCTGAACCTCTCTTTGGTTAGGGTTCAAATCTCTTCCAAAAGTTGATATAAACTCAATGTGGAAATCAAAGGCCGTTTGTGCCCTTTTATTAAAAAAAAAAATAAATAAATAACTGGATTTTCTATGTAGCCTATCTCTCACGAATGACTTGCTGCCAGCTCATCTGCTGTGTGTAAATTGATGCAGCAACAAAGTACTGTAGGGCTAGTCGGATCGACCATTTCTGGAAGTTTCTAAACTGCTCCACAGCGTCTCTGGTAGGGCCACACTCATTGACTAGAATGGCTGCGATTGGTGTGACATGGCCCTTTCACTGCACTTCCGCGCCCGGGGACTTGCCTGTAAAGCTAATTTACATCAACTTGTGTTTACTAGCGAGAAAAATAAGTCAAGCAGCAATTCTGAATGTGAGAATGGATTCAGTGAGAGAGATAAAATGTGTTTACTGACACTAAAAGACCTTCCACAGCAAATGGAGGCACTTTGTGGATGCTTGTTTGTAGACAGAGTCAACATGTTGAGCGAAGGTTAGACAGCTGTCCAGCTCAGTGACCAAATATTTAAAAGTCTCAACAAGCTCAACAGGTTGACCCTGAGTGCTGAGTTGTTGTACGAGCGCTGACATTGAGTTGTTCCCTCGCTCACAGCACAATTCCTTAGTCTTGGTCATGTACGTATGGGTCATAAAACAAAGCCTTTTTCAATTTTTGTCTTTGTTTGTCAAATAAAAACGCTTTTAATTCATAAAATCAGCGTGAGATGGATCTGAATATCTTAAAGATGGTGCAACAGTGTTAAAAGGGTTAGAGGACTTGCATCCCCTACACCAGATGTCCCAAGTGCTGCTGACCTGCATGTTTGAAATGTTATCCTGCATCAACATACCTGATTCAAGTAAATGGATCATCTTCAGCATGTCATCAGGGTCTGCACAAGTCTGGTAATGACACACTGTGTGTTGAAGCAGGTGAACTTGTAAAACAGGCAGGACAGTGGCACTTGAGGACTAGGACTGCCTACTCCTGCTGTACACCATGTTTTGTCTCACGTTCAAACAGGAGGGGGTCTGATTGTCTGCCATCAGACCAAATATTGTCAGTCTAGCTACCTGTCTGAACTCTTCCTCTAACTCTGTCACCGCTGTGACTGCTTCCTTGTGAAAAAGTATCTCACAACTCCCTGGTGGGAGTTGTGACATATTGATAGTGAAGTAGAAGGTAGGCTGATGTGGCGTGATGTCACATATATTAAAATCCCAAGCAGGAGACCCTGGCTGTTCTCCAGTCAGACTGAGAGCTCAGACGTAACAGTCAGCAATCTGCTCGGTGGCCAGACTAAAGTCAGGGCCTGGGACATGCAATAACATAACGGTAGCTTGTGAAAGTTCTCTGGATAAGTAGTGTGCTATAAAGGACACAGTCATGAGTTCATAAAGCTTACAGCACACAGTTCATCTCACTGTAAAATTTGTGGCCCATGCAGAACCCGCTCCTGATCGACTTCTCCGTTCTCTTTTCCATCTGTGTCAAAATGGATGAATAGTCTCAGAAAGAACAAGTCAGGAATGCCAAGGCAGGGGGAAAAAAACTAAAAATACCAGGAGATTTTTTTAAATAATTTACTGACTGAACTGTCACAGAAAGGGTACTGCAGCCTAAAAAAATAAATAAAAAAAACTTCATTAAAACACACATCTTTGGCACTCTTGTGATCAAAATAAATAATATGAGGCAAAAAATCTTAACCAGAAGTTATTTAGGGTTTTTAAGTTGTTAAACGGCCAACATAATCGTAAATAAACAGTGAACTGGATGCTGTTTTGAACCATGCGCAAAGCATTTTTCATTTTAATGCTCCATCCTGATCTGAAGTTGCCGTGAATCAAGTGACAGAATGGTCACCCACCACTTGCAAGGTCAGCCGTTAGCTCCTTACACCTCCACACGCCTAAATGTCCGCAGGCAAGACATCAGGTCTCAAGTGGTTCCCAGAGGCAGACAAGCGCATTACCTGGCAGCTCCACCGTCACCGAGGTGAAACGCATTGTAAATGGTGATGTAGAGGACTCAGCCAGTGTTTAAAGGCGCTATAAAAGTGTGCACCATTTAACTTTAATATTTCCCCACATTAATGAGTGCGTAAGTGCACGTTACATTGAAATGCTGAAGCAGAAGTGCACTGTCAAGCACTGTGAATTAACTTAACAAAAGCAATTAGAGGGAGAGACATCACAGACCAAGCCAAAAAACCAATTCACCATGGTAGCTCCAGCTGCTTGCTTATTGACAATATTGACTGGAGCTTAGTCAAACACAAGTAGTTGTTTTCAAACCATTGTGTGCATGTTGCAGTGATAAATAACTGGCTCTCCAGTAATTATACTCTAAGCGCAGTGTCAATTATGTATCTGACTGCCTGTTTTTGGCCTAAAGCTGTCTATGCACCTTTGTCTTTACGCCATTTCAAAAATCTTCAAGCTTTTTTTTACCGTGGAAATCCCTACAGATACAGAAAAGGCTTCCCCCCGCCCATGTCTTTACTTCAACCTACATTTTCGGAATAACAGGAAGGATTATAGGCATGTATGAAATGTAAGCTTGTTTGGTAACAAAAGCTGCTATATTGGTAAAGACAGCAGTAAAACTAGAACGTTGCTGTTTGAAATTACATGTTAGCTTTTAAGTATCCTGGTTGAGCAGATGTTCATTTGCACTGACTTTTGACTTACAGCTGCACAGATTTCAACAACAGAAACGAGTCCATTATCAAAACCGATGCAACAAATTATTACCTAACATTAAGAAACACTCATTTGGTGTATAACTTGAAACAAAAATTGAAAAAAACTAAAACTAAAAAAAAAATGTTGCTATTTACAATGTGAGAAATGTGCATGGAACAATAAAAGTGACAAACCTTAAAACATTGATATGGATGATTAGCACATCTGTTGTAGCTGAGGACGCTACCTTCACTGAACTGTGTGAAATATTTTCCAGCCTATTTTGAATGTTACTTTTAAAAAAAATCGGTGTTTTTATAATAAAGATATTTTTAATAGTAATTTTTATAATAATGGTAAAAAATTCAAACTTCGGAAGTGAAATATTGACATACAGATAACAAAAGACAGTAACACAGCTGAATGTCGTTACCCCACAGTACAATAGATGGAGTTAAAAACTACGTTATAACCTCTCACTCAGCGCCATCATCACTTCACATGCACTCATATTTATTCCTGCAGTTTTTGGTATGGACTGCACTTTTATTGAAAAGTCCATCCTGGGTTCAATTCCCGCCGGGGACGCTGTGGGTGCTGAACGCGTGTTAAGTTCCCCCATGACTTCAGTGCCCACACCCTGGGGGGGGTTGGCGAAAGGGCCTTTCTGTGTGGAGTTTGCATGTTCTCCCCGTGTTCCCTTGAGTAGCTAATGGGAGCTACCCTCACAAAAACATGCAGCAGTCCTGGGCTATACATGCCCCCTCTGGCCAACCGGGGGCCAGATGGGGTGGGGGGGATCTGGCCGGAATAACGTGATCCTTCCACGCGCTACGTCCGGCCAGAAGGGCCCCACCCTGTCTGGTGAAGAGAAGCGGCCTGCTCACTCCTCAGGTTAAGGAGGAGACCTGAGCTCAGTGCAGGGCCCTCCCAAGGTTGGTAGAGGGAGCAATGCCCAGGACTGTCACTTAGGTAGGAGCACTGGGTGATATAATGGGGAAAAATCGGGATTAAAAGAAAAAAAATAAAAAGAAGAAAAGTCCATCCATCCATCTTCTATACCTGTTTTATCCTTTTCAGGGTCATGGGGGTCTGCTGGAGCCTGTCCCCGCTAATTTCAGGCGAGAGGCAGGGGTTAGGTTACACCCTGGACAGGTCACCAGTCCATCACAGGGCCACATATACAGACAGACAACCAGACACACTCACACCTACGGGCAATTTAGAATAATCAATTAACCTACTATGCATGTTTTTGGACTGTGGGAGGAAACCGGAGCACCTGGAGGGAGCCCACCCAAGCACGGGGAGAACATGCAAACTCCACACAGAAAGACCCCCACCAGGCCCGGGAATCGAACTAGGAACCTTCTTGCTGTGAGACAACAGTGCTAACCACTAAGCCACCATGCTGCCTATTGAAAAGTCAAATTTAGTAAATGAGTTGCCCTTTTCATTCCATTGAAAGCAACTTTTCAGACATTATGACTCTTTACAGGGACTTTTATCATATTTAACCTTTATGATGTTGTGAGTGCTGATCATATAAATGCAGACGGTTGTCGTTGTTACCTTGTCTCTTTATTTCCTCATAAACCTTCTCCGTCCATGTCCTCAGTGCCCACGGTGGCTCCGTGCTGCTGGCGCCTCGGGCTGGAACGTCGCCTCAACAGCTCATCAAATTGAGTGACAAGTGTTGGGTTAAGCTGTATACCGGAGGGGACAAATGAAGGACTCACAATCTATTCGGCTGCCTCAAGGTGAAAAGTTGCATATTGTTGCCTTCAGGACTTGAAAAGCTTTCTTTGGTGATGCTGTATATATTTTTTATTTATTTATTTTTTGAATTGAAATAAGTGACTTGCTATATCAGTATGCCACGTTGTTTTAAAGCAGCCTCATGCAATCAGTTGCAAGAATGAAGTGGGTCATGCTGATAGACGTTACTTCAGACAGTCGCTCTGTGGCGCTCATCTAGAAATAACAAATAGCAAATGGAATATCTTTAAACTGCACAGAAAGTTCAGTTATTAGGGAAACTGACTTACTGACGGTGAGTGTATGATTGTTTGCAGTATTTCCATGCACTCCCACGGGATAAGAACTACAGGATTGTTGCTATGGGAATGCAAAGGATGGATATTAACTTCTCCTTTAGTTTACAGTCATTCTATATGTTGATTTAATTTTAATTCTGTATGCTCTGTTATTACTCTGAAGCAGATGTAATCACGTCCATTTTAAGCTCGAATCCATTTTTAAATGGATTTCGTGTGTGCAACAAGGTTTTAGTAATGTTTCTATGTGAGCTTCAGTTTGCCACCATTTAATAAGAATGAATCACAACTATTTAGATATTTTATTCATTACAACCACTTGAGAATAATTAAGCAGATAATAATGGCACTTTCTAATCTGCAAACTAAAAAATTAAGCTTTGTTTTCTTTGAAGAAGGAATATATTCATTAAATTATATAGTAGTTCCAGATGAATCTAAGTTTGCAGCTTGTAGAGATGTTTCTTTAGCATCTGATTGAGCCATTTCTGACATGGTAAAAAGTGTATCCTTATTATGAGTTATCCAGTACTTTATAATCTTGCAGTAAAACTGATGTAATCCAACGTTTTGTCATCGTAATTACAGTCCCCATATTAACCCAGGTTATAAAGCGTTCAAAGTGCTGCGATATGAATCTGCATGCTGATTGCTCCGACCCACTTGTAACCAAAGATCAGGCCTCATTTGAGCACCATTACAATGAATTTAGTGGATTTGTCATGCAAGTCACATCCTTTCATTTGCGGTATCTTTAATATTATTTCCTTTATTCATTAATTCCGTTCCGGTAAAAGACTGCTTAATGTCCTTTGCAAAGTAATAATTTACATAACCGCTATTCTTTTTGAAAATACATATCAGCTTTGGCCACTTTTTTAATCAACAGTTTATGTTTTTTAAGAAAAGTCAAACAGCTAATAACGAACAAAGTCAAACTAATTACATACACTATTACACATGTTAAACGTGATATGTGTGAAAAGCTTTGGTCTGAAATGTTTACATGAGTTGCATTTGATGAATAATTCTCGGTGGGAATGTCAGGACCCAAGGTCTCAAAGAAGAATTTAATATTATAGTGATGTAATTAGTAATGTTTATGATTCATGTCAAGTACAGAGTCGATTTTGTTAAAAAAAAAGAAGAAGAAGACGTGAGGATTTACTTAGGAAGAGCAGTGAAAGGTGTGAATGTAGTTTGTTTTTGCCTGTCAACGCTCTTCTCTTCAAATAAATAAATCATTCTTATTTCAATGCAGTCTCATTACACAAGGCACTATTAAAACATATATATATATATATATATATATATATATATATATATATATATATATATATATATATATATATATATATATGTAAAATCCACAGTGCGCTGTCAATCTTGTGCTGCAAAGCGCTTTTGCGTACCAACAGCTGGTTGTGGCCAGACCAGAATACTAATATTAAAAAATCTATTGCGAGAGCTTTTCCCCAGAACTGCCACTCAAAGTTGGTACTGGCCAATCACAGCGCGTCCTTACTCCCCCTCCATGCTCGTTGCGGCGGTGGGTTGGGCAGGAAGAGAGGTAAGGATCAGCTTTACTGAACAAACCCCGACACGTCTCGTCAAAATGTCCAAGAAGCAAGTGCCATTAAGTAATTATTTTGGCACCACCACCAACTACAAAGAGACGCCAAACTCAACCACTACTCGAATCGAACAGAAAACATGTGTTCGCCGAGAAGTGGCTGCAAGATGTTACGCGGCGACGCGCACCGTACGTTCGCGTTCCCGCGTATCCTACCCCGTAAGCTCTGCGTTGGTGCAACGCGGAACCATAAATCAGCCAGTGTCCGTCACTAAATGCAGCATTCCTGCACCAGCAAGACGCTGCTCTCTGATTATGGCTCACAGTTTATGAAAACCCCAAATAAAAAATAAATTAGAGAATATTTTATGAAATCAATAAACAATTCCATCATCAAAATTATAACAAATAAATGTTAAACATATCTTGCTTTGCATGTAATAAGACTAGGTAATATATTAGTTTCACCTTTTAAGTTGAATTATTGAAATAGATTAACTTTTACACCATATTCTAGTTGAATTATTGAAATAGATTAACTTTTACACCGTATTCTAGTTGAATTATTGAAATAAATTAACTTTTACACCATGTTCTAGTTGAATTATTGAAATAAGTTAACTTTTACACCATATTCTAGTTGAATTATTGAAATAAGTTAACTTTTACACCATATTCTTCACCTGATGCAATATTCTACACCTTGGCTGATGTGGACATACAGAGCATAGGCAGCTATTTCAGCTGCTATATGGTTGGCTGTCTGTCCAGTCATGCAAGTTCAATGCTATTAAAGAACACGTTTTTTCATATAAAATAAACACATTTTTATGCAGTTTAGAAGTTTTGGGGCTTTTTTTTTGGCTCCTGCGCTGCTGAAATCGGGGCGTCCTTTATTTCTATTTCTGAAAGTTGGCAACCCTAGGTGCAAAATATGCCATGAGCATCCCAATCTGGCCGATAAAAACTGTAACTTTTATACTGACTCTACAGACTAACACGCACCATAATTTGTTAATTCATCTTTATAAGTGAATAAATATCGTTTTGCCTATAACTTATTCCTGCATCCCTCTTTTATCGATCCGGCGAGACGGGTCACCGCGTTTTTGGAGCCCCAAGTCACATATCCAGGGGCTCCTCTGAGCACCAGACCAAAATAATTATGTGCAGCCCTGTATATATATATATATATATATATATATATATATATATATATATATATATATATATATATATATATATATATATATACACACATACAGGATTGCACTTTGGGAAGCCTTCTTTATATTTCAGCAGCGCATTAGCTGACAGCTCGACACCACGATTTTCACAAGATGAAAAAGATTCATTCCTGATTAAATAAGTTTGTGTGTGCATAAGGTAACTATGCTCATGTATGCATGGGAATGAGTGTATGTTTGTGTGTGCACAGAAGTACAACATGCATTGGGCAAGGCGTCTTGCTTTGAGAATCTGTGATCTGTGATTGGACGCTGCTTCGGCAAAGCTGCTGTCCATTTGCATAAAATTGAGATTCTCTCAACTTCAAATTGACACTGGTTGTTGGCATTGCGTGGTTTGCTGCGGCCGACGCCCTTTGTAGCAAGCGATGTTTGAAAATGAATGGCAGCCAGCTGCTTACGATGCTTGTGACGTTTGCGCTGTGAATCCAGGGTTAGAAGCACCAACCAGCCTACCATGCATGTTTTTGGAAACGGGACGACCTGGAGAAAAAACCCAGGCAAGCACAATGAGGACATGCAAACTCCATAGGCAGCAATGGAAACCCCCAAACCACCATGCTGCAGAGTAAATACATCCAAAATGAAAAGATCTTAACTTCTGCACTTGACTGAGAATGTCTTCCCTTATTCTGAGTTATTTGAACAGCAGAGGTCAGTAGATTTATCAGGACGTTCTGATTATCAAAACACATTACTCTTAATTAATTTGAGAAAATACAGGGTGACCTGGGTCGTTAAAGTACAAGAATCCCAATATCAACACTAATAATGTGCTTCATTTGTATGGCACTTTCCTTATTTTTTCCAGCACTGTGTTCTCCAAGAGGAAGTAAAGATAGACAAGACCATATATGATTCTTGCTTCTTTTTCTGAGAGAATTTCATGTGCAGCATCATCTTAGCTCTGGTCATCAGTATGAACAGTCATGCAGAGGTTTTGGAGTCTGGCAGGTTTATGTTCACATGTATTAAATTGCTAGGAACTACAAACCTTTTACAGAAACTAAAAGTGGGACATCAGGTCACAGTGACTTCTGACTATTAGCTCAGTTCAAAATGTCCTACTTTTTTTTATTGTAACACATTCCTGTTACTATCAAATGATTACATAACCAAACTATGTTGTCCACATACTACCATAAATGTAAATGTCATTAAGATGAAAATTGACATTTGATGGCATTTGCGTGAAAGGAGTTTATTCACTTAATTAGACAACATAAGTAGCATTTATGGGGTAAAGTTAAACAACAGCACAATTATTTTTGTTTAAGAGACAAGCAGAATATGAGTCCAGTTAAATAAGCTGCATATTAATTTGTGCGAGAAGACGGATTTGCTTATGAGTGAAATGGGCTTGCGGCTCTGTGTTTGTGTAGATAAGCACATATTAGTGGATCTCTGGATGAGGGGCCACTCCCATCGGTGGTCCCAGAGTCAAGCTTATCTAACCATTTTGGTAAATCTGCCCAATCAGTCACTCACTTAACCTGACAGTGGTTTTAATTTCATGGCTCATTAGTGTAAAGCTTCCAAACTGCATGCAAAAACTCAATAAGCATCACATTATGTACAAATAAAATAGAAAAAGATAATAAGATAAGATAAATTATATAACATATTAGAAAATTAGAGAGCTGCCCACCAAAATACTCCACCAAAATACTCCAGCAGTATGCAGTTATTTAAACATTATTTAATTTTATTAAAATGCCTTTATGCTTCATTACTTGTTTCAAACTATATAGACTTAAAACATCTGCAGTGGGGGGTGCCCTCACTCTGTCGTGAGAGGACCATTACATATTACACAACTTTTACATTGAAAGAGGGGACTGAGAGTGTTTTATGCTCCGTATCAGATGAAGTATATATAAAAATAAAATCAAAAGTATTCTTAATGATTGTGATGAGTGATTAATGATGATAGAGACTTAACATTAATGTCAGCCAAATTTACAGCGGCATTAAACCATGAACGGTCTAGAGTGATGACCTCAAGATTCTGGGGTCCACCAGTTCGTTCACTCTGTCGTAGAAATGGCTAATGTCTCTCTCTCTTTTTAATTGTTTTCACATATCAATAAGGGGAGTTGCTGTATTAAAAGTCAATTTGAGCTAAATGCCGGAATCTAAAAGTCAGAAATGGTTAACCAGTACAGTAAAGACAACATAAATAAGCACTTTCAGTATTAAAAATTGACATCTCTGTCTGGACATCACTGAACGGGAATATTGAAAGAATATCGCTGAGGGCATCCTGCAGCCGATCTGCCATCATCAATTAGAGAGGATAATGTGATGTTATTTCAGAGAGACATTCACCAGCGTACAGTAAGGAAACAAACTTCACTTACTTTGACTGTTCAAAGGGTATCAGTGTGCACGGACCAATCATGCATTATCAATCCATTTAAAAGCATGGGAGCTGCTCTTTTGGGGAACTTTGGTTACAATACTAATAACAAGCCTTGTAAATCTGTTGAACCTTATATTCCTCTACTTGAGCCTTAAAAGGGTCCTTTAATTAATGCCCTTTTCATGATCAAAGTGAAACTGTCTGAACATAAAGTTTAGTCTAACTAATAACTCCCAAATCACTATGTGCAAGGATTAAATGAGATCATTGTCCTGCCCCCACTTTTTTCTTTTTTCTTTCCTGTTTGGTACAGAAAGTCTGTGATGTGATAGCAGCTCACTTAAGAATTCACAGACACAATCTTGCATGCAAACAAAACAGGAAATGTTGCATGCCACTCACGTACGGCGATGTTTGGGCATCCAACTAATCCATTTGTGTCAATAACATGTTTTAATCACAGTTGTCCCCCCGTGCAGATCAACATTGTAAATCAGCACAGTTGTAGAACATCAGCGGTGAACACTGAGCCTCTCTATCCGCCATTAGTCATACATAATTGTAGCTTGCATCCAACTGGAAGGGATGGGGCTAGTGTCTAATAAGGATGTTGGTTTATTTTTTTTCAATAAAGGACAGTTTTATTTCCGTTGATAATGGTATGAATCTGTGAAATCATTTCTCCTTCCACTATTTTTTATCTTTGACCGTTTTCAGCCAATGGAACCTCGGTGCAGTGTGCTTTTCAGCCAAAGAAGACAATGGCTCTTTGCTCAAAGCATTTCTTGGGATGTACTGCAGACCCCTGCCGACCTTCAGAGCTCTGTGTGATCTCAGTATCAGTCTCTCCGTCCTGACTCAAAAATATGCCGGCAAAACTGTTCACCCCCGTGAAAGATGCTTGAGGGAAAATTGCCTCCTGGGGTAGTTTGCACAGTTGTTATTACTGTTTGTCATGTGAGATTTAAATCTGCTGCTCCTTGTTTACAGCTCTGTCAAAAATGCAGCTGCTGCACTGCCTCCTCCCGAAAAAATATTTTTGAACAGGGTTTAGACGAGATTGGAGTTAATATAAACTGGCAACGTG
This sequence comes from Cololabis saira, assembly GCF_033807715.1. Classification (NCBI taxonomy): domain Eukaryota; kingdom Metazoa; phylum Chordata; class Actinopteri; order Beloniformes; family Belonidae; genus Cololabis; species Cololabis saira. Next base: position 19,860,449 of record NC_084593.1, read on the forward strand.
TTGTGCTGATATGTGTACATGTTTGAGTAATCAGATGCCGCTCCTGAATGGCTGTAGTAAAATGAACCTTACATATTGTTTCACTTTGAGCAATTTACTGTCAATTATTCAAAGTGTTTCCTTTCAGAAGAAGACATGAACAGATGTGCAGCATAACAAGATTTGCTCATACTGAGGGGAAATTCTCGGCACGTTTCCCTCGTATTTTCCCGAGCAGGAGATGAAACATGGGGTCGTTGAGACAGCCGCAACACTGTTTTGACATTTTCGTAATAGAAAATAAAAAATAAGTCAAGAACTGTTTATTATCCAGACCTCTATTAAATATTCATAGAAGAGTCACACATCTATGTAAAAATACGGACTGTCACCGTGTTATGTGCGTGTGTGTTTCCTCTGGTTTCAGTAAAAGCCTGTCTCTGCCAGCACCCCTCACTCACATATTGTCTTGGCTTTGAAGGCAAGCTGTCATGCATGTTTGATCACAGGCAGAAACAGACACTCAGAAGTCCTAGCATCTTGGCAGATGAGAGCTGTACACTTTCTAGAGCACTGAAGTACATTTCTGTCTTATGAAAATGTTGATCCTTTGCCACTTCTCCACTTGCATGAAACACTTGCTAATGACCAAACACACTTACAGAAACAGGCTGAGAATAGATGGGCTCCTCCTCAACATCTGCGCCCTCCGTCTGAGGGTTCCCCGGGGATCTGAAAGACTGGTTCTCTCTGCTTTCCTCCTTTCACCCATCCTTCCCCAACATTTACTTTAAGGGCACGCTGAAGGAGCAGGTTGTCCTGGTAACAAGTGCAGAAAAATTCAATGACAGAAGCGAACACCTTCGTACTACTGTATCTCCGACTAAGCCCCTGGAAGAATTTCACAGTTCTCGCCAGATCTGTGCCGAAGCCCTTAACATGTTGTCAGTGTCGTGGTCTCTGCTCCGAAGTAGTACTCAGTTAATGAGCTGCTTTGACTAAAAGAAAACAACATGTAACCAAAAGTTTGGTAACCTTTTGAAACTGCTACCACATGCTGACTTCCTGTCGAGACAAAATAACAAAACAAAAAAAAAAAAAGCACAATTCCTGCAGCGCTCCTTCTCCTCTTACGTGTCGGAGAACAGCATTTACACACGGAAGTCCGTAACACCAGATTTCACTTATTTTAATGATATTTTTTAGAATTCATGCCACTGCAGTAAGACATAAAATGCAAGCCACAAGACTTTAATTATTCATTGATCCACTCTGCAAATTGCTTGGTCCATTTCAGGATTTGCAGCAACAGTAAGAGCAGAGAAGCCTGGGCCTCTTTGCTTCACACAACTTCCATATATCGTCCTTTGGAGATTACCACCCTAAAGTTGTTCTCGCAGTCCCTGATACAGATTTCATTATCGTCACACTGTGCACCAGCCCTTTCAAGTCAGCTGTGCAACGGCACCAAGGGGACAACGTTGACTGTGTAAAGGATTCCATTTGATGGATTTCCATTTCACTTTTTTGCAAAACAAAAGCGATAATTCAGAAATTGCGACAAGGTGCCGCTGCAAGGGGCTGCCGTTTCCATTGAAGGGATGTTTTTCGTTTTATGAGCATAACTTTCCTAGTTCTCTTTATGTATATTTCCATACACTCCATATTTCACGAGATGAGATAGTCCTTTATTGATCCCCAGAGGGGAAATTCGGGAAATTCAACCTGCAAAACTTCCTGCAAAAGATTTCGAAGAAAATTGATGGACACAACTTTAGTTTTGAACAAATTACTGCAACAGCCGCTACAGCTGCTGCAAAAATAGTTAACAGAAGAAAAAGAGATCAGTATGTATGTATGTAATATGGTAATACATAATAGTTAAGTAGTGTTATAGTCCAATCACATCATATAAATGAGTTAAAACACAGCTGGAAACAGCAGCGAAAAAAGGTTTATACGATATTTGGGAGCTTTTTTCCGAATTAGTGCCGTTTGCATAACAAGATTTATTTTTCCAGATTTGGTTTTGCGCAACTGTAGGGGTGATGGAAACGTGCCCATTATCAGTTGGTCACACGTTGTCCCTTGCGCTGCATTTACACTGCAGGTCTTGATAGGCAAGTCTGATTTATGTCCTATATCCAATTATTTTAAGTCTTTAAAAAGTGACAAATATCCAATATCTGGATTGACACTGATTAACGTCTGAGGAGTAAAGTAAACCAAATCCAATAAAAAAATGATGTAAGTAAATTAAATAAAATCAGCATCAAATTTCAATGATCAAAGATTAATTGTAACATGTATCATATGAAGTCATGAGCACATTAACACTCCTCTGCTCAGTCTGCCTTCTCATTCTTGAAAAGGTGCAGGGCAAAGCAGCAGAAATAGTCCAAGCTGCTGCTTTTCAAGCATTCATGGTGGCCAGCAAAGGAGTAGAGATATTTTAAGGTGGAGTGAAAAGACATCGTCTTACCTCCATTTACACCTTATTTGCTGCATCACATTTGCAGAGACGTGCGTGCCGCATTAACGGGTAAAATCTGATCTGTCAGATGCGAATCCACCTGTCTGATTCATATCAGATTTATTTCCACATATGAATGAATTTTTAAATCAATCCCAGAATATCTGAATCCATGTGCTCTTATGCTGCTGTGCTGTGCCACGTGAGAGAAAAAATATTTAAATCAGCTCAGCGGAAATGCAGTATGTAGTGTAAATGCAGTCTTTGTCAAAATACTTTTATATCACTTTTCAAAGCACCAGATACCCCTTCACCATCACTTTGTGGTGCTCAGGGAACTGCCCTAAGGCTGCGTTGTCAACCGTAAGTGATGCATCAGTTGCACCAACAGTAAATGGCAGCAGGAAATGTTTTCTTAAGGGATCATGTGTCAACACCAAACCATGTAAGGAGGTCAGAGGCGGATAGTCATGGTTCGGTATTAATATACAAGATGGTACAAGAGCGCTTAAACGTGCTGGTTGAAAAAATAAAAACAACAAAAAGAAAGGAAAAAGCAGTGGTGGACTATGGCAGTGGAGGTTGACTTGGACACGCAGAGCAAAAACAGAACAGACACAAGTCCGTATAAAGGTCACTCTTATTAAACCACTGGAGGGATTAGAAAATGAAAAAAGGCCCTAAGCTTGAGTCCACCATGGTCTTTGCTCGGTGCAGTCTTGATATGGCTTAGTCAACATGTGCACCTAATCATGGACTTAACAACCAGAGGGCACACAGTTTGTTATCAGTGCATGAAATACATAGACATATATCATCATGGTGTCAACACACTCTACTACTGACATGGTTAAGATTACAAATTGAGACACGTTCATCCAACAGAAACCACTGCAATGTACTGTTTTATGGTAGAAAATATTCTTGCTGATGTAAAATCTGATCTTTAGTTCCCCCACATCTGTGGACCATCATATCCATCATACACTCAAAGTCTAATCCAATATATTCAACATATTGATTTGATGAATACAAGAATACAAAATGTTCTCACACTCTTTTTCACCTTTTTATTTAGCATTTGTCCTGCAAAAATCTTTGAATACTGCATTTGCAAAGGCCTTTCAGAAATGTATTTTTTACAAAATGTAAACTTGGTAATTAAAAACTTTATCTTGCACATTTCATATGGCTTGTGCACCATTTAGGAATTATACCTGTGATGATCTGTAAACTAGACACTGTAACATTGTATCTGCTGATAACACTGGTGAAGACATTTTAATTGTGCTCTGCTTTGCTCTTCATCCAGAGCGCAAAGGTTTGGGATACACTGGTATCACAAATAAAATGTCAGTTTATCAATCTGAAAAAAGCTGGAGGCTTCTTTTGCAAAAACCGTGCCGCATGTTCCAACTGTAAAAAGGTCAACACTTTTACAGGGTCTGTGAACAGTATTTTTCGTAAGCCCTGCATTGATTAAATAAGAATGACCTCAATCTACTCAATCCCGACTCTACTCTACCTCTACTTTTCTTTTCTGTGGCACAAGTATGGCACGACTTTTCTGTGTGCAAGTCATGCCATACTTGTTAAAATACACAAGGGAGTTATAAAGACACAAATACACATTTTATTGTTAATAATGTTCCCGTTTCCATGCAGATGTGCCATGCAGCTATTGCATACCAGTTGAAAAAATCCTGAATGCCAAGAAGGTTATCCTGGGGGTCTCAAGGGATCAGTCATGGCACATGCTGTATATTTAATCTTTTCATCTCTGAACAATATATATTCAACTCTTGTCGCAGGCTTAGCGCTTGTCTGCTACTCTGCCACTTTAAGTGCTGTGTTTACATACAGAGCAATCCACTAAGCAGGTTACACAAGCACATATAGATTCTACAGATTCACGGTGTTTACATTCTGAAGCGCTTAAAAGCACCACACCTCCATGCAATCTCTTCTTTCTGATTATGGGACATCTGCGACCTCAGTAACTTGTCAATGAGTATCATAAAAGATAGAGACAGCATGATGGTTGAGGGACAGATGGTAAAAAAGGCAGGGAAGAAAAATACATTATTAGAATGAAAAATTGATTTTAAAGTTAAGTGAACTCAGTTTGTAACAAATAATTTTTTTCTCTGCTTTTCCAAGATATTGGCAATTTAATTATATCAGAAAAACACTGTATCTTCCTATGTAATGTATCATTACCTGGATATGCCATGGCTGTAGCATGATAAACCCATTAAGAGATCGGATGAACACTTTAAAAAAAGGTTTAGGAAAGAAATATTGGATATTCTTTTAGTTTTTTTAATACATTTTCATTATTACACAGACAGTTTGCTGAAGAAGCAGATTTCCCTTGAACTTTGAAGTTCCACGGCCACATGTGGAAAAGAGTGAAGCAGAGCCGAGATAACAAACGAACGACATTTAAAATGTACCCAAACCATTTGACATTTGAAGGATTAGCTAAAACTTTGTAATTTTTCAGTTGCATTTTCTGCTTCAAGTTTGTGAAAATAACCGAGTTTTGAATCATGACAAACTTAAAATATATTTCAACTGTTAACTTTCTGTTTAACCTGCTGATACCCTCATCTTCCTCACCCATTCACCTCTCCTAGCGTTTCATAATAACCCCCCTCACGCTTTCATTTCAAATAAAATACACTAAAACAAACTGTTATTTCCCAACCAAAATATAATTAAATCTCATTTTTTATGTGAAGAGTAGATCAGAATATGAGATACATATGTAATATATATAGTGCTATCTAATTTTTTTTTTTTATATACATTTTTTTATCCCCGGTTTTTTCCCATTTTTATCACCCAGTGCTCCTACCTAATCTACAGTCCTGGGCATTGCCATCCTCTACCAACCCTATCTAAATTTTTTAATGCACCATCCATCAGAGATTTGGTGGACAGGGCCCAGATGCAGGATACCAGGAGTTCCCTAAAAAAAACATGTTTATTTCAAACTTAAAACAAAGAAAAGCACTGCTTAGCAGGATTGCAAAAATAACCCAGAACATAAACATGACAAAATCCTAAAACATGAAGGGACGAAACAGTACGGACCAGCAGGGAGCAAGGGAAAGACAAGACAAGATATACACAGAAGGCTTGATGAGACATGATCAGGGCCGATGGAAACAAGGGAAGTTGAGACATAACTTAAACACAAGGACATGGGGTTTCAAAATAAAACAGGAACTAAATACCAAAACCATGACACCATCTGTGTGTGTGTGTGTTTGTTCTTGTTGTCTGAAATGAGCTCCTGCCCTCTGTTCAACTTTGCAGGTTATGTATATCAGACTTTATAGGTTTTCTAGTTTTATGTTTATGTATTCACTTTAATAAGCTATTGGAGTGTGTCATTTTAATCCATCTTCTTAACGGCAAAACTCTGCAAAGTCAGCCACAGTCCTCTCTGTTAGCAAACTGAGCTGGAAGACGAGCAGCAACAGCCTCATGTCTTGACTCATCTACTGCTACCGCCCCTGGGACAACTTGTCTTTCACATTCTCTTGCCTCACCTGCACTTTAATGCCTGTTTTGGTTTGTTTGCTTAAAGGAAAGAAAAGAGGAGACACTCCTATCCTCAGCCTCGCTGCCACGAGAGCATGAGAACGAGAGCATGAGAACGAAGACACAACCTTGTAACTCATGTTCTCTCTCTCACTCTCTCACACTGCATTCACACAAAAATATACACGTGTGAGGCAATCGGAAGCAGATGCTGCTTTCATGAAACATAACCAAAAAGCCTGTTTGAATTCTCAATCATGTAATATGAATTCAGCTCACAGTTCAGATGATAAATGACAAGATGGAATTTTTTCTTGATGTATAGTTATCTTTCTAAGATTTGGGGCTATTTACAAAAGGACTTCAACCTCAAACAGCACGGCCCAATGATATGTAGGCTTTGCACAAGACCCCCCCATGGAGGTGCTGGAGCTGCATTGCTTCTGCCGCATCACCATTCTGTACTTAGCCTGACGAGGGTCTGTTCGCAACCTATCTTTCAGGTGTTCACTATGAACTGTATCTCTGGTCCATTCCCCTGATGTTTCTGCTTCCATTATTTATCAAGCCCTAATGGACCTTCATCAAAGGCCGGGTTTCCCCAGGAGAGCTTAGGAGCAGCATGTACTGTACCGCCTGGAAAATCCTGCGGATCATAAGACCAGAGGTTCCCAACCTTTTTTTCCTTGAAGCAAAATTTCAAGTTGAGCAATCCCAGTAGAGGCATTCCACATCCTTAAGACTGGAAACTTTGAGCTCCATACTCATCACTCCGCTGTGGAGCAAACTTTAACATCCAAGATTATACTTAATTTCTTCCTGAAGAACATTCATCTGCTAAAAATTGGTCCAGTTCAAAGTCTGTAAATGTGCACAGTTACACCAAACTCTTTCATCTACGCTGGAAATCAGTACTGTATTGATGTTTTGGTACTGATGTTTTTTTTTATCTCTCCAGCTCATGCATGAAGAACATTTTAGCACTGGAAAATGTTTTATTCAGGGTTCTCTGTCTATGGGTGGATCTCATGTAGGGGGTGATTACATTGCGCCAGTACTTACCTCCTTTTCCATTTATTTCACACAGCGCGGTTGAATTTTTCAACAAAACACGCCACTGTTTGTTACCAGTGCTTGATGCACTTCCTTTTCACACTAGATTTTGATGATCAGATAAACATGTTCATATTTCGTATTTGCCACCCTGCAGGGAGGTCAGGATTCTACTTTAGGAACTAATGTACTTGAAAGGATAAAAAAAAATAAAAGATTCAATATTGATCTCGAATTATCGGGCATTCTTTAATATTCCAAATTTTGCCTCCAGCTGATTTGCTGCTGCAAATCACCTGGAGGCATTAAGGTTTAACAAGCCATTGTGAAATAATTTTAATTTAGAATTATCTGCTATCACTATTACAGTAATTTTAGTCTTTATTTTCTCCATGTGTTTCAAGTCTTTGCAAATCTCTCACCCAGAAGGTAGCTCAGCAGCCTTATTCAGAAACATATTAAATAATAATTAGATTATAAGACTGTCTCCCCTTGTCTCATTGACATTTGTCTAATGTTAGCTTGGTGAAACTCAATATCCCAGCATACACACAGCAAATGTACTTAATACCAAAAGAGTAGAGTGAGATCAGTGGAAGGGGGCAGGGCTCCTTGAAAATCTATTTTCATTTGCATCATTGTGTGGTTGGATTTAACAAGGGACATTTCTAAGATATTGAATATTTGAAATTGGCTCCTTAGCTGACACCACCATTATGCAGCAAAGCTGATATTAATGTGTACTTTGTAAAGTTCTGTTTGACCAGATTAAAATGGAAAAACAAACAATGTATTTCAAATAGTAGAAATAGATACTGTATATTTGATGCAAACTGAATATGAATTTACTTTGAAGTATATCATCATTCAAGAAAATAATTGCTGAACATGTGTGAACAGACCAAACGATGACTATAGTTCAGAGTTCGTATTCTTTGCATTCAATGTGCTTTTAGAGAAGGTCAGACACCATTCTTTAAAGACTCACTGGATCCAAACCTAACTTTATTTGTTTTTCTTATAAAATAAATTATTTGGAAAATGAGACATATCATTGTCTATATCTCAGCCATCTAAAAAAAACAATATTATTCCACCAGTCACTGCCTTGATACTTCGCCAACCGGGTTTTTAAAGGAAGGGTTGCACATTGAATGGCCCCAGATCTGCTACACATTGTAAATACTGTGATTTCGGGTATCTTTCCTCAGTGCCTAAAAACAGCCGTCATTAAGCCACTAGACAGGTCACTTATGAACAACTATAGGCCCGTATCAAACCTCCCTTTTTTTGGTAAAATTGTAAAAAAAAAGCTGTTTTTCAACAGCTGTATCACCTACTGACATTAATGGCACTCTTCCACTAGTACCTACTCAGCCCGGCTCGGCTCGCCTCCACTCGGTTTGGTGCTTTGTCACTAGGGGTCTACCCAGGCCGAGTAGATACTTTTTCTGTAACTACTCTGCCGACGTTCTAAGTTGCGCTGTATCTGACGTCATCACACTACAGGCCATCGATTGTTCAGGGGGTTGGTAGTCAGACGTCTGAGTCAGGATGTGGACATCAGTGAAAGAGCGACTCTTGGTCATTTTATTCGACAGGCAATGGCAGCGCAAAAGTCTGCTCCGTGAGGTGCAGATGTTGATAAACCTGGTGGCTGAGGAGAGAATTAAAAAAGGGATCTAGACGGGCGATAAGGAACGACAAGATCTACCAGGAGCTCTGTCACTCCATAGCTGCTCGCAGCTACCAACAGACTTTTCAGCAGCGCCGAGACAAACTAAACACAAGCTACAGAACCAGCAGCACATATATCATCTCCTTCATGTTCTATATCTTTAGTGTTGTTGTCTTCTTTGTTTTGATCACACAATCAAATACGTCACAGCAGCTTCACTCCAGGTGCTGAATTGTTATGGAAAAGAAACCAGGCCAAGTTGAGTCGAGCCGAGCTGAGATCAGTAGAGCCGAGCAGGTACTAGTGGAAAAGTGCCATTAATTACTGTTTTATTGTCTTCCAGTCACGTTTCTGGCTACATCACAGCACTGAGACAGCTCTAGTAAAGGTTCTTAATAACTCCGCTCCAATACAGATAGTGGCAGCATTTCAGCCTTGGTCTTACTGGATCTCAGTGCTGCATTCAACATTGTCGACCATAACATCTTAAAAGACCGGTTAAATAACTGGGTGGGACTTTCTGGCACAGCACTTGCCTGGTTGTCCTATCTAAAAGACAGGAACTATTTTGTGTCTTTAGGTAACTACAAATCGGAGCTAACATAGATAAAATGTAGAGTTCTTCAAAGTTCAATTTTGGGGCTTCTGTTTGTTTAAGATCTATATACTCCCGCTCGCTCAAATTCTGGAAAAAAAGCCAACAAAAAACAAAATGTGTTGCCATAACTACGCAGCTGACACACAAATCTATATAACCATCTCGCCAGGAGATTATAATCCAATTCATACATTGATCAAATTAGAAGTGGATGTGCCAGAATTTTCTTCAGTTAAATGAAGACAAAACAGAAATAATACTGATATGAGCCAAGGAAGAAAGATCTCCAGTTCTTAGATCTCTACACTGGATTCATGTCTGTCATGGAATAGATTTTAAAATTCTATAAATCTCTGAATGGTCTTTGACCAAAATACAACCAACTAGAACCCTACTACCACCTTAAGAATATATCAAGGTTAAAAGATCTGATGTCTCAGCAGGACCTGGAAAAAATAGTCCATGCATTCATCTTTAGTAACTAGATTATTGTAATAGTGTCTTTACAGTCTACCTGAAAAGTCATTTACCGTGCATTCACATCGAAAGCGTCACATAGGCGTCCGGCTGCCATTCATTTTCTATGAAAGCTTGATGCAAGAGGCGTGGGAGGGGTCGGGAGCGGCGCGATGGAGGCGTCCAGAGCGTCGATTTGAAGTTGAGAGAATCTCAACTTTATGCAAATGAGGAGCGGCGTCACCGAGGCAGCGTCCAATCACAGACCGGGATTCCCAAAGCAAGAAGCCTCAATGCACATTGTACTTTCGTGTAGACACAAACATACACTCATTCACATGCATCCATGAGCATAGCTGTGCACACACAAACTTATTTTATCAGGAATTAATATATTTCATCCAGCAAACTGACATTTTTGCTAATTTGACTGCTGTTTTAACCTGAACTCTGCTTCATTTCATTTATTTCATTTATTTTTATTTGTTATAGAGGGACAGTGTACATTAATGAACATTTAAAAAAATGGAAATGCACCCAATTGTAGCCAAAAGGCTAATTTCCATTGGTAGTCCCCCTGTCAGAAGGAACACAAGGCGTAGTAGTAAAAGCAAAAAAAATGACAATAAAAACAAAGACATGTCATAGATACAATGTTTAGAAAGCAACATTACACATAACTCCTCCTCCCCTCCCACACACACACTATCCGATCCACTAGTAGTGACACGCTCTCATCCCCCTCAGCAACACAGGAATGTATATACATCCCCCAACCAAACAAGACCAGTATTCTCAAACAAACAATACATTTCACATCAGCCACAAGCATATAGACCCTGCACTACAGGTAAATCAGGGACTAGTGTTGACAAATTTGGCTGTCAATTAGCCATTTCTTAAAATGTTTTTTAAATGAGCTGTATGAGATGGACTCTCTTATGTTTTGAGGGATTGTATTCCACTCATTTACCTATAGGTAAAAACTAATGGCCCTTTTGCACTAGTACTTACTCAGCCCGACTCGGCTCGTCACGCCTCTACCCGCCTCAACCCGTTTTGTCCCCGTTTGTTTTTCCACAGCCAGGTGAGAAGTGGGCAGGTTGGGGTGAAGCTGCTGTGACGTACTTGATTGCGCAACCGCTTTGTTCATGTCGGCGCTGATCAGAAATCAGCTGGAGCCGCGAGCGGCTGAGAGTAAAACAGCCCGTCTACATCCCTTTTTTAATTCTCTCGTCAGCCACCAGGTTTATGAACATCTGCACCTCAGAGTTGGATCACCAAACAGACGTTTTGCGCTTTATAATAAAATCGCCGCGAGCTGCAAGTCGCTCTCGCGCTGACTCCCGCTTCCTGATTCAAACGTCTGACGGCCTCGCCCCCCGACCAATCAGTGGCGCGGAGGGTGGTGACGTCAGAAATAGTCCCGGCTCAGCCCGGTTAAAACCTCGCCAGAATGGTTACAGAAAAAGTACCTGCTTGGAGCGGCTCTACCCGCCTCAGCCCCTAGTGCAAAAGCGCAAGACGGGGCCGTGGCGGGTAGAACCGAGCTGAGGTGTTACTAGTGCAAAAGGGCCATAATTGACCAAATACAGTTTTCCTGAATGGGATCTCACAATCACCTCTAGCAGCCCCTCTGGTGACACTTGTTGTGGGTGATCTAAACTTCATAAGGCTACAAAGTGGCGGCGGAGCTAAGCTGTGACAGATTTTGTACATGAGGTAGCAGTTTTTTAAAATTACAAGATTGTTCCAGCTCAGAAGCCTATATTTATTGAGAATTGTGCAATGATGGAAGGATCTTGATTTTTTATCCAGGATTTTGAGAGCTTGTTTGTATAGGGATATGACCGGATTTCGAGTAGTGGAGTTTGCAATGGCCCAGGTGGGCAAACAGTAATTAATATGAGATATTATGAGAGAATGCTCATGTGAAACATGTAACTGATGGTTGAGGAGTTGTATGGTCTGAACAATTGTAATTGCTACATGGATCCAACGCAAAATCATTAAAAACCGTGCTTATTAATCACAAAAAAAGTTTAAACATTATAACCAAATCCGCTACTACCCGGTGTGTCGGTGGTGTTCACCGCAGACAGACTGCAGCCATTCACCGGGAGCAACGGCTTGAAGATAGTTGCTGTTGATCCGCAGACCAGGTAGCATCAAACTCACTCTTGTCTACGCAGAAATAACGCCGACGGCATCGGGCGTCGGCAAACGGTGTGAATGCACAGTTAGACAACTGCAGCTCGTTCAGAACTCTGCTGCTCCAGCCCTCACTAAGACCAAAAAAGTGGACCACATCAGTCCAGCTCTGAGGTCTTTCCACTGGCTGCCTGACCATTAGAGGATAGACTTTAAAGTTCTGATGTTGGTCTATGAAGCTCTGAATGGTCTACGACCCAAAACACATCAGTGACCTCCTCACCCACTATGACCCTTCCAGACCTCTCAGGACATCTGGATCTGTTGTTTTTTTTTTTTTTTTAAATCGGTTCCCAGAGTCAGAACCAGACATGGAGAAGCTGTGGTCAGCTTCTTTTCTTCAGGTGTTTGGAACAAACTCCCACAAAGCCTCAGATCAGCTGAAAAACTTAGTTAATTTAAAACCAATTTGAGGAAACACCTGTTCTTAGATGCATTTGAATAAAGATCCACATCTGTCCTGCTACTTTTAACTTTTCAAAACTTAATCATATTTTAACTACTGTTTTTAGCCATTGTTCTTTTTATTTATTTATTTTAGTTTGATTTTAAATTATGCTTTTTATTTTCTATGTAATATTTTAATGTATCTGTAAAGCAATTTGAATCACCTTTCTGTTGAATTGTGCTATACAAATGAACTTGCCTGGTCTTGCCTATGAGGTGTATTTGCATTAGTGAATCTCCCAAACAGGTTATTACAACAGCATACCTATTATTTAGCTAGCCATTTCCTCATCTTCATTGAATGACAGAAATTTAATTTGCTTGTCAGACATAAACAGGCAAGTCTCGTTCATTTATTTTCCTGAGAATGATGACATGAACACAGGATCATTTTGTTGCGGGACAGTGCTGATTAAAAGTTGAAGATGAACCTCAAACTTGTTACAATTCGATTCCTGAGAACTGAAAATAATAGAATGAATCAACAGTAAATATTACATCAAGTCTGAAAAAAAAGTTACATACTTGACCTTAACAACACACATATTTCTCCATTATATAGAACATCAAACTCTTTATAGCTCTGTTTATTTCTTTCTGGCAGAAATCACTGTTGAAGTTCAAGCAGACAGTGTCAGAACACAGCTGACTACCAGCACGCAAAAATACAAGTGTTTGGAATGTAGAAAGATGGACATCAGGAAAGGATTGAACAATTCTGAAGAAGAGATGAGAAACCTTAGTGGACTAAATGTAACAAAGCATTGTCTAAAAAGAATAATTAGCATATTTAAAATGTTCATCATTTTTGCACTTGGAGTCAATGCAGGACAACGTCTCTTGTCCATGTTTAGTGTTGCCTAGGAACCTTACTGTATTTTAGACATAGCTGGGCAAAACACATTTTTATTAGTCAACTTGAATTAGAAAAAAATCTGAGGAGGAACTGGTAGTAAGCGAGTGACCACAACTACAGTGACATCTTCCCACAACAGGTTTGCTTGTAATGCAAGCTGCCCTGAGAGACTGAGGTAAACATGTTAATAATATTAATTAAAAATGTTAATTAATTTACAATAATAATAATAAAATGGTAAAATTTTGTTAACATTAAATCATCTATTTTCTCTTGATGGCTAGAATGGACTTGTCTAAGTTCATGGTGTAACAAGTAACATTAATGGACACAGAAAATCTAAGGATTTTGTCGTGTTGTTTTGCAGCGTTACCTGAAAGCTCCCAGAAGCCCTAAAATATAGCTGCAGGAAAGTTGAAAAAACAAGAAAAAACAAAACAAAACCTCTTCAGATAAGAATGCAACACAGTATTTTGCATGTGTTAAACTAAATGTTTCCCCATATATCTTTTGGGTGGTGCTTTGGTGCTTGGCAAAATGAGTTGAGCAGTGAAGTTCAATGTAATGTTGTCTGATGGACAAAAGTAATAGACAATTAATCCCAGATTCGGGTGACATTTGATCAAAAACCAGACTCAGACTGTTTACAAAAGTCTAATCCATCAGGCTGCAGTGCATCAGGGAGACCCAGGCTGAAGAAGTGTGAATAAATGCCTTTTTGTTTAATGCTTTGTCTCCCAAAATGTCTCACTGTAGATCAGAATATGAAATGAAAAAGCACCATAGACAATAGCTGGAAAACAAAACCAGAGAAAACAAAAACATCACATTCAAAAGGAGCTGGGGATCAAAGGCCAACATTTCTGCATGTAAACTAATGCAGAATATTGACTGTTAAAATATACTCTTTCAGTCGTTTTCTTTCATATATATATATATATATATATATATATATATATATATATATATATATATATATATATTTGTTCAGATTTACAAGCCAGTAAAGAACAGTGAATCCAAAAGAAGCAGGCACAAGGACACTTGTAAGGTTCACTAATGTTTTGCTTCTCATTTTTTGAACTGCAAGGTCATCATAAATATAAAAATAATCCCCTCATGACAAATTTGTTTTCAAAAGGTTTCACTTTTCTTCTCTATCATCATGGGGAAATACTGCCTGATAGTGCTGACTCCAAAAGAATTCTTTGATCGGGGCCTGATGTATTACCCTGTCTTTCCTGTAATTCAAATGCCTCTAACACTTCTTTTAGGGATGAACATAAGAGCGTGAAATGCTCCTCTGGGAATCTTATAAAAGGTTTTTTTTTTAATATGGGGAAGTTTGTTGAATTTCAAAAGTGATGAATACATATGCGGAAACACTTGAGACTTGCAGGATGGAGCATTTATGAATGCAGTCTCACATTGCAGGGTGCAGTTTGTTTATCCTGGCCATGGTTCAAAACCCTCTGTCGGTGCTTTCAAACGATATTGATATATTTCGTCCATAATGAGGTTTATCATAAACATGTATGATATGGCAGAGCAGAAATCATCCAATTACTGAGGTGCAATGATTTGCTGAACCATGAGTTTTATATGTTCAGAATTTAATAGACCGTCCAAGCACTGCAACGTCTTCCAGTGACCGTGAATTTGAACGGGGCAAACTAGAGTGTAGAGCAAAACTCTAGAGGCTGGTCATCTTTAATGACACACAACATGTTCCCTGGCAGTTTGCTTTAAAGTAAGCTGGTTGCTTTTATACCAGAACCAATTACAGAGCGACTAATTATGCTGTTTGCCTGAAGGACACAGTGCCATATGTGATGAGCAGTTCAAAAAGTAGTAATATGTGTGCACCAGCAAGCTGTCTGTGTACCAAACACAGACCACAGAGCAGAGAAAAAGATGAATACGTGTGCATCCTGTCTCTTTGTGGGTGTTAATTAGCATTATTTGATTAAAAATAGAATCCGGATGTATAGATGGATAAAACTTTGATTGTGCTAATGTATTTTTTTTTTTTAGTTTTGGAGAAAACTTATTAAAGTGAAATGTGGATCCATCCTGTCTCAATCCATTTCATGATAATGGACAAATCGCAGGATTGATGCAACATAATGGCTTCCGGCATGGCCACGCTTCTGTTACTCGTCCACAACAAATTAGGCTTCTGTTATATACTTCCTAATGGGAAAAAGAGAATGCATCTCAGAAGTTGCTTTGAAGCAAGACTCAGGAACGCAAACTTTAGTTTGTTGTTAATCAATAAGTTGATGCTGCCACTTCATCTTTAAAGCCCAACTGATCAAGATCACCAAAGACCAAACATTTGCGGTGCCCTTTTAAATAGATGTAATTTAAAATGGGTGCATGCTCATTGCTCTTGCACTCAACTCTGGGTCAAACCTGGGTCATCCAGAGTCCTTCTGGATGGAGAGCATCAAACTATACCCACATAGTTTAATGGGGGTATGATGTGCACCTGCTTTATCCTTTAGCACCAAAATATAATTCAATTTAGTAATTCTAGGCAAAATACCATAATAACAATGGCTGAATTACTTTGAATAATCTGTGCAGGGTTTTGAATGAACAACATGAGCTTCACAACACGCTATAGAAATGTTATTAAACATTCTTTTCCCTTGACAGTTGTCTGGTAGTGGTAGATTATTTAGGATATGCCTCTTTAAAGCATACTATAATCTGTTTGGCCTCACAACTCAATAAACACAAATGTACTAATGTTTATCATTTTATTTGGAGGTCAAGAGACTTTTTTTCTCTAGTTGATGCCTGCACTTCATGGCTTTGCACTTCGTGTTACAATAAAAGCTTGAGCTTTTTTCAAGAAAGTCCAGGAGCAGCATCATTTGTGGGAGAGAATCCCTTCTTGATCAACTTTTCAACTTTATGTGCACCAAACCAATGAGTTTTTTTCAATATCAATACACTCATTTAATCCTTAATAGAACATTATATTGTTGCAATATAAATAATGAACATAGACAATAAAAATAATTTCCATCTATTTTCTTGTCATCGTTTATGGATATGGGCGTACTTTTGATTTCCTCTAAACTTTAACCTAAAATGTATCAAGGACTTTGTATTTAAGTACAATACATTTAATTGCAGTGTTGTTCATTATGTTTTGCCCCTGATTCAACATTCTTATTTGCACAAATCAGCTGTCTGAGCTTCTGAGCTATTGCTAGTTCGTCAGTCCGTTCTGTTGTTGTAAAGCAGTGGGTTGGATACTGGCGATCAAACAGACTAGAAGATGTTTCCTGAAGAAGTACAGTCTGTAATATCCCATCCTGGAAACAGACTCAGTATTGTACTTCCAGTCCAGTCTGTTGAGCAGGTAAAAACACATATCCCTGAAGCTTTTCGCCAAAGACACTGCTTTTTTCCATTATGAATACAATGTTCTTCTTTTTTTTCTGTCCCTATAAAGATCTTATTTTTTTGTCTTCTTGTGTTCTCATTCAAGATGAGATGATTGTTTCAGCATTTTGCCACAAAGAAGTCCACCAGTTCTCCGTAATCACTGGCACACCCCACAACAGCAGAGTCAACTGAGTATTTCTGAATACGACAAGACTCTCAGTCGTGCTGGAAGTCTGAGGTGCACAAAGTGAAGAGAAACAATGAGAGTGCAGTTCATTGCAGTGCTTTTGTGGCGATCACCACCCACTCAGACGTACAACCATTCAGTCTCACAAATGATGGTCTCTTTGTGAGATAGTACTCCATGAGATTGTGGAGGCATCCACCTATGTTTTACTGGAGTTTCCACATAGCAGTGCAGGCTGACTCATGCCAACAGCACTGCAGAATGTGATCTGAACATTTCTGCCTGTTTTCTCCAGAGGTGAGGGGGCTGACTAAAGCTGGTGGACGACAACATCGTTAACCCTACTATGAGACGAGATTACTTGGTTTTTGATTACTTAGGCGTACCAGTAACTGCCCCCTGCCAAATGTCACATATTAACTGCAACTGCAGAAGTCGAGAGTTGTTGATGACAGTGTAGTGTGTCCTACATACAGGGCCGGATCTACAGGGGGGTAAGGCCACTCAAGAGCCTTTCCCCCTCCTGTTGCAAATGACTATTCTGCTCAAATAGTCCCCAATGCATTGAAATAAGGCATGATTTTATTTTTTTTTTTATAAAATATCATCTCTGGCCCTAAAATACTTAGTTATGCCCCAGCACATTCTGCGAGTCTGTGTGACAGACCTCCTGCCGGTGCTGCTGTGTGGATGAGACGGCGTGGGTGGCAGTGGAGAGAGTGAGCTGGCAAACTTCTGTTAGTTAAATAAGCTTTCACAGCCCACAGGTGATATTTCACTCATTTTTAACTTCAGGTCAAGTTAAATTAATTTAACCAAGATACATTTCAACCAGGAACCAACCGCCAAAGGCAACTGTTCTGTTAATCACTACTCAAAACGGGTTGTTACGTCTGAATTGTTGGTGTATCGCAGGGCTCTTAAGTCTCACGCATTTCTCACGCTGAGAATTAATTAACTTCACCGCTCAGACATTCCAACAGCCCATCTTATGAACGAGTCAAAGGCGGGCTACGCTGCGGTGCGCTGAGCGCTCACAGCTCAGAGCAGCTGTCTGGAGTTACCCGATCTATCAGCCAATCAGAAAATAGATTTTTTTTGTTGCAGGGTGAGGTCTGAGTTTCAGCCTCAAGCACTTCATCCCCTGTAACACAAAATTTGAAAACAGAAATATTACACATTATTTTAGTATAAACGGGAAGAGCGACCAGGAGAAGCAAGCGGAAGAAATGGATAGAAATGAAGAAGATAGAATGGAGGAGAATTCAGGAGGTTAGGTGTGGAGAGGGCCACTGAGGGAGGAATAGAGCAGCAACAAGGCGAGGAAGAAGACGAACAAGAAGACAGTGGTGTGAGGGATGAAGAGGAGAAGGTATCAGGTTCAGAAAAAGGGAGAGATATTGAGGAGGTAAGTGATGAAGATGAGGAGGAAAAGGAGAACAACCCTCAATTTCAACTGAACCAAATGATATGTTCTTCTTATCTATTGAAAAATGCAGTGTAGCAACATGGGATGATTCTCAACGTGCTTTAAGAAAAATCCTGTTTTAAGGTTAGAATAATCTTATTATACCTCTAATTGCCATTAACTACCTCTAATTGCAATTAACTATATCCTGTGGTAGAGAAACAGTGTTAGCTGCTTTGCTTTGAGTCAGTTTTATTCAGACATATCAAAATGCAATTGGGATGTAAGGAAGTATCTGGACCACTGATCCAGGCAACCTAATTTAAAGGAGCTTGAGGCCGGATTGTGGCAAGATTTGTGAAAAAAATCCGTATACATTTTAAGTTTTCTAGTAATAATGTCAGATGAAGCGTTCCAAACCCAAAAGAATGAGCCCTCTAGCGTATCTCTCCTTTGCCTTGAACAGGCTGTGTGCTGCAAAATGTGCTGCAAAATGTGCTGCAATTCGGTCCCGAATTTCCCGCGCTGTCCTGTGGATGTGACGTCACATGACGCTGCATGTGCGTTCTCCCCGTTCTCCCGTGCCGGCTTCACTGTTGGCTGCAGTACCCCCAACAGCCGTCGTGGTGAAGGGTGGCGCTAGAGAGTCTCATTTCTTAAAAGGAGCCTCAAGCTCCTTTAAAGACGTTCCCCCAAACCCTCGAAGAAGCAACAAAAAGAAGTTTACATAGACATTGGAATTTCCTCATATGTTGTCCCAGGCCACCATGTCTAGACCTGCCACCCCTTTGCCCCCCCATGTAAAATAGTCTAGATCTGCCACTGCCTGCATAGTACTGGTTCCTCCTTCTGTCTATCTCCCATGTCAGCAAACACCACCTTACAGAACTTTAGATAGTTTTATATTAACACCGGCCTATTTTAACACTATTCACACTCTTGTTTTAGGACAAATAGTGGATAATATATTCTGTACTACAATACATACATTTCTTATTGTTTTATATATATTTCCATGTTCAGCAAAAACATATAGAGAAAAAGTAAAAGAAAAAGAAAAAACACAAACTGTGAGTCTACAATACTTTTTGTGAAAACATTGGCTGACTCAGACCTCATCTTCTCTGCCCTAAGAGAAACTCGTATTGTGCATGGTCTGTGCTTAACATTTTCAGAAACATGAATACCCCTGAGATTTATAGGGCCTTCAACTGACTGCATTTTAACAGAGCCCGATATTACAAGCCCACAAAAGCATATTTCAGATGTTATATGTTGCGAAAAACACTTGAATTTTTGAAATATCAGTACCAGCCGATGCTTGTCACTTTTCATCTCTGCTCTGATGGCCAGAGAGGTAAAACTGTAACAGCCTCATTTGCCATAAAGAAGAATAAAGAGCAAGGTTATGTACATTTCTCTTGTCACTTGCTTTGTGATGGTGGTTTCCTGGGGGATAAACTTCTTAGAACTAAGCATGTACTCAACCTCGCACACAATGAAAAATATGAACTCAACTCGATGGGGGCTTATGTAAAAACACAAAACAAAACAAAACAAACCAACAAAAAAAACTGATCTAATGACTACATGACCACATTTTTCTCTCTTCATCATCCTCTATTTTTGAACAAGAATTAGCGAAGGGATCATTGTCTCATGAATCAAAGTCACATCTGTGTGGAACAGCTAAAACCATAATCCATATTGACTTTTGCTTAGCTAAGCTTCAGTTCACCTCAAAGCATAAACAACAGGAACAAGAAGGCAACACTTGTATTGCAGCGAGACGCTGATGTCTTTGAGAGGAATGGCCACTTTACCACATAGACATATTGCAAAGTCTAGCCTTCTGAGCAGGGCATTGAATTGAAGTAAGTGGTTTTCAATCTCTCCTGACTTTAGACCAAATAGCTCTTTGAAATGTGCCACAATGTAGGAAATAAAACATTGCACTTTAATCTCAGGTTGTCAAAGATAAGCTTCACCTTCAAAAATGTATGTTAGATCACAACCCTGTGTCAGGAAAAATTTGGGATTGACTGGAAAAAGACAAAATTATTCCAACTTTTTGACATCCACTCTGACTTTTGGGGTTAGTATTGTCCTTGTAAAACACATCGACTTGAAGATGGCATATTTTGATCTGAAATGCACTTCTCTGCTTTAATGCTGCAGCCACAGAAGCGCAAGTGACCTTTGGTAGAGAAAGTGAGACAACCCCAGAACTCCAGCCCCACAAACCCTGGCTGTATAGTTTCTAGGTGGGCCCATTTTTCTTGGTTCTGGTGCATACATGTCCTTTTTTGCTGATTATTGTCTTTGTTTTAAGCTTTATTTGTAATATCAAACTGGGAAAGTGCAGCAGGGCTTAAATTTGGGAATGGATATATAGTATAGAAATAAATTCACTAATATAAATTGGGCTTCTTCAATAAAATAAAATTCAAAGTAAATGTCTGAATCACAAGAATCCATATGTGGCTCTGTAGGGCAACTCCAAGAAACACAAATTCACAGTAAAATCAAACACAAAATCATCAAGTCTGTTATGCAGCACGGATTTGTTTGACTGATAGTTTTTGGAAATTGCCCCGATCTTTTATCTAATGAGATAAAAATAGCAGTAAGAAATTGTTTGGCGGCTGAGTTACACTGAGTGAGCAGGAAAGCATTCAGGCACGGACAGCGCACATGCCTACTGATGGATGTATAAAGGCGGGGGCAAGGCCTGTGTGACTGCCTGACCTTTCAGTTTCGTGACTCAAGCCTCTCTATTCAGAGGGACTTTCTGCCACCACAGCATCCATAAACCTTGGTCAAGAAATTTCTAACTCAATGAACAAGCGACCAAAAGTGCTGAGGATGACACAGTTTGCCAAGAAGGGACACCACAAGATCGCCCCAAAAGCTGTAGTGCTGTGAGTAATGTGTTTCAGTGGACCTGACGACATACTTAGACATGGCACTTATCAAAAGGAACATCAAAACCAGAGGAAATAATGGACCAGAGGTCTGTTCTAATTTTCCAGTTCATTTTTCATTCCTCCCCTCTCTCTAACTTGCTTTTTCACTTTCCTCTTCACCGGTGCTGGGGTGGATTGTTAAATTTCTTCTCCTTTAGCTCTCATTCTCTATGAGGTGGCTGAATTTTCCACACAGCTTTTGGCTTTAGATCAGTGAAGCACCTTGGGCAGAGAACGAAATACCGAACCGGTATACTGAGAGACAGACACAACCTCCTGCAGCAATCCCCTCCAAAGCAATTTCGATAGCACGGGTAGCAGTGTGGGTTATTCCCTCTGTAATACGCTATGAGGCCGTAAGCTTGTTCTCTGCACAGTAGAGAGCCCTCGCTTCCCTCGGCATGACTCTCTCTTGACAGTCAGACAAACAGACATCCAATTTCCACTTTGGATGATTACGCTGCTATTGACCATGACCTCATCATTCATGTGTAGTTTGAGTGAAAGAGTTCAAACACCATCTTACGGTGAAAACTTGGATGCAAGCTCTTTTTCATTTAACAGGGGAAGGGTGAGAACATTTTCAAGGCCGGCGGTGATCAGTTTTGCTTTACAGCAGCATTGACAGGATGCTATATCGAGGAGAAAAAGAAGATCTTTGAATCGGTGGCTGCTTACTGCCGCCACTTCACAGTAATCCTGGCTGGATTTTGTTTATTTCTTCATTTGTAGCTATACATTTAAGTGTGAATGTGTTTTATTTCATGGGCTATGAGTTACTTAATCACTCAGACCGGAGTGAAATGTTAATTGCCAGCTAAAGTTAAATCTCATTACCTTAAATATTTAGCCTCCGTTTTGAAGCTAGTGTTGATGCATTTTGAGCTTGAATTTTGTTTATGCAGCCTGACAAGCCGTGACAATGTGTTTTTAAGGCCCTATCATCAGCTTTCCCAAGGTATGCACTACAAGCAGAATCCCTTCAGTGACACCCTGTAGATAAGAGAGTTAATCCTTGCAAAACTGATGGGGCAGAGGGCAGGTAATCATTTGCATTAGTGCATCGTATTATCTTAAATAATGCAATAACCAGTAACCTGTGATAATTTACACACAAAAAAAGATTTTCTTCTGTCGCTGTTCAGACTCTGGGAAAGAATGAGTTACATGAGGGTATGTTATTGTTTCGAAAAGGCTTAAAATGTGTGCGGCTGGATGCAAATGAGCGCCTTTGAAGTAAAATAAAAAAAACAACATTAAGAATCTCAATTCTTCTTTTCATGAATTAAAATGCAGACAGCAAAAGCTGGCACAAAGAGGACCCAGGTAAAATAAATCTGAAAGCTCTTTTGATAATGGTCAGAGACAACAACAAACATCTCATTTCTGGGAACCATTCAAATCACAGCCAAAAAGGAAGAGTAGGTAAGTGGCGTCGGTCCGTTTCGTATTAAGTAGCATATTTTTGTTACTGATGAGGAACCTCTATCAGGGATGTGCAGGCAATTACACCAAATGCTCCCATGCATGAAATCCCAGCTGGTTGTTATTGATAAATTTCCAAACACCTCCAAAGACTTTTCAAATTACGTTTCTTGCTTATTAAAACTTTGCTCATGCATTACATTTTTTTTCTCCGACCCCCCCCCCCACAAACACACACACACACACACACACACACACACACACACACACACACACACACACACACACACACACACACACACACACACACACACACACACACACACACACACACACACACACACACACACACACACACACACACACACACACACACACACACACAGCTTGTGTGATGTAATGGTCCAGGAGGAAGCACAAACAATATACTCAATAAAGGGAGGAGAGATGGAACCCAAAAGAGAGAAAAGACAGACTGTAAATGGGATGTAAGGAGTGGACATATGAATCCATTCATCTCCAGCTGGATTACTAGACAGGGCTTCATCAGTAGTAAAGAAATCATAGTCAGAAAATGTTTAAATCTCCTCTATATTCAAGCTACATAGCTCTGCATTAATACGAGCCACTTCTTTTTACGACTGAAGAAGATTAACTTTGAAAACCAGCTGAAGGTCAAACAAGAAGAGGAGAAGTTTTTCCCCCTAATATTTTATGGCTAATATTTTGCTTCTCAGGGGTGGAGCTTATTTTCAGTGACAACTTAATGGTATGAAGCGGCGATAGATCGCACAAAAGCAAATGAGTATTTTGTTTATGTTTATTTTCTCTGGGGGCCAAATCCTTTGATATGAGGTGTATTTAGATTTTCTAAAGCAGGACAGGCGCTCACATAGGGACATTTTTTATATTCCAAATGTCTTAAAATCACACCATTAATGGCACAACCCACAGCCCATACCGTAATCACACAGCACATTTACTATAAATGAGATAGCAGGATGATTTTACCGCCCCTTTAACTCTTATTTCAATAAGCCATTCATGTAGGACATATTTGTCCTTTAGGTCATCAAACACCTGATTGTACAAGATCTTGCCTGTGTTTTTGTAAACAACCCCAGTTTATTCATTCAGGAACTGTGGCTTGGTTGACTTTGCTCTTGCACGCATCTTGACTTTTGCAGCCTGGCCGATAAGACAATCCTGCCAATGAAAACATTCAAATGTAAACATAGCTCCATGTAAAGACTTTAATGAGAAAAGACAGACGTCTAACTGTGATTATCTTTAATTACAGCGTAATTAATGATCTTGCTGGGCGGCAGATTAATAGCAAGGGAAAATTAAATGCATCTTTGCACTCTGATTGATTTTTGTACAATAAAGCCCCAGAAAAATAATGAAAGGTGCAAGATATGATTAAAAAGAATGGCTCTGCGTGTTATTCAGCTCTCAAGTATTTACAGGGCGTAAATATTTATAAAGAAACTTTTTTAAGGGGCACAAAATAACAGCCATCAGAGTTGCATTAGAGGAGCAAATTTCACTGTGATGGATGTGAACTTTTTTCCCTGAAAGCATAATAATGCCACAGCTTTGATGTGAGAGCACTCGGTAGATGCCTCGAAATGCTACATAAAACACCAGCTCCATTTGAAACACTTCCCATATGTGCCGTAAAGATGTATCATGCTCACAAAGATCTGCTGGCAATGAATTACACATTCCTCTCATGAGCCCCTCCTCCAGCCCTTTGAGAAGCCGGCATAAAGCCACGGATATAGAGTAAAAGCACAGTAAGACCTCTTACCCGCATGTGCAGCCCGCTAGAGGCCACAACAGCGTTAGACACCAGCAGGAGCAAGTAGTTGCGTGCAGTATTGCACAGAAGCAGGTTAGCACTTCTGACTACTTCATGGGTTGCACAAGTGTGTATAGAACCTGATTAGTATTCACCATCTGTCTTGAGTCATGGGGCATGACAAAACACAGGTGGGAAGAATAAGCGTTCTCACAAAAAGGGAAGTTTCCTTTGATGCCATAATTCTCTATGTATTTGAAGCAAAATGTCACTTGCTCTTTATTTATTTATTTATTTATTTTCTTCTATATATTTATTTTTTCATGTGGAGGGTATCAGAGAGAAATGCTGGCAGTCGCTGAGATGGTGAAAAGAGCATTTGCATCTACTGTTTGGAAGAGCGGACTCAAATGAAAAGGAGGACAATGGCTCTTTCTTAAAGCCTTAATTTGCTGGCTGATTTCACTAAGAACATCTTGACATTCACGGTAACAATGCAGGGGATCAGTAGCAGTGAGGACGAGTAACACGCACAGCTGCGCAGCTGGAGGCTATAATGGATTTTTCTGACCAGAGGCTAAACACCTGTGGCTGTAATTACAGAAGTGGACTTTTAGCAAAGACAAGGACACCGTCTACTGACATGTTGATATTTTACTCCAGACCACACTGCAGCAGCCAGCAGCCGCCAGCAGCCAAACCAGAGACGCGTTTCTTGGTGTTTGCCCACATCGTTAGCTTCTCTCTCTCTCTGGCTGCTTTGAGCAGATATTTTTACATTAGAGAGAGATACTATGATTCATTTCTGACCTCCTCGGCACCTTTTCAATAGCATGAAATGAAGGAACCTTCATTATATTAAAGATATGGATGTGTGTTCATAAAATGTTCATGTAGCAATAATGTAAAAAGCATGAAGTAGAGCAGCACTGACAGTAAGTGTCTCCACATCAGCTGAGGTGAAAGTGAATACTGAATCTTTTGATTTGCATGACTTATGGAAATTGAATCCTATTTTTACACTCAACGGGTTGTGCCAGTGTTGAGTAACATTCCCAGGTTTCCAAACCTTTGACACTGAACTGTATCAGGCTCGAGTTAATTATCATAAAAGGTTCTAAATATTGTTCAGTGTTTATTCTTTAAGAGACCATTTTCTATCATGCGCCGGTCCCATCATGAAGTTATCAGTTTGTATCCATCTTCTCAAAACTATGTATACTATTTTCCAAAATGTGCATAAAATACGATGACTCAGAGTATGTGTCCACTTGACAAAAGCAGGAACCAGACTGCATGTCTCATCAGTGGTGCACTCCATTTAACATGAACTGACAGACAGACAGCACTTCGTTTTACAGGCACCCTTTATGACAGCAACATTTCCCATCCAGCTAAGACAATATTACATAGGAACTTTATTTCCAGAATGTATTTGTCTCTATACCTCAGGACTGGGTGTCTTATATTATACTTTCCCCACAGACACCTCTCAACTCCACAAACACAAACTTAGTTGCATGTGTCCTTGCATCTGTGATTAGAGCTACAGCTATTGATGTGTTGTTAATTTGTTTGGCTGAAAATAATTAGAGCGTCACTCGAAATTTCATTGCCTGTTAAATCTGAAGGACACAAGTGTGAACAGGAGGTGCAATGCAAGATGTTTTGCACTCTTCTGCTCATGATTGCTGTACGAGAGATTTTTACGATAAGGTCTCTGTAGGCCTGTGGCACCACCCACCCCTCCTGCTGCTGTACGTTGTCTTGTGAAGAGGGTACAGATCAGAGGCCGTACCTGGGGGGCGCAACTCCTCTCATCTAATATTTTTCTCTTTATGTATACACAAACTGTGTTGTCAAGTTACATCAAGCTTTAAGCCTTCAGACCCATTAGTCTGCGGTGCATCGACTCTGGTGTACAACTTATCTTTATCCCTACTGCAAAAATAATGTATTGCATTGTCAGATGACATTATGGCGGGCATAGGCGGTCATACATTAGTTATATGAGGCATAAAGAATCTTTGATTCCAGCAGCATTTCTCATCTCCCAAGGAGCCCTCCTCCCCATGAACCATTGGTAAACATCAAACGCAATAATCCATGAAATGTTGGGTTTTTGTTTTCTGTCCCTTTTTGATTGCACCATCCACTGGGATTTTAACTGAAGAATCCAACATCAAGACTTTACAGGGCAAGAACAGTCAAGCAGCTGTAAATGTAGTTGTTATATTTTACGGCTGCAAAATATTTCTATCTATGCACTGTGCATCGTGTAAACTGCACTGGTATTTTCTTTTATGGAGTGTTAAAGCGAGGAAGTCAGAATGAGCCCTTCCCTGACTCTGCTGTTTTCGGTACTACTGGATTATTTATCATCTTTCATTTAATTGCTTTGGTTTAAAGAAGTTTCACAGATATCATTGTGCTGCAACAGATAGTGCCGTCAGGCGACAAACCAATGGTAAATTCAATGTATATGCCTCAGAAATACACTATGTTGCACAATCACATGCAAAACAGAACCAAACAGCTGTGGTGTACCATCCTCCTATGGAACGATACGAGCAGTATCAAACATCAAGCTTAAGAAAGATATTTCCTCATTTAATGTTTTGACGAAAGTGGAGGCCGCTGCTGTCTAATGGATACTCTTAAAATCTTTCCTCGCTGTTATTTGACTTGAAATCTGGTGACTGAAGGCTTCAGCATATGGTTCACATGAATTTGACACTCTTGTAACCAATTAGTGACCCCACAGATGTCACTGTCACTCTATAATAGACCACTCCCATTAGGATATAGATATTTTACCGCAGGTTAAAGTCCATCCCTCAGAATAGCTCTGTATCGATTTGGCGCAGGCAGGCGGAAGCAGCAACAGGATGATCAGAGGGCGGGGGGTCAGCAGCACACAGCAGACATCCACGTAGGCAGGTGGAAGCAGCAATGGGATGACCGGGGATGGGGGGGGGGGGGACCGGGAACGCAGGCCAGAACGCAGCTCCCGAGGCTCCGGCCTGCAAACATGCACAAAAGAGAAAAAAGGGGGGCTGGCACAAGAAACTACAGGAACGATGGACAAAAATGATAGCTATGAGATATTTATAATAAATAGAAATGGTAATGGAGAAGAGAGGAAGGGAAAAGGAGAGGAGAAGAAGGGTGAGAGGCACCGCCCAGCGGATCATGTCGGTGCCCCCCTGCAACTAGACAGCTGTAGGCCCTCACTCAGGGCATACAGTACCAGCTCAGTTCAGTACCAGCTACTAGTCAAATAAAATCCAGTGTGGACATTTTTGTGACTGAAGCTCATGTCATGTCACGGTATCGAGACCCAGAAATTCAATATATTCTATCCGTTAAACTGGGCAAGTGTTTTGGTCTTGGGATTTTGGTTTCGGGTCCTGCTTTGTTCTCCTGTTTTGCTCATTACTAGTCTCGATTCAGTCATGTTTTTTGCTGTTGGACTCTTTAGTGGGTATTTGGAACAGCTATTTTACATTCAAAGTGCTGTCCATTGTATGTAATTTTTGGTTTGATGTCCTTTGTTGTCTGTTTGGCTGTAATTGTCCACATCTGTTTTTTGCTGGCCCTGGAGAGTGAGTGTGTTTGTATATGGCCATGTTTCCCCCTCGTCCAATTGCTGGTCTTTTAGTCGTGTTTTTCTGAGCTTCTCTGTTGTGTAAGTCTGTCCTGCTTTACGTCTGCCATGTGTGTTGTTGAATATCCTGCTGTGCCATCACCTTTAGTGTTATAAAGGACACTGCTCTGAGCTCCTGCCTCCTTCCTCCTGCCTCTGCATCTTCCTGACGGGAAGTAAGGAGAAATCTTGCACCACGGATCAATTGCTTACCATGAAATGGACGCACCTTTGAAGGCTGAGAAGAGACGTTGTGTGACTGTAAATGTAAGATGCCTCACCTTTGAACTTTGTTAGCCTGCTGTAAAGACAGCAGTAACTGCCTTGTTCTACCGATTGCAGATCCGGTGACTCCCCTGGGACACCAGACTCCTCCGAGGCTTGCAACTTAAATGTCTCAAGGGAGGCCTTGTGGGCTGATAAATGAGAAGTTCCCCTAAAGAGTACAGTTCCCCACCCACCGTTTGCTGTGAACGTATATGGCTCAGTGATTGAGGTTGCTTGGATTTCCTTAATAGTATGTAGAGAACCTTGTAGAGTAGCAAAGCTTGGATAATAATATAATATGTTGTAACTTTGCTGACAAAAAAGATTTCACCTTCCATTTGGTAAATGGTACATTTCATATGCAGCTGATTTAGGCATGCATCAGAGGCCAAGATCTGAAATGGAACCAGCCCTCCACTTACAGATGTGAAAAGTGTAAAACCATCCCATTTAGCCTGAGTGAAGCCTTTACTGTTACAAGGTTGAAATTGCTCATTTTTCAGCTCTGCTCTGGCCACTTTGAGATAAAGACTCTAAAAGTCAACCTGTCCTCCATTGATCACTGAGTCAAAGCAACTTTTATCCTCACTCAAGTGACCAGGAATCCAGACCAGAGGCACATTTCCTATTTTTTTCAACTCCACATTAAGATGTCTAAAAGCTTAACCTCCAGTTTGAGTACCATATAGCCTTGCCAAATATGTCATATTCTTTAAGAGAAAAGCTGCCGTTAAAAGAATTAAAGTCACAGAAGGATGTGTTTTATATATATAGGTTGATATTACACTAGATTCTTCTGAAACTCTTACTTTAAAGATGCAGTGATACTAGATTTACATCAGGTGGCATGTGATTCCCTTGATCTGATCAAATATCTTAAAAACTAATAGCTGGCTTGTCCTAAATTCTTCTGTGTGCATTCATTTTCCAATTAAAAGGAGAAAAATATTGAATATCCTCAAAAACTTGTCTCGTCTTGTGGCACCACGCCTGCTTGTTAGCAACGTGGGATCACAGAAAAATGCCTTTCATTTGAACTCCTCTGAGGTCAAATAAAGTGATACAGAAATGTATGCTGAGACCAGTATCAGAGAAACTCTTACTCTTGCCTTTCACCCAGCCACGACTAGACAGTCCTCCTGGTGCTTTTAACTGTTGCGAAGGGTACCGTTGTAAAGGGTAAATTCTGAGAAGGACGGACTGCAATTTAAAGTGAAACCCGCTTTAAAAGCCATCATTAAGTACCAAATGCTCAACCTTTGCAGGTCTGAAATTGGCTGTCAAAAGTCAGCACTTCAGTATTGCACAAAAAAATCAGAGGGGATAGTCACCCTGCATGACTCACCCACATTACAATCAACTAGTATTGAGACAGCGTATGAAACATAAAACTGTGAACTCCAGAAGGAAAGCTCAGGAGATTCAGAAACATGGTTTGGATTCTGGATTATACTTCCATTAAATTTACAAAACCTCCAAGCCAATTTATAAACCTGAAGAGTCATGTGTCTTATTTTATGAAGCATTGTTTAAGTAATCCTATCAAATGGACAAGTCAGCCCTGGTCACGTGTAGAAGTCACCAAATCGTCAGCATCAGTGAATTTACAAAATTTCATGGTGACCAGATAAAAATATTTGCACATCATATGTTTCAGTAGATTACAGAATCTGAAATAGTCTCATCCCTATATATCTCCACTGCGATCGAAGATACAACTCAGATCGTAAAAATGTTAAATGACGATATAGTAGATTATTTTGCAGTGGCTTGGAAGTTGTCTTGGCTGTGAAAACTTTCAGTTGACAGGATTTCAAACTGCCACAACCACAGTTTTTCATAAAAAGAAATAAGCATATTTAATTTCTGCCAAGTCTATGATGTTTCACATGATGTTACGTTACTTTAGATATGTGAAAATGTCACTTGACATATAATTATATAACTATATAACTATTCTGTCATCAAAATGTGTCATCTCTTTACAATAAGACAGCAAAAGATGACAGTGACTATGGAAACTAGTCAGACTTGCAAATGTGCAGTTTACTGAAAGCTTCAAATAGGAAATTAACATATAAGAGTTTTTTTGAACCTGGTTCAGACGATATGGAAAATGAACAATAAAATTATTTAAAAATGTACTTTGACTTTTAATTCTTCACAGATGTTTCACAGACTTCACAGAAGTTATGAATGTTCTTTTTTCCACATTAACATTCTAGCATTTAGAGTCTATACGACATTTAAAAAAAGTTAATAAGAGGGAAATTTATTCCCAGTATGGAAGCAGAAGTTCACCAACAGGTGATGTCAGCAGGTGGTACTAATGATGATATGGTACGAATGCAGCATCCATTAAATACTGAGTCTTAGAAGAGAAAGTGGATCACCACTTTGCCACCAATTTTCACAAATATGTGAAAAAAATCATTAAAAGTTTTAAAACCATCTCGACAGACAGCTGGGAAAGGATGTATATTTATTATTTTACAGTGCAGACGGGGTGCAAGTTGAAATCAGACATCTGTGATCTTTGATTCTTCTCATGGCACTAGCTCAAGAACCGTTGTTCGTTGATAGTTATAACCACACAGGCAAGGTATTTCTTTGTGAAAACTTTTTTTCCAAGAGTGGAACTTAAAACGTTTCCAAGCAAAAAGGAAGCATGATGTTTTCTTGTCCAGAGGTGTTAACATCTCTGGGCTCCAAGGTTGTCACAGTTTTTGGGTTTGTTTGTTCCAGTTTTATTTTGAAAGCCGGTGTCCTTGTGTTTTAGTTCTGTTGTGACTTCCCTTGTTCCTGTCTGCCCTGATTGTTTGCGCCATATGATATACCCATAAGCTTGTCAAGTCTTATAGGTAAATTTTGTCTTTCCCTTCCTCCTAGCTGGTCCATACTGGCTCAACAGCGCCCCCTTGAAAACTTTGTGCCTCAAGCCCCACGATACGGTTTGACGTACAGGCACGAAAATCGGTACACATCTGTGATCTTTGATTCCTCTCATGGCACTAGCTCAAGAACCGTTGTTCATTGATAGTTATAACCACACAGGCAAGGTATTTCTTTGTGAAAACTTTTTTTCCAAGAGTGGAACTTAAAACGTTTCCAAGCAAAAAGGAAGCATGATGTTTTCTTGTCCAGAGGTGTTAACATCTCTGGGCTCCAAGGTTGTCACAGTTTTTGGGTTTGTTTGTTCCAGTTTTATTTTGAAAGCCGGTGTCCTTGTGTTTTAGTTCTGTTGTGACTTCCCTTGTTCCTGTCTGCCCTGATTGTTTGCGCCATAAGATATACCCATAAGCTTGTCAAGTCTTATAGGTAAATTTTGTCTTTCCCTTCCTCCTAGCTGGTCCATACTGGCTCAACAGCGCCCCCTTGAAAACTTTGTGCCTCAAGCCCCACGATACGGTTTGACGTACAGGCACGAAAATCGGTACACACCTGTATCATGGCCCAACTTAAAGAAAAGTCTCTTGGGGTCATGCCCGAAACCGAACAGGAAGTCGGCCATTTTGAATTAATTGTGTCATTTTGGCGAAATTTATGCCATTCCTTCGGCAGTTAATACGGCCCGAACCGTAATGTGCACCCAGGTGTGTTATACATCAAAATGTGCGTCTCCATCCTGCGACACCACGCATTACTTTTCTCTTTCAAAAGCGTTACCGTGGCGACACTAGACGCCAAAAAGCGCGCCCACCCTTCGTTCAGACCGAAAAAACTTTGCGCCTCAAGCCCCATAATACGGTTTGACGTACATGAACGAAAATCGGTACACACCTGTATCATGTTGCAACTTAAAGAAAAGTCTCTTGGCGCCGTGGCCGAAACCGAACAGGAAGTCGGCCATTTTGAACATTCTGAATTAATCGCGTAATTTTGGAGCAATATATGCCATTCCTTCGAGAATTAATACGGCCCGAACCGTATCGTGAACCCAGATGTGTTATACATCAAAATGTGCGTCTCCATCCTGCGACTACACGCATTACTTTTCTCTTTCAAAAGTGTTACCGTGGCGACGCTAGACGCCAACAAGCGCACCCCTCCTTCATCTGATTGGTCCATATTTGATAGTTCCCCAAAAGGCACCAAATTTGGCACGCAAGCCAGGCCTGGCGATAAATTTAATATTTCATGGTTTGCATTAATGGGCGTGGCAAAATGGCTCAACAGCGCCCCCCGGAAAACTTTGTGCCTCAAGCCCCACAATACGGTTTGATTTACATGCACGAAAATCGCTACACACCTGTATCATGGCACAACTTAAAGAAAAGTCTCTTGGAGCCATGGCCGAAACCAAACAGGAAGTCGGCCATTTTGAAATCTGATTGGTCCATATTTGATAGTTCTCCAAAAGTCACCAAATTTGGCATGCAAGACAGACCTGGCGATAAATTTGATATTTCATGGTTTGCATTAATGGGCGTGGCCTAACGGCTCAACAGCGCCCCCTAGAATACTTTTCTCTGCCATAACTTTTGAATGGTTTGACATAGGAAGTTGTGGGTGGTGTCATGGGACTCTGTATGGAGTCCTTGAGCTTCGTTGGCCTTAATTAGCCCCGACCCTTCTTCTGATTGGTTGTCCCGATTTTCTGCTATAACTTTTGAATGGTTTGACATAGAGAGTCGTGGGTGGTGTCATCAGATTCGTTATGGAGTCCTTGAGCTTCGTTGGCCTTAATTAGCCCCGCCCCTTCTTCTGATTGGTTGTCCCGATTTTCTGCTATAACTTTGGAATGGTTTGACATAGAGAGTCGTGGGTGGTGTCATCAGATTCTTTATGGAGTCCTTGACCTTCATTGGCCTGAATTAGCCCCGCCCCTTCCTCTGATTGGTTGTCCCTTTTTTCTGCTATAACTTTTTAATGGTTTGACATAGGAAGTCGTGGGTGGTGTCATGGGACTCTGTAATGAGTTCTTAAGCTTCGTTGGCCTTAATTAGCCCCGCCCCTTCTTCTGATTGGTTGTCCCTTTTTTTCTGCTATAACTTTTGAATGGTTTGACATAGGAAGTCGTGGGTGGTGTCATTTCTGATATGCTTATGGGGGGCGGTGGCCGTGAGTGCGAGGGCCCGTTCATCGCTGCTTGCAGCTTTAATTAGTCTTAGATTCTTAATTAGATTTAAATGAGTTTGGCGTGGATTGTTTCATTCCCGTATGTCAAATCACAACAAGGCGCATGGGGTGGTATGGGGTTTCCAGGAAGGCAGCATTAATGCAGAACAGTACAAGTAACAGGACAAATACCTTTTTCAGGGACATCCATATTTTTGGGAACAAGATAAAGCAAAAATCACATTCCATACACATTACAAAAGGCATGGTTGAGGGAGAGTGGTGAGGGACTGGCCTGGCTGCATTTCCAATCTGTCCCAAGTAGAAACTGAAAATTATTTAAAGAATCGTTGAAGGAAAAATGCAACAATGATGGCTCTGTACCGTTGCACACTGTATGACGTGCTTGCAGGAAGTATGGCACATAATAATTACCAAACATTGTATTCCATAGCATCCTCAATGTCAGAAAGCCTTTTAAGTGTTGTGAGGACTGCAACACGAGAAAGTGATAAAAGCTTAACATTCCCAGCTATTTTTTTTAATCGTTTGCCAGTCTGAAAATAAGTTAAACTCATCAGAAAAACAAAAAACATGGAATATATTTGGTAAACACTTTCTGCAAATCACTGTTATTATGTGAGCAGTGGCATGGATCCAAGGGTGCTGCTCTTGCCTTTAGAAAAATGACCTTTGTTCCACTGATGTGAACTGGCACACAGTACTCGAGTGTTTTTAAAAGCCTGTGTCACAACCCGCCCTGGGGTCATGGACGATTTTGAAAATGTTGCCAAAGAGTTGCCATAGTAAAAGTGAAAAAAATATAAATATAAATCTGCCTCGAAAAAGGGCAATGGAACTATTATATCAAAATAAAAGGCGCAGGGTAAACACGTCCTTTTCCCGGCTGTTTTTGAATGTGTTGCAGGCATCAATTTCAAAATGAGTGAGTATTTGTATTTACATATGTAATAAAGTGGCCAGTGAGTGTGTATGAAAGTTCATCCATTCATAGTGAAATTGATGCCATCTCTCCTAATCAGACCTGGATATCCCCAAAAGTGGTATTTGGGCAACATCTATGTATGCAGCTAATAGTGTTTGCGTTATACCACCTATACACTATATACTGTAGCAAGTGGATAAAGGACAACTTACAAAACATGTCAACACCAGGCAGATCAGGAGGGAATCCTGAGAAAACTAAGGAGCTCAAGTTTGGAGTCTGGCACTGCAGCACACCGATGCAATAATACCGTAATTAACATAAGTATTACTTGTTTGGAAGAGCTGTCAAGAGGGAGACTTTTCTCTCTAGACAATGCATGGCAACAAAGTTCAGATGGTTCTACTTAAGAGGGTCTAAACGCTATATAAATCAGGCATGTAGTTAATCTCTCTAGCACTGCTTCTGTACTTGTTGGACATGGTTTTCCCTGTCGTTCATCTGATGTTGCATTTACTGACTGTAAGACCTAGGGAGGAGCAGATTGCAGTATTAATCATCTTCTAAAAGTTCAAACCATTTAATTGAAAACTGATGTGATTTCTTTTTTACTTTGCAAAGGGCTGTAAAGAAGAAACTACAGGGCTGGATGAGTTGCAGTGTTTTCACAAATAAAAATAAAGCCTGCAACAAAGCTGACGGTCACAGCCTGGAGATTTCACTGGAACATCCTGTGAAAATTCCCCAGATCAGGTTATAATTGAGTTGGATCGCACATATTCGTGCTGTTTGTACAAATTCTAACTAAAACTGTACATACTGAAAAGATTGTATTATGTTTGTGGCAATAAATGTTTGCTTAGTGTAAACAGATGATGAAAGCCTGTGCTTAAATGTTTGACGACTGAGTGCTTGAAATAATTGCACATCATGACACATTTTGAAAGGTAAAACAGTCCACAAAATCTTGCAAAAAATGACTTGTAGTATTAGGGACAAAATATGTTGTTAAAAGCCTTTTTCCTGTCAGTTTTCAATGAAATGACTTGCCCCGTAAAGTCACTTTTCAGTGCACAAGAACTATTCTACAGCGTGAATTCCCAATTATCCTTTTGTTCTTGTAACGGATGCATCGTCTGCTCCAAAAGTAAAAGCCAACATGAAATGTTCTACAGTTCTGGCTTATCAACATACAGTATTGTACAACATGGACTGCATAAAGAGATTGGAGGGGGAACGAGGATACGCTCCTGTTTCCCAAGCATGGTACTTATGTCTGAGACCAAGCGTGGAACTGCTGTTTTACATTTCGTTGATTTCATTTGTTGAGTTTAGATTTTTACTTGCTTTACTCTAAAGCTGCACTGCTTTCTGAAACAAAGAATGTACTTGGTCAAGTTCAGGGAATAAAAGTACTCAAGATAATGTGAGGTAATCAAGGCTTAGGTCTACAAAATAACCATTACTGTTAGGTGTTGCACTACATAACACTCACTAATGCACATAACATAATACATTTTATCTGAACAAGCTTCATCAATATTTCGCACATTGCCATGGCAATGAGTCCTGCGACTGTTAACAACTTGATAAGTGGATTCAGAACATCTAAAAAAAAAGAGCTTTAGGGCTATATTTTGCATTAAAAACCTAGGCAAAGAGCTCCTGACTAAGCCTGATGAATATGATGAATAGGACGTTCGAAACCGGTTGTTGCTTGATGTACTGTCAAACACTAAGGTACCAGGGTACCAGTGATTTTTCGAGTGAATGAGTAATACTATTGGAAAGTGATCCATGTCTGACAGATGGGATACTAACACTCTGCGATGCTGCGGATGTGAACAATAGCATTCTCGTAGATCCCAGAAGTCAAAGTATTCAGGATGTGAAATCGTACTGCAGTTAACACTTCAGGTACTCATATGGTTTTTCCATTTATTCCTAAAATCCAATTATCTTTTCTGTACAAGTACTACAGCAATTTTCAAGAAATATTACACATGAGACAGTAAATATAAAAGTGAAGTGCCTCATTTATTACACTATTTAACACATTCTCCGCTACGCTCATTCTTTCCTGATGAAAAAACACCCACTAACAGCTGGCCATAGAAAATGTTGAAAACAAAGCATTCAGAGTTTGTTGACCTCCTGTTATATTGAGCGGCATGTGGAAAATATTACAATAAGCAAAAGAAATTATAAAGCAGTTACTCCAAAAATAAAGGAAAAAAAAAACAACCTTGGCACGGTACATGAAGAAAAAAGGAAAAAAAGCATCCATGAAATACTGAGTCTTGGAGAAAAGATTTATTGAGTGTTTCCATTTGGCCAGCACAGATTAACTGTGTCTTTATCTGGCACCACCCCAAGCTCTGAGTCTAAATGATGATTTTAAAACAACCCGTGAAGAGTGTAAAGGTTAAATGAATATGTTCCAGTTAATTCCAATAAATGTAAATAATGTCAAAGTCTTTGTTTTTGTTATTTTCGGCACCTCAGGTCCCCTGTTGAAGGTTACTGATGAATATTAAGCATGATTATCCATTACTTCTTTTTTTCTATCACCAGCAAAAGTTCACCATAATGACATGGTCGATATTCCTGTTGTTGTATTAATCTAGAATAAAAACAATCTGCTTTTTGTAAAGTGTTAAACATCCAGGCGGGAATTAGTCACAAAACAAAAGGGAATCTGATTTCCCCAGTTCGAAGACCATTTTTTTGACAGATCTCAAATCTTTCATTAACCTGGAGTCATCACATTGTTCACCGCAACAATACAACCAGACAGACAGTTCAGCAAATTACCTCCATCTCCTGCTGCCTCTACAAGTCATAACAGGCAGGCAAGAAAGGAAACGAAAACGGAAAAAGCTTTCGCCATTTCAGAAATCACTGTGTTCAGATGTTCTTATTTTAATTTCATATATATACAGTACAGATCAAAAGTTTGGACACACCTTGTCAATCAATGAGTTTCCTTTCTTTTCATGACTATTGACATTGTAGATTCACACTGAAGGCATCAGTACTACAACTTTGCTACTTTGAAGGACCTAGAATATAGAACATATTTGCAGTCGTTTTAAACTTTTTTGTTCAATATTTCCACATGTGTTAATTCATAGTTTTGATGCCTTTAGTGTCAATTTACAATTTTCATAGGTCATGAAAATAAAGTTTTGGTCTGTACTGTGTATATATATATATATATATATATATATATATATATATATATATATATATATATATATATATATATATATATATATATATATATATATATATATATATATATATATATATATATATATATGTATGTATGTATGTATGTATGTATGTATATGTATATATATATATATATATATATATATATATATATATATATATATATATATATATATATATACACACACACACACACACACACACACACACACACAGTTGGGCAAAAAAGTCAGCCACCAATTGTGCAAGTTCTCCCACCTAAAAAGATGAGAGAGGACTGTAATTTTCATCATAGGTGTATCTCAACTATGAGAGACAGAATGGGGGGAAAGAATACAGGAAAACACATTGTAGGATTAGCTAGGCTTGAATTAATTGGTAAATTCCTCAGTAAAATAAGTATTTGGTCACGTACAAACAAGCAAGATTTCTGGCTTTCACAGACCTGTAACTTCTTCTTTAAGAGGCTCTTCTGTCCTCCACTCGTTACCTGTATTAATGGCATCTGTTTTAACTGGTTATCAGTATAAAATACACCTGTCCACAACCTCAAACAGTCACACTCCAAACTCCACTATGGCCAAGACCAAAGAGCTGCCAAAGGCCGTGAGAAACAAAATTGTAGACCTGCACCAGGCTGGGAAGACTGAATCTGCAATAGGTAAGCAGCTTGGTGTGAAGAAATCAACTGTGGGAGCAATTATTAGAAAATGGAAGACATACAAGACCACTGATAATCTCCCTCCATCTGGGGCTCCACGCAAGATCTCACTCCGTGGGGTAAAGATTATCACAAGAACGGTGATTAAAACTCCCAGAACCACACGGGTGACCTAGTGAATGACGGAGAGCTGGGACCAGAGTAACAAAGGTACCATCAGTAACACACTACGCCAGATGTGTCCCCCTGCTTAAGCCAGTACATGTCCAGGCCCGTCTGAAGTTTGCTAGAGATCATTTGGATGATGCAGAGGATTGGGAGAATGTTACATGGTCAGATTAACTTTTTGGTAGAAACACAACTTGTCATGTTTGGAGGAGAAAGAAAGCTGAGTTGCATCCAAAGAACACCAAACCTACTGTGAAGCATGGCGGTGGAAACATCATGCTTTGGGGATGTTTTTCTGCAAAGGGACCAGGACAACTGATCCGTGTAAGGGAAAGAATGAATGGGGCCATGTATCGTGAGATTTTGAGTGAAAACCTCCTTCCTTCAGCAAGGGCATTGAAGATGAAACGTGGCTGGGTCTTTCAGCATGACAATGATCCCGAACACACCGCCCGGGCAACGAAGGAGTGGCTTCGTAAGAAACATTTCAAGGTCCTGGAGGGAGTTGAAAGTCCGCGTTGCCCAGCGACAGCCCCAGAACATCACTGCTCTAGAGGAGATCTGCATGGAGGAATGGACCAAAATACCAGCACCAGCGTGTGAAAAACGTTTGACCTCTGTCATCTGTCATTGCCAACAAAGGGTATATAACAAAGTATTAAGATTAACTTTTATTATTGACCAAATACTTATTTTCTACTATAATTTGCAAATAAATTCTTTAAAAATCAGATAATGTGATTTTCTGGATTTTCTTTTTTTCATTCTGTCTATACCTGTGATGAAAGGTACAGGCTTCTCTCATCTTTTTAAGTGGGAGAATTTGCACAACGGGTGTCTGACTAAATACTTTTTTGCCCGACGTGCGTACATACATGCATACATGAATACACACACACATATATATATATATATATATATATATATATATATATATATATATATATATATACATATATATACACACATATATATATATATATACTGTATATATATATATGTGTGTGTGTGTGAGAGATGGGAAAAAAAATATTTTTCTCCTCTTTTTGATGGCAAGACAAAGACTCTTTAGTATGAATTGGTGTTTCACCTCATGGCAAAACCTGTTCATGTTTCGTTGTGTGAATGCTCTCCCCGGTCTCTCAAGTAGTAGTCCTCGATTCCCTGCAGTCGCACTCATATGATTATCCTTCTTATCCTCAACAAATCGATATCTACCTCGGCTACTTTGGGATTCAGCCATTCATACACACCCGCTAAGAAGTGATGCCTCAGAAGCACAAAGCTGAAATCCTTAGTGAAAATATTTGTTTCCGCAAGGATCTACAGTTACATCTTACTGTTATTTGAGCTGTTCGAGTATATCGGTCTAGGAAATGGCAAGTGACTTATTCCCATAATCGCATGCGTTTTTTTTTTAGTTATTCATGCATGTTTCTTTATTGCTGTGAGTAAATGCAGCACATAAGAATTCAAAAGGAAGCAGTTTTCAAATGTCAGTTCCCTTATTAGAAGTAAATGTTAATATAGTGCCTACTTCTTTGTTGTATATTTGTGAAGAGTGCCTTTTAATGGGGCCTGTGAGACTGGTCCATGCCCTGAACCTAGCTGTGTGGCTTTTAAATATCATAGATCATGCTGTACGTGTTTACATTTTACACTTCTTTGCACTTGACAGTGCAGCAACATCCCAGCCTGCTTCTTGTAATCATCAGAGTGTGAATATTGATGCGGTATCTCTCTAGGCACTTCATCTAAAATGAATGAAGACGGGCCTCCAGCTCAGACAGATCTGCACAAACACAACATGCTCATTAAATACCAATTGTATAATGTGCACCTGCCGATGGAAAAGAAGGGTCACCTTACCTGCTCAGATATCTCAGAGAGAAAATATACATGTATAAGAAAGAGCTTAAAGAAAAGATCTGAAGAAAGTTCTAAGACTATAATACTGTAGTTCATACGCGATTCATCAGTTTGCAGTTGAATCCTTACAGTGCATAGACGGGCCCCGAGTTTTCTCTTTGATGATGTCATGTATCTTTTTGTGCTTCACGCAATAGCGTCTGAAAAACAGAACTCACCGAATGTAACTAAGTTTGTTGGGAAACTAATAATCTTGAAAAAAAGAATAATCGTAAAAAAAGAAAAACATCACTCTGAAAGTGCAAAATTAAAAGCAACACAGAGAAGAGGGAAGACATTAGAGGAAACAGAGTGTAGCCATAAGTCTATATGCGGATTAGAAGAGCTTTGGGAAATGATAAAAAGCAGAATATACTTGCACAAACAGAATATTACTCATCTCATTAGCATTATAAGCAAGCATAATAAAATCCCTCCCTATTACGATACAAGATACGAAGCAGATGATGCGTTCTGTCAGCATTAAAGGGTCAGAGTTTGAATCGAAAAACTTTTCTCTACTTTTCAGAGAATGTACGGTATCTGAAACCATTTCCAAGTTAAAAAATAAATAAATAAGAAAAACTGTTGAAACTTGCTGGGGGTTTTTTAATGTCTAGCCCAACTCAGAGCAGATATATCCAGCCTCGACATTTTTATCTTCTCTCCACTTCAGTATCATGTTATACTGCAACTTTAC
Source organism: Cololabis saira (assembly GCF_033807715.1). Classification (NCBI taxonomy): domain Eukaryota; kingdom Metazoa; phylum Chordata; class Actinopteri; order Beloniformes; family Belonidae; genus Cololabis; species Cololabis saira. The sequence goes on from NC_084593.1 coordinate 19,901,532, forward strand.
ACGTGGAAAGTTGAAACTCTTTTGCTTTTAGCTTTGCCAAATTCTCATCAGCAGTTTTGTAATTCATGCACTCAGCTCAAAGAGATGAGCTAATGATGTTATATTAGTACTTTTAATAAGTGCATTTTATGTTTTATATCCTGACCTGAAAATCCAGCTTTGGAAGATGAAAATGCACTGCCTTGACCTTTAACTTGGTTTAGAGCATGAATTTGCTGTCACACTTAGTTTGTTGGAAGAACAATCTATTGATGAGATTACTCATTTAATGCCCAGGCAGTCAGCTGATCTCTTTCTTTTAAGTATTCATTTTTTAGCCGATACAACCTTGGCAAAGGCAATAATTCAATAACTGAAACAACGTCTGATCATCTAAACATCTGTATTATCACAATATATTCAGTTGGGTTGGCTTTATGCATAAGAAGAGCTTCAGCTTTCACGTTCAAACATTTTATGTGAGTTCTTGACTTTCTGTCATCAAATTTAAATAAACGTTTAAGCAATCTCCAATAGTGATCGTTCCATTTTTTTTTGACTCCATTTCTTACTTAAAGATGACGAATGACCAGTGATTTTACAGATGTTAATGTGTTGGACAGGCATCAACTCAGTTTTAGTGGTTTTGTGCATGTAGGGTTAAACAACTTTAGGCAGGTAGCTAAATCAGGTGGTGTTTTTTTCTTCTTTTTTTTCTTTTTAAAGCAGTCGTGCACAAGTTCCAGTATGCCACTGAGTATAACTTTGGCGTACATAACTGGAAACTGTAAATCAAACTTGTCTCAGTGAAATGTTTCCTGTGTGCTGATGGAACCTGTCAAGGTAGATGCTGTATACTCTTTTACGTGCTTAAAATGTGGTTTATGTGCTCAATAATGCCCCCCCCAGCTGTAAATTCATGTTTGACTGTGGCCTTCTCTTTGACTCTCTGACACACTTAGCATATGGTTCAAAATATGCCTCCATAAAAATAAAAATATGAACATGTAATTAAAGTATAAATAATAAACACAAGTGTATATTATTAATACCAGAAGAGAAAAAAAATGTAGCCTATTGCAGATTATGTTGCTTCTTCATATAATTTGACTGTAAGGTTGTTGTACTTAGTTCCTGTCCAGTACCTTTTCAAAGGACATTTATAAATATTTTAGTATGAATATTATATTTTAAACATGAGTCTGAGTCCGTTTCCCCAAAGAAATATTAGATATGGACATAATTTTTCAGAGCCTAGAGATTATGGAAGCTAAAAAGTTTCAATGTCCTCAACATGTTTGTCTCATGTGAGCAGATTATCTGTAATTGTTTGTTAGTCTGTTCTAACTAGATGGGTGATCTTGTGTACACGAACTATTGAAATCCTCTAATTTATTTAAAACAACACAGAAATGCTGCTTGCACAGGAGAAAAGCATCAATTCCTGTCTGCTGGAGATTTACTTTTCAGGAAGCTCAAAACGTCCTCACAGGTGTTAACGAAAACAGATTCAATGCTTTATTACAAGTGCCTCAGTGTAAAACAGATTTGAGCAGACTGATTTCATTTTGTGTTCTGAAATGAGGTGACATCAGTATGTTTATTATTCCCTACAGCTCTCAAGCACAGCAGCGAACCTATAACTTTTTTATATATCCCAGCAATTTGTGAATAAACTAGCCGCCTGTGTTCTCAGTGAAAGATAGACATCCAAATTTCTGCTTCAGTAACTAATGAAAGTCGTGTATGTTGCTGCATCTGTTCTGTTGACATCCTGCTCTTTGAAGCGCTCTGAATACAGGCTGCACCAAAAGGCTATTCTTTCTTTACAGTGTTGCTTATCACTTTCATGTTTCTTTTTTCTTTTTTGCTTGGAGACTTTCCAAAGAGCTTTTTTTTTTTTTGTTCCTTCTGTTTGGCTGAAAGCAGTCGGGCCAGTCCCGTGGAGCAGCTTCTGCCATGCTGCACTGCACCTACAACAATTCAAATAGGGTCATGGCTGGAGGGTATCTGCATGCTGTCGAAGTGATACTCCCCTCTGCACAGTTTAGATCGGTTATGAGGTTTGGGCATCTGTCTGATGTCAATATTAGCAGAGATCGTTCACCAGAATGGCACGAATGAGCTGCAGATATAATTATTTTTTTATTAATGACACTAAAATTATCCGTTACTCCCTCCATGGATTTGGAATATCGATTTCTTCCCAATTATTCTAAAGATGATGAAAAGTACAGTTTATACCACTGCTAATAAATAAATAAATACGTTGGAAATGACTATTGGTGCATCAAATAGTTTATCTTCTCTTTTCCCATATTTGATGTCACCAGTGGCGGAAAACATGCATGGGCATCAAGGGGATATGCATTATTGAGGACTACTGAGGCTGTTATAGGAGAGAAAAATGCGTATATAACAAAGACATTTCTCCATATGGTGGAATATTTGAGAAATCCTTAATCCTCTTCCCCAAATAGTGATTGTATAAGTCTTGCTTAACCAGCATAAATGGCATGTTTATTTCTTGGCAACAGAATGGATCCAAAAACAGTACATGTTTTTTTTTTTTCTATCTCAATTCCAGCTAACTTCACATTTTAGGCCTGCGACAAATTAGAAAAAGAAGTTGGGTCGGTAAAGCTTTTACACTTTGTAATGTTGCCATTTCATCAGACAACAGTTAAAAGCATTACGGCCTTCAGGATATCAAGCGACAAAGCATTTCAGGATCTTCTTCCCATGGGTGTCGCAGCCTTGTCCTTTATGCACTCAAGTCCCCAGGTTCCTGGTTCATCCTTTTATGCAGTGTAAATTGAGAATTTTATATGAACATTGTTTTCAATCTTTCTTTGAACAACTTTGCTTTTATACATTTCAGATTTTCTTGAGCATTCATTCGGCCAAACTTTGGTAAAGATTCAGCGTTTAATGAGAACAACTTTGGTACTAAGTCACTACTTATGATCACCTGTATAGTATTATCACTTATTCATTTAGTTACTTGTTTAACGCAGATGTATATAAACAAATTAAACCAACAAATATCTTGATTAGATACTCCATGTAGTATAATAAAAGTATTGTAAATGCAGGATTAGTGCCTTTTTCCATCGATAACAATAAAGGATCATCCCTATATTTTCTTTTTTACAAACTAAAAATCCTTCAACAAAGTCTCTATCAACATGACATTTGTAAGAAGTTATGTTGCTTCTATGAGTTCATTTGTAGAGAAAATTTGATTTTCAACTGCAGCTTGTTGATTTACATCATCGAACTAACGTGTCATTGAGACTACCTTTGGAAAGCACTTTGGACGGCACAAACTTTGATTCACAGCTGCCTCTCTTTTTTATTTACTTGTTTATTTTTGATAAGAATAGAGTATAGGTGTATCTGATACAGGATGTGTTCTTCTCCTTTGCAGTAACCTCTAGAAATATGTAACTTCATCCAAAGCCTTATCAAACACTTTCACAAAATCCAACAACTATCTGCGCAAGATTTCCTGCTCTGTTGAAGAAGATTAATTCTTCCTTATTCTGGAGGGGATATTCAGATTTTTGAAGTACCCCTGTCACTACCTGCTCTGCATTGCTTATGAGATGTATATGTGCCAGAAAAATCGGGTAACAGGTCAAAAATAACCTATACAGATATTAGTAAATACAGTTTTTAAATTATATTTGTGCCAAAACTTAATTTTCTTAAAAATAATATATTTAAGATCATTTTTTTTGACTGTCTGTGAAGGATAACTGCATCTATTCAGCCGACACAATCCGTTTCAATAAGACTTTATCAATGAAGCTAAATTACATATAATTCAAATGTGTGTCAGGGATTTCAAAGGACTGAGTAACTTCTTCTCTACCAAAGTTAAGTTAATTCATTATTACATGATCAAACATCCATATGCTACACAAAGTCTACATGTTAACAGAAACTCTGGCCAGCTAAGTTATTAAATAAATGTCATTAATAGCATTGAACCTTCACAAAGCTGTGTGGACTCACCTTTGTGTGTATTGTAATATGAAGTATAGGTATATTAACACTAATAAAATTGAATTCCAAATATTAATCAATACAATACACAGCTTCTCATGTTCATGACAAACATAATTTCACCAAAATTGATTAAGACAGAGTTACTGTTGATTTTGGAGAACGTATGCGTCATAGAGATATGAAATTCATCAACAGTCAGTGAACCAATGAGAATGTACACCAATGAGACAGTACATCTAAAGAGGGTAAATGCACTTGTTAGACAGCAGCTCACCCTTTCTTTTGGTTTATCAGAAAAAGATTGGCTTTCCCTGTGCAGGACATGTCTCTCTTTTTTTTCTTATTTGCTTTAAGTCAGGCCTTTAGAAATGTTCTCATCTACAAATCCCCACCTGCAACACCTGCACAAACAGAGGCTCCACTGAAGAGAGAGCTTTTAAAATATCCTCACAAAATAAAGATATCACAATGAATGAGTGCAATATATTTTGTATTGGTGTTTGGTGTGAGTTTTTTGAGAAGTTGAATTCTGAGATACATTTGTTTAATTATTACAAAAAAAACTACTAAACCTTGACTTTCAAGACACCAATCTTTTGAGAATCACTGTACTCTGTTAATCTGGAGCCAGAACACTATAAAACACGTGTATTAAACTGAGCAAAGCAGAAGTAACCACAAATATACTAGCCAGCAGGTCATGCTGATACAATTGCAATAAGAACATGCAGCATATTTTACTTAACTCAGTTTTACAGCTGTATCTATGAAGTTGTAGTTTGCTAAGGAGGTCATAGTGAAGGTAGCTAGCACATGGAGCACATCAGCTAATGGTAAATTCATGGTTTCTGCATGTGCAAATCGATTGTAATTATACCGACATGGACACAGATCATCAATTATCCTGTTCATACTAAAGCTTCTCATGCGTGGCCATGTCATCTGTTTACAGTGTATTGTATATAAAGGCCTTTCCATGTCAATGTCTCTCCTAAAAGCAAATCATTTTGCTCTTTGTCTCTCTTTGAGCAGTTGCATATAATGTTGAATTTCTTTATGCTCTTTATTAATGTACTCTGAAGCATTGTGTGGATTTGGCTATACAAATAAATGTGCCTTGCTTTTGTGTGGTGTGTATTATTGTGAAAGGCAGATTGATCCTGGTGCAGGGACAATCTGTCACGGTTTTGAGGTATAATGTCACGATTTTTCACAGTTTTGGTATTTAAGTTCCTGTTTTATTCTGAAACCCCATGTCCTTGTGTTTGAGTTTTGTCATGACTTCCCTTGTTCCCATCTGCCCTTGATCGTGTGTCTCGTCAAGCATTCTCTGTATATCTTGTCTTGTCTCTCCCTTGCTCCATGCTAGTCTGAACTGTCTCTACTACTACTACCACCACCATCTAGCAGTAGCTTTTATCCAAAGCGACTGACATCTGAGAGAACAACACAAGCAAGAAATCACTTAGGAGGGTCCTGCATGGATAAGTGCTGGTCAGACCTGTAAAAGTCCAGTTGGACACTGTGCTGCCATGCTAGGGTTTTTTGCGTTCTCTTCCCACTCAACACAACAGTCCCTTTAAACAAGAAAACTACATCTTAAGACACCATCATACGATCATCTTGTCATAAGTGCATGCAGCTTACTCAGTGCTGAATCATGCAAAGAACTGAACAAATCTTCTAACTAATGAAAAATTCAACTCAATGCCGAAATGCTCCTTAAAGAGCTAAGTCTCCGGATCGGACAGAGTTTGGTAGGTCTTAACTCCATGTGTCCTGTCAGGTTTTGGGATTTTTAGGCTCATGTGTATTTGCTCAGCAGCGTTTTGGGTTTTTTAGTTAAAATAAATTAGGTTTCTTTGAAATCCTGCCTCCTCGTCTCCTGCATCTGGATCCAACTCAGACTCATGTGACACAATCAGTGCTAAGTCCAGACAGCCACACCTGTTTGGGACTGCTTGTATTTAGCAACATATTGACTCAATAGACCGCTGCAGACCAGTGGACGGGTCTCACATAATCATGTGCAGACAAAGAAACCATGACTTGGTTTCAAGATAGAAATCAAGTAGAATCACTTAACCTAACTTTTTGTCACATTTAGTGACTATCTCACATCTGATATCTGCCCATCTAGTGAGTACTCTAAAAAGGGGAAAATAAAAAATGTTCTCTATGCACACCCCTGGTTCTGTAAACTGGAAACAAATGAACAAACAGGGTGGGGGCAGCCTGTTCCTCAAATCATAAACCATAACCATAACCGTGGTCCTGCCAAGCACTAATGGGGGAGGGTTTGAGCTTGTGCTCGTACTTCGTACACATGAAATTATAGGAGTTGAGAGTTGGAGGAGTTCATGATGGAGTGTGTATTCTCAGGGGGTTTCAAATATCAGATGTGATGTCATTCAGACATCTCTTACCCTTGGGCCGGGAGCAATCACTCCAGTTGTCTTTTATTCCCTGGCAAGATAAAAATACTTTTAAATGCGGCTGGCATACATCATGCTGTTGAAAACAAAACAAAACAAGTTATTTTTCTAGCCAGCATCAACGTGACAAGTGAGTCGATCAACAAAACTTCAACAGCTCTTTTGAACCTTGAAGAAACATGTTTGGAGACAGTTTTTGTGTGGGTGTTGAAGACCAATAAATATAAATGAAATTGAGACCTCTATGCATGTCAACAAAACTTTTTTTTTTAGATAATTTAATAATTTGTTTAAAGATTAATCCCAATACACAATCTAGTAACACCAATTTTTGAAACTGATTATAATATTTCTTCACTCAAGGAAAATGTCTCAAACATGTCAGACAAAAGACATTTTGAAATGTAAGAGGGGGGGGGGTATTCATAAGCCCAGACTTCAGCCCTGACCCTTAAGGCTGAATTATGCTTCTGCGTCAAAACGACGCCGTGTCTACGGCGTGTGGTTTTTGTACACGCAGAGGACACGCCGTCACATGCGCCGTCAGTGACGTGCACCTCCCGAAAATTGTAACTACGCGTCGAGGAGACGCCGTCCACACGCAGACCGAGAGGGCTGTGATTGGTTCGTTTGAAAGCGAAGCATTTCCGGTTTCCGGTTTGAAGCAGTAGTGAACTTCCAGGGCTTTTTTCTTCGTTTATGTGTGATTTTTTTTGTTTTTGTTTTTTGCACAATAGTTGTCCTTATTTCTTTGATTTACTGTGACCGGAAAAAGTCGGATAAACCATTCAGAAAAAGATCGCTAACTAGTGGCCGCGGGGGGTACTGCACCGCGACCAAATGGAGAGACGGAGAACTCTGAACGGTTCGTGACGCGTCACGACTGCGCCGTGTGCTCTACGTGTGTGTGACGCAGAAGCATATTTCAGCCTTCAGTGTTCATGCTTGGTGGTGACCAATACATTTTTATTCATTCATTCATTCATTCATTCATTCATTCATTCATTCATTCATTCATTCATTCATTCTTTCCTTCTTGTTTTATTCTACCAACATCGCTAGCAGGATATTTACAATAATTAACATAGATACAGTATGTGATTATATCTAGACTATAGTACGATGTGATTCAGGAGTGATGCATTTTTATTCAGACTCATTCAGTGTCATTGATGAGACAGTTTTAAGCATTTGTTTGATAAAAAATGTTGTTTTCCATTCTGCAAGTATGCTGATGGCAATTTAATACTTATATGTAATCAAAGGCCAGGTATCAACTATTTCATACAGTCTTCATGCAATGAATGTGACTCATGCTATGACTAGTTGCTGCAGTGACAATGATGTGTACACAGGAAGTTTAAATGTGGACTGCAGTTGCAAGCAATACACACTATAGGTGACAGATAACTGCTTGCATTTGACATACGAGATGGCAGGATAAGTATCTTAAGAAGCAGAGATTATAAAAGAAGATCATGTGCCTGGAGATCTAATGGAATTCAGAGTGGGACGTATAAACCAGAACCATATGAGACTGATGGCACGTATTGGTTCACTCCATTCACTCACCTCTATGTTTCCATTTACATCAGCCTGCCAAGACAAGCGTAAGAGACCCCGGTGATTGACAGTGATGGAGCGGTAAGACATCTCATCGTTCCTGTCTCAGAGAGGGAAATTCTGCACTATAAGTCCCCTTTTTACTCCAAGTTCATCTTTTATTTCTCCCCCAATTTACTTCCCCTCACTCACCAATATTTCACCATTATCTATACCTGCTTATTCCTAGTCAGTCACAGGGATTCGCTCCAGCAGGAATAAGCCATCTTTGGGAGAAAGGCAGGGAAACATCCCAGGCAAGTTACCAGTCCATCACAGGGCCATATCTAGACAAACAACCACACACACTCAGTCCCAGAAAAAACCTATGCTACCATGGGGAGAACATGCTAACTCCACACAGAATAATTCCTACTGGGATTTGAACCGGGAACCTTCTTGCTGCGAGGCAAGAGGAAAAACAACCAGGTCACCATGCTACCTCCTTAACATATTATTAACTGAAATATATAGCACTGAATACTCATGCCATACATCCATTAAAGAAGGGTTTTATTTGAGATTTAGCTGTATACAGGAGTCAAGACTCAAACCACATGGAAGTGGCAACAATCCTTTGCCAACTTTGATCCAGGATATTTTTCTTTGATGGCCATAATTTCTCCTAATTGCTCAGTTGGAACCTCATCTGGGTCATAATTGTAGGTACTTTATGTACTTTGTAGTGTGTGTGTGTGTGTGTGTTTGTGTGTGTGTGTGTGTGTGTGTGTGTGTGTGTGTGTGTGTGTGTGTGTGTGTGTGTGTGTGTGTGTGTGTGTGTTTGTGTGTGTGTGTGTGTGTGTGTGTGTGTGTGTGTGTGTGTGTGTGTGTGTGTGTGTGTGTGTGTGTGTCTTGATCTATCTATCAAGACTCCTATTTGATGTGGATTTTGTACTTTAAGATGCAAGCTACACTTTAAGCACACTTTTTATATCAACATCCAAGCTGCCTGGTACTTATCTTGATGCATTGTGCCAGTATATCCATTAAAAGGCTTACAGAAAGCTCATCCTTCTGAGCCAATTTCAGTTTTTGAAAAACACTTCTGTATTTTCTATATATTTCACAGTGACATTGACAGCTGCAAATGGTGCCATATCCAGTTTAGCCAGCTGATTGTTTTGTTGCTATCACTGTGAAAATCTATACACATTGCATTCCTTCCTCAGTGTGAAAACATCATAGAATAGGAAAACACTTGATCCTATCTTTGATCAAATCTCATGTTATTATTCACATGGATCTTAACACAGTAGGTTTTATAAATTATTGTTGGTATTGTTTGAAATTATATTGTTTATACTCATGTGCGACATTCGCAGGCAGAGAGGTTGGCCGGTGGCTAAATCGAGTCTTTAATGATTTGTTTTATTTGTTTGGTTTTAGTCATAGTAGGAATTTCTATGAAAAATTAAACTGATCTTTGTCGGTACTAAAATTATAATAGAAAATTTCCTCAGCAGCTGTGTAAGTCCTGATGTTACATAGATCTATGAATGTCTGTATGTACTGTCAATTTATGAGCTATCCTCAGGAAGTCAAATTAAATCATTTTCATGTTTTGTATGTATAATTTTACTTTGAAATTAAGTAATGATCCTTTCTTTCTGTTTATAAAAGCTATGTTGAAGACCTTATCTTTTAGAGATCCCAATTGGTAATATTCCTCATTTAAAATTGCTTGAAATTGTGAAAAGCTGCTTGTCTAAATCTCCTCAATCTCCGCAGGGCATTAATGAATTTCAGTCACACCTTCATTCACTCACTCAACTACCCCATCTTTTTTCTCAGATGTTTTTCCTGTACTGCATCCTCCAAGTTTCATCCATAGCAGATTTTAAACTGAAATAGATTAAATGTTGTTTTTTTTTTTAAAATCTGTTTTAATGAGAAAAAAAAAACAGAACATTTCAAGTAAATACAAACAGCGAAAACAAAAACTAAAGCACAAAGCTTTGGCTTTTTCCTTTTCAGAAGCACAGCAGGCAGCACAGTAGGCAGCACAGTAGCGTAGTACTTAGCACTGTTGCCTCACAGCAATAAAGTTCCTGGTTCGACTCCTGGGCCCGGCGGGAGTCTTTCTGTGTGGAGTTTGCATGTTCTCACTGTGCTTGCGTGGGCTTTCTCTGGGTACTACAGCTTCCTCCCACAGTCCAAAAACATGGATACGAGGTTAATTGATGATTCTAAATGGCCCGTAGGTGTGAGTGTGAGTGGCTGTCCTTCTGTATATGTGGCCCTGCAATAGACTGGCGACCTGTCCAGGGTGAACCCCAGGGTACTGTCCAGGGTGTGCCTGTAATAAGCTCCATCAGACCCCCGCGACCCTGCAAAGGATAAAATGGGTATAGAAAATGGATGGATGGATGGATGGATGATTTCACAGCCAACTCTTTTATATAGCTGATGCAGAAGTACTGCATAGTAAAATGTACAAAGTCCTGCACCTTAGATTTTGTGATCTTGAACCCATGATCCTCCATGAAAAATCAGCAACAGTAAGTCCCTCTCCTTGATGGATGCATTTGAACATCCACCACAGGCATGTGATTAGTGATTATTGCTCAATAGCAGCTACATCTCAGAAGTATAAGATGCAAAAAGCATGCAAGTTATCTTTTCTGCTTTCTGTCATGAATGTTTTTATGACAAAGTCTTTGTTGGGTTTAACAAAGTCTTTCTTTGTTGTTTTGCATTTCTCTGACCTACCTCTCGAAGGTCTGACCTACCAAGACATTACCTCCAAATTCCTTTTAATTCAATGATTCAAAAATACAATGTTTATTTGAGTTAGCCATTCTCTTATTTTTTATGCTGTGCATCTTAATTGGTTGCACTGAAAATTATAATGAATAATGTTCATAGGAGGACAAATGGGCATTCAGTTTAAGATTGTAATAGTAGAAAAAAAGAACCCTCAGAATTAGATTATCGAAGTTAAACCTGGACATAAGGAATATATTTGTCTATGTAATTACATCTTTAACATAAATATTGGGTTTTTATTTATTCACAGGATCTGTATCAAGTGCTTCATCTCAAGTATAACATTTTATGAAAGCTGTGCATAAATAAAGTGACTTTGGAGTCATATACGCCTTTACATGGTGCATTCTCATCACAACCTCTGATTCATTTGTCTGTTTAAAAAGAAAAGGGTGCCACACAACTGCTAAAAAATATCTCCACCACCCCAGCATCCACCTCTGGCTCTAAGGATCAGGACAGGTGAGTGTACTTTTTAACCCCCAGTATCTTAGTGTAAGCATTATCTTTTGGAAGTGGTGAGGTCAGAGCCCAGATGCCAAACTTTAAAGGGGACCTATTATGAAAAACACGTTTTTTCTTGTTTTAACATATATAAAGTGGTCTTCCCTCACCCTGCCAACACAGGGGAGACAAAATACCATGAAATTCTGCAGGGTCTCTGACCCCCGCCTTACAGAGTCCCCCAGTGTCACGTGACCTTTTTTTGAGCCATTCTGAATCTGCGCCTATGGTGACGTCACCATAGGCGCTCATTTCCTAGGCTCAGCCTCCGCTGCTGAAACCACGCCCACAACCAGCTCTCTCCGCCGGCGCCGCGGTGCCGCGGATCTGGGTTAAATCATCCAGGTTCCCGGGTGGTTTGGGAGCTGGGTCCTCGGAGGTCCGTCCCAGGTCGGACCAGCTTCACCCTTCACCAAGATTTTCAGCCAAATCTGTCGGTTTGGTCCCCGGTAACGGGCGATGCGCAGAGGCTGCGCTCCGGAGCTTATCTGTGCGCCCGCCGTGGGGTTGCGGCGCCCGTCGCGCAGCATCCGCCGGGCAGATCCGGCTGAAATTGCGCTGGTCGGTCCCCGGGAGTCCCTGCTACCAGTACAGGCCGGTTCCTGCGGTCCCGGCCGGTCGGAACCGGTCAGATTCCCCGGTTGAAGCCGCGGTGATGCGCGCTGCTCCAGCTTACTTTCTGGTTCCCAAAGCGCGGTCCGTCCGACTAAATTGTCCAGGTTCCCGGCCGCTTTGGGAGCAGGGATTTCTGGGGTACGTCCCAGGCTGGACCAGCTTCACCCTCCGAGATTTTCATCGTAATCTGTCGGTTTGATCACCGGTAACGGGCGATGCGCCCCGGAGCCACGCCGGGCGGGTTGCGGGGCCAGCGTTCAGCATCCGCCGGGCAGATCCGGCTGAAATAGTGCATAAATGTTATTTATATACAACTCATATTTTATTTTTTTAACAATAAAGTTGCCATTTGTGAAAATTCAGTGTTGTATTTATTTACAGGCTCGGGCTGCTCTGGCGGAGCAGGTTTATTCTCCTCCCCTGCTGCACGTCATTCAGGGAGCCAATCAGCACAGAGCCTCATTATCATACCCCCCCTTCCCTTAGAATGAGGCACAGAAAAAGAGGTTAGAAGCGGTAAAACTAGTGACAGGGCCCACAGGCTGGATTTCTGATTTATGTAGAAAAAACAAGCTTTAGATTGTTTTTAAGACATTCAAGGCCTGTTTAAAATATACATTAAATGCCACAATAGGTCACCTTTAAGTACAGTTACTATCACAGGTAATATTTTCTAAACATCCCATGCTGACATGTATCTGTAATTTCATATATATCCAACAGTTTCATTTTTTTTACTCTGGTATTAATTTAATGATACAAATAGTGTGGGTCTTTGACTGCACTGAAGTTGTGAGTGTCATATTTAGTAGAGAATGGATTCAAAATGCAGGCAATCAAGAGGCAGGAGGAAGAATAATGATAATTGAAAACTGAAGAACATTTTGTATTCTGCACACAGAAGATTTAGATAAATAAATACATAAAAATAATCCAAAAACACTCAGGCACAGAAAGCAGGCTGAAGAGTGGTGAGTAATCCAAAGAGACAAAACAAAAACACAATTTGGGAGCATGACAAACGAACTGGCAAAGACGAGTGGAGACAAACGGTTATAGGGGCTAATAAGGAAGACATTCGAATACAGCTGTGAGGATATGTGTGTGTGTGTGTGTGTGCATGCATGCGTGCATGCGTTGGTAGTGTACGTATATACACTCACCGGCCACTTTTTTAGATACACCTTGCCAGTACCGGGTTGGACCCCCTTTTGCCTTCAGAACTGCCTTAATCCTTCGTGGCATCGATTCAACAAGGTTCTGGAAACATTCCTCAGAGTTTGGTCCATATTGACATCACTCAGTTGCTGCAGATTTGTCGGCTGCACATCCATGATGTGAATCTCCCGTTCCACCACATACAGTACATACATATATATATATATATATATATATATATATATATATATATATATATATATATATATATATATATATATATTTATATGAAGTTAGTGTTTGGGAAAATGAAGCAAACCTCCCCAACAGAAACTTCTTTAAAGAATTAGAAACAACATCATAATGCAAAGACTCAGTTGCCATTCAAGAGACAATTTATAAAGACAGTACTACCGCACAGATTTGCAAAGAAAGAAACAAGCTGTCCAATTTTCTTATAACAGAGGTAGGGAGGAATCAGGACTGATTCATAGGCCTGGGACGATAATCAATAAATCAATTAATCGCACGATAAATAAAAATGGACTTGATAATTTTTCCGGCCTCGATAAATGGCCATATGCACCATGGATCTATAATATTAACTGGATACAGTGCCCAAAATGGCCGCCCATTCATTTCAATGCATTCTGCTCAGCCAGCGCATGTGCCGAAAAAATCTCGGACTTCCTGGTTTACTTCCGTGTACACGGGCCAGCCCCCGGGTCTGGCAGTCAGAAGGCGCGCCGATTTTTTCCAGTGGCCAGCCGCGGTACTGCAACAGAAAATCCCATGCGGCCCAGAAAGCTTTTTTCCCATAGACCGCAATAGTAAAAGAGAAGCCTCTAAAACTGTTCACAGGACACCTCCAGCTGTAATCACCGGCAATTACTAATCTTTGTATTCTATATTTTTAAGTCATGGACTTTATATCCGTCAAAAATGTTTTATAACGGCCAGAAAAGTCAAAGAAAAGTCTCTTTCTGGGCGTGACGTCACTGATGACGTCACAGCCGTGTCCGTGCATTCCACGGATGTATTATATTAATATATATTATGTAATTATATTATATGAATACATTAATAATATATGTAATGCTATACATGTAATAATATACATTAATTTATGTATTATATTAATACATATTATATTAATATTCGCGGCATTCCCCCGGGGCATGATGGGAGGCCCCAGAGCATCATGGGAGGTGACTCAACTGCGCATGCTCTATGGGCCGCTGTATGCGGAAGTAAACCCGGAAGTCAGAGATTTTTTCGGCTTATGCGCTGGCTGAGCACAATGCATTGAAATGAATGGGCGGCCATTTTTGACGTCCGATCCAGTTTTATAATACATCCATGACACGGGCCCATAGAGCATGCGCAGTTGAGTCACCTCCCATGATGCTCTGGGGCCTCCCATCATGCCCCGCGGCAATGACTTTGACTTTTCTGGCCGTTATAAAACATTTTTGACGGATATAAAGTCCATGACTTAAAAATATAGAATACAAAGATTAGTAATTGCCGGTGATTACAGCTGGAGGTGTCCTGTGAACAGTTTTAGAGGCTTCTCTTTTACTATTGCAGTCTATGGTAAAAAAGCTTTCTGGGCCCCATGGGATTTTTTGTTGCAGTACCGCGGCTGGACACTGGAAAAAATCGGCACACCTTCTGAGCGCGAGACTGGGGGGCTGATATGCACGCATGTTTGTTTTCTTCGTCTCCGGCCTCCAAACACACTGGATGACAAGAGGGCTCACTCTGTGCATTGGTCTTAGCACCTGGGCGAGTTTGTTCCTTAGCGGAAAAAAATGAACGGAGTGAACCATCTTGTCAATCATTCAGACTCTTTGTATCTGTGGGGGGAGGCGGAGCCTCGGGTTGAATCGAAGGGTCGAACCCCCGTTTGCTTGTTTTATTTGTTTTGCATATTTAAAAGTTCTCCAATGTCAAATAAAGGTTTAATTATTACATTTGAAAGGGTGTACTTGCATTATTATGATATATTAACATTACATAAGTGCTTATTTTGGTCTCAACAATGTCGACAATAATATCGTTTATCGTCAATAATTTGTGGGACAATATATCGTCCAGCAAAATTTGTTATCGTCCCAGGCCTACTGATTCACTCATAATGCCTAATTACAGAGGTGTATCTGTTATCAGAAGGTAATAATAATACTTGCTAATATTTGGGTTCCTTATTGAAAACACCCCCCCCCCCCAAAAAAAAAAAAAAAGAAAAAGAAAAACAGTAAAATAAAAAAAGTACCTAGTTGTCCTGGTAGGGGCAAAGAGATCTGTGTAAGAAGACAAACAAGCAAGCCAAAACCCATAGAGAAGAGTGCTAGAAATAAATGGTAAATGGTCTGTATTTCTGCAGCACCTTTCTAAGTAACTCAGCTAGGTTGGATAAAGCACTTTGCAGTGTTTCTCATTCACCCATACACATTAAACCAGCTCTTCTCATTCTATGTATGCAGCACTTTTTCCTCTATTATACACTCACAGACCAATGAGCACATCAGGATCAATGTGTCCTTGGGCATTGTGCCCTCTTGGTTTTCCACAAATAATAACCCAACAAAATATGCTCTTTGCGATTTGAATTAATGAATAAAACAAAAGGACGCTTAAAAAAAATGGATGTTTTTCAGAATAACAACCTTATATGCTAAAAATAATCAGATTTTCCATGAGAAAATTTACAAAAGCATGACTTTTCAATCTCCAACTCATGTGGATGTGTCTTAAGCTTTTGATTGGTGGAGAACAGCTTATCATTTAAACCATGAGTGTCCCGGTGCTCCAGTGTGTGGTGGTTTTGCCTTTCCAGGGGAGGGTTGTAGCTGACTCTGACAAACACTCAGTGAATATGATTCACATTGTAGCAGGATAATGATCCAAAACCCACCTCAAAGCGTTGCAAGAACTATTTGAAGGAAAAAGATTTCTCAATAACACAGACTATACTCTGTTTCCCTACATCAAGCCAGGCCTCGCAGAGGTTTAGATGTACCAGTCGCCTCCGCCTCAATTTGTATGTGGAGAAATAATTCCCGTTTCCACAGGGGTGCGGATGGCTTCACTGCCCTGCTTCTCTGACTGTAATGTTGCGTTGTGGTGGAAACGCCACACCACCTATGTGGTGGGATATCCATAGGTTGTGGGTCGCAAACAATGAAATTAAATCTTTTGGGTGAGTGAACCATACCTAATCACTTATTGAAATCACCCGTGCACCTCACAGTTCAGCTGAGCTCAGGTTATGAATGAGGCAGTGAGCAGAGATTGCAACTGTGATTGTTTCTCTGTAAACAAATGGCTTTGGTCGATTAGTGTTTGCATGTGTTGTGAGCAGCTCACGGCCGGTGTAGTTAGAGGACAGACTTTCTTTTTCAAATTTACAGAATTAATACTAAACTAAATAGTTAGGCCGGCCCATAATGCAAGGGAGTGAAGTGTCACATCAGTGCAGCTGCATCAGGATCAGTGCTCCACTCATTGAAGGCACTTAACAGCATACAACGTAACGTACTATTGAACAATAAATGCAAGCCCCAAGTAATCATTGACAGCTTAAACTGCCAGAATCAGAATCAGTAAGTCCAAGAACAATGTCAAATTGTGGACCATTTAAAAACACTTAGGAATTTTTAATCAGCCTTCATAAACAAGCAAACTTAACGTCAGATTTCCCCGACGATCCTAGTGTGTTTGTCAGTTCAGTGAGTCTGATATGCAGTCCGAGCTCCAATAAAGCAATGAAAGATCTGGTGAACAAATCTTTTGAATTAATCTTTTGAATGAACTTATTCTAGTGTTTCAGAACACTGACAAGAACAGCTCTGCCCATCACTGGGCGCTAGCAGCAGGAAGCGAGCGAGCAAGTCAATTCTGAGAGATGAAGCTAAAAATAACTGGAGTTAATCGAAAACGGAATCCACCGTATCTGGGACAAATGTTAATGACAGTTGTAAGCACAGCAAGTCTATCATAAACACAGTTAAAAGGAAGAGCCAGGAAATAAATCAGGAGATTCTGAATTTGTAAAACCCTCTTTCTTTGTTGACACCGCCTGCAGCCCCAGTCGGCCCTGGTTAGCTGCTAAGAAAAGTGAGGCCAGGAATCGGGGGCAAGGGTGGCCTGGATTGGCTCAGTTAAGCACCAGAAGTGACAACAGGAGAACAACTGGTTTGGCTCAGCTTCAACACTCTCAGCTTTGACTTGATAGTGAATGTCCATAGGGATGTTTCAAGACCGAGACAACCTTGAAAAATCCCAGACACACAAAAAAAATAAATTGTTTTTTTGGAACGTTATCAGATTCTGATACTGTGAACAGATTTTGTAAAAGCAAAGTGCTGCATGCACCATGCTGGTAAGGAAGACCTAAAATCAACACTAACAGTTGTGTCTCATTTGTTTTTATTTTTTCATTTTCTTTAGTGTAAAGATGGCAATAGCAGCTAATCATAGGCAGTATTTTCCACATGTTAGATTTAAAACAAGATGAAGAATGTTTAATAATGACAAAAGTCGTCAGTGTTGTTTCATGCAAAGTATGTCGTTCCATGACACCGTTTGCTTCAGAAAGCAGTTAGGAGAATTGCTGTCTATTGATCCTTAATCTTAAGTCTGTCAGTTTAAAACGCTGACTCTATAGTTTTTAGATGTGAAAAGGTGTCATAGGTCAGTCTTTCAAAAATCTTTCTATAGTTTTTGCAACATCATCTAGTGCATGATCGGCATTGGTTTGACCAATGAACACCAAGTAGGGGAACTTCATGAACAAGCCCAGCAGCCCAGAATCTGGTGTCTGGAAAGTAGCAGAAGGCCATGGTTTATTTCAAGCCAGTAAATATGTCTTATCTAATATGCTAACTGATATGAACAAAGCCACACTTGCATTTCTGAGGTCCATAGATTAAACTTTTTTTCGTCCGTATTAAATGTTTTAACTCACTCTTTGATATACGTTTAATTCTCTACGTTGATTTCATTCCCAACTTTCAATCTTACTCTGCTTCAAATATCTGCTTAATGTTTATTAAATCCAGGTGTATTAGAAAATACCAGTATGTCACTTTGTGCACAGCACCCACCTGCTGTACTGTGTATATTAATTCTTCTTAGTAAAAGTGGTGTCCTGAGGATACAAATAATATTAAAATTAAAAAAATAATAGAAAATAATAACTGTGGTTCTTCTAATGCTATACATCCTGCTGCAGCTAGAAGAGGCCCTGAACCCTGAACAGGATGAAAACCATATTATGGATGGATGGATGGGTGGATGGATGGATACCAGACATGGGCTGTGATACTTTAATGTATTGTACAATGTACTGTAGTATTAAATTCACCAATTTAACTGTTAACCACTTTTTTTAAATGACAGCAAAAACCTGAGGTACAAAAGTGTGTTTACTCAGAACCACAAATGTATAATTGTCTTGTTTGTGGTTTTCAAAATAATGCAGATTAATTTTGGGTTTTAAATCCACTGTTTTTACCAAGCTCTGAATTTCAATAGCTCCACAAAAGCAGTTAAATGCACCGACAACAGTTGCGGGGGAGTATGTTTTTATTCATTTATTTGTTGATTTTAGGCCTCTTTGCCGTTTGTACAGAGTTCTCCAACCGGTGCTGGACTGGCAAAAGTAACACCTGGATGAGTCCTACAAGCCTGCAGAGACCATCGTCTATCTATGACAACAAGGGGCAGAGGAAATAATAAGAGGATTTTATTCGTATTTGGAGTTGCATTATGGCTAATAGGTGATTATTTTATAATTAGCCTTGGTTTCCTGTGACTCACCTAATGTACTTTATTTTGAAAGATCGATAAACATAAGTCTCTACTTGACTGTTTTGTTTTATTTTTTTTCTCCAAAACATGGTGTTTGCCCTAACATGCTTCAGTCAGATGACCTCGTACATTACTGCAACTCTTTCGCCAGCAGCAGTTGTTGTAGAAAGAACTCAGGCCTTTAGAGAACTGGACAGAAGCCCAGCTCTACTGATGCATGCTGCTTCATGGGCATGCCTACGCATCCTAAGGTTAATTACTGCCAGATGTTCATCTTTACCAGTTTGTTAATCAAGCACAGCTATCGGTGTCATGTACGGGCTAAACATGTACGAATCCAAATTTACACAGAGTGCAGAAGTGGCAAAACTGTGCTTTTTGCTAGCATGTTCTTCACTTTCATATCACTTTTGGGTCACATTCCTCCATTATGTAGGGTTCAATCTTAGTTATTGCGTGTTTTTAGACTAATACAATGTCCATATTTAAAAATATTTATTTTCATTGCATCAAAAGACATCGTAAGTGGGCATGAGAATTATTTAGCAGAAAAAATAGCAACAATCATATAAACTTTACAGCTTATATTTATTCCCTTACCTTTGTCATTTTCTGGCTAAAATGTCAATTTTACTTAAAGACAAAGCAGTATTTTCCTTTCACCTCAGATATGTTCGCTACAAAACAGTTCCTAAAAATATTATAGTAAGTCATCTTGAGCTCTGATGGCCCTCGAGGGCTGCCTGAACTAGCTCCAGATGTCACATTTCAGTCAGTTGACTCACACAACAATGTTTTATTTTTATTTTTATAACAATGACTCTTCACTTCTTGCAAATAAAACTTACACTGAGATACTGGGAGTGATAAACAAGACCTTAACTTTTGCAACAATAAGGAATTAGAGTCTAGATGAAGAGTGGAGATAAACATCTAAAGTGGACTCTGCTCGTCATGGGTTTACTGACTGAAACACTGCAATGTAACACAGTAGTGAAGAGAGTTTGCCAACAAGTACAGCCTCATGAAGGTAATAAACACTGGCAAAAAACTATCTGGAACACTTAATCTTAATAGTATAAAATGAAATCAGTTAAACTTTTATGATATTGGTATGTCAAATTGCAAAACGCAAATGAATGTGATTCAGCTGCACCCTAGTGTCAATTTATATGCCAACTGGTGCAATTTTTCAGTTTTAATAATTTGTCATTTCACACACCATTTAAGTGTCCCTCAATTTTTTGAGCAGTATCTAGTCAGAAGCTGCCATGTGTGACCAGGCCAGCATCCACTTTGAGGCCAGTCCCAGTGAGTAAAGTGTCACAAAAGGAATATATCAGGGAGAGAGAAACTACTATATGGGACACAGTTGTCAGCTTTCATAAGACATTCACAAGAAAAACCATAGAAAGCATTTAGTATTGAGAGTAATGACAATTTAACTTAACCTCTTCAGCAACAAGAAATCAGTGTACATGTAAATGTCCTGTATGTATAGCTGTAGAAAGACTACAGGTTTACACCGTGAAAAACGGTTATATGAGTTTTCTGTAGAAAAAAAAGAGAGAGAATGCCTTACAATCCTTAGAAAGGAAAATTAGATCGAATAGAAAATATAAATATACTCATCCATTAATCCAGCAACCACATGATATGCAACAAGATAAATCCATTATCTAAACCCGCTTCATCCTTTTCAGGATCATTGGGGTCTGCTGGAGTGTTTTCCTGCACTTTTCTGGTGGGGGCAGTGGTGCAGGTCACCAAACTCTTGTAGGGTCACATATGAGAGAACAGCCATGCTGCTGTGGGCAATTTGGAGTCATCAATTAACCAAACATACTGTACATGTTTTTGGACCGTGGGAGTTAACTGGAGTACGAGGAGAAACCCCACACAAGCAAGGGGGACTCACACGCCATGGATCTGACGAAAATGAATTGAATACCTTGTATTGTCATTACACATTGTATAATGAAATTGTAGACAAATAAAGAAATGAATGTATCCAAAACTGACCAATCCTTTTTATTCTTTGATTATCAAAAACTTAAAACTTTATATTTCACAAGCAAAAACCAGGCTCTAGTAAATGTTTTTAAAATCTCCAACTTCTAAAACTGAAGGCTTCTCTTCCTTAACAGATTATGTTTAGCATTTTTCATAATTTTGATTAAAGCAGCACACATGAATTTCAATTTTATTTTTAATGGTAAAATATCAGTTTCAATTTAAGTTGAAGCCATATTTAATTTAAATGAGGATTCATTGATTGTCATTTTGGAAGCAAAAGTCTTTCATCAACAAGCCATTAGAGAAAATCTCAAAAACACTGTAATTGTTATTTTTTCTTGACATTCCTTTGATGGTAATGTGTTATTTGTGCATCATGTGAATTAAAATGATGGTTTGAAAATTGGTTCATATTTCATGCATTCATGCTCTTCTACAAATGGTTTAAACTATAAATTCAGTCTAATGTTGCATTTAAACATGTGATAACCCATTTTTCTCTTTGGTCAAAATTTTAAGGATTACACAACCCTTATGAATACACGTTAATAGAGAAATCATTAAATATGGATCTTTTGAGAGCTATAAGTATTGTAAAGTCAAAGGTTGCTGGGATCTAATCCAATCAATCCAATCCAATTAAAACATCATAACGGGATACTTTGAGAGGCTTGTTATTGTAACTCTTTGGTGTAAATTACATACTGGAGAGTGTTTTTTCTTTTTTTCTTTTTAAGAATGCTGTGAAGTCGAGGACATCTCTCCAGGCTTGCTAAATCCTGCGGGACACTGTGTTTTCCCAAGGTTATGAGCGCTGGTAAATTGCTTTCACTCCAGCTCCTAAAAGTGAGACCAAAAGTTCACCAATATGGGAGTTTTAGGCCAGGATTAATAATTCCCTTCCCTTGGATGCTCTATTAATACGGACCTTCAGCTTACTTTATCCTGTACGGAGGCAAGTAGTTGGAGTGTTGCGTCATTATCCTAAAACCAGATTACTGTATCTGCAGGATTAACCAGACTTCTGTGAAGCTCAATTGTTTAAGGGCATCCTGAATACGCTGAGAATCTGAAAAAAAAAACAGCCCCAAAAACCAAAGCAATCTCGCTTATTCCAGAGAAAGTCATTAAAAAACGCCTCACACATCTAAATTGAAAGAAAAGTGATACCTTTAAGGATCATGTCTAACCTTGCAGGTCTGCAATCATCACCTGACAGAAGTAGCCAATGGCACTTTATCAGGAGAGCTGGAGAAATGACTGCGTGCTCTAAACAGGGATTTAAGGATTAACTATCCTTTATGTGGGAAGATAAAAGACAGACTGGATTAGAAGAGAAATGATTAATGTCGAGTTGTGCATGGACAAAGACCAATAAATATTCAATTATAATCCTCCAGTCTATAATCAAGATAACAAATGCCAAAACGGAACCTGAGTTGGCAGTGAAAAGGAAGGGAAACGACAGATATAAATCAACATGAAGCACATGACAACTGCTGTTTTATATAGTTGCACATGTTCTTAAGGTGATTTATATTGTTATTGGAGTATATACTCAGAGTCATAGTAGTTTCTAAAAGAAAAATGCCATGCAAAAGAATTAAGCCAAGTATATTTTGGATGCATTTCATTTTATCCTTAGTGTGGTTTTAGGACAGTAATCCAAAAAAATAGTGACTTTCACCTCATAACTGTTTACGTGGGAGATGCTGTTGTGGTTCATAAACAAGGCATCTTAAGTCATGTAAAAGTATTCATTTAACTGTCATTAAACTTTTGAGTGCTAATTTACTTTATTCACTGCATGAAATGTGGAAACATCTGATTTCTGCTATTTCACATTAATCTACCTTACTACTTATTTTGATCAAATCATTTCAACAGGGGCACTACAGTTCAGACAAAGACACTACATATCCTTCTGCATTTTAGGCTTACCAGAGGTATTTATACCATGTCAGATTTCCATTTACAGTATTCTTTTTCTTTTTTTAAGACCATTAGCTTTATTGTGCCTGGAAATAAGATAAACTGGCAACAAATGACGATAAGAAACTGGTGGTAAGTGGTGGTAATGATATATTTTGACTATGGTTGACTGTGGTTTTGTTGTTGTGCTGCTGAAAATATTTCAAGAATTACTCATTTCATTTCTTTTTATCAACAGAAAACCCTTTACAATCAGTTATTTTTCCAGAGGAAATCTGTTGAGTATTACGAACAAAATATTTGGCAAAAGTATGACAATTTTTTTTAGTTGACTGCAGAACACAGACTACTTTCAGTGGGCTGGTTATCTTTGGGTTCTGAAGACTCTGAGCACAGTGTGAGAACAACAGGGGAGCAAAGAGGAAAAAATGAGCGGAGGGACATTTAATGGGCATAATTTAACACTCATGACGTGTGCTTATTTGAAGCTTAGTCATATCAGATGTAGTCTGATTAATGAGAAGAGAGAGGGGTGAAATCTTCTGCATACCAACAAGGCTGAGCTGGTTTGTTGCTAAAGCGAGCTGTATACTCTTGTGATATAGTCATTAGGGGACATTGGCGACATCAGCAAATTGAAACTAGTTCTAATGAATGAACGACTAGATCAGTTCAGAAATGACAGCAGGCATAATTCAAAAACTTACAATAATGAAGGTGCAAGGACAAAAACAGGGTATTATTTCATTCTTAAATACTGTTCTACACTTTTCAGAGGTGAAGTGTTATTTCACTATCAAGAACCTGTGACATTGATGAAGAAATATTCTTCTATTTGCATCAGACATGGCAAGAGCTATTTTGCCAAGACAGATTAAGTGAAGCTCATACTCTGAATACCAAAAAAAAAGGTTAAAATGGGGATAGATAACCAATTAGTGTGAGCGAGAGGGAGAGAAAATTCTTCAATGAGACGTTAGAGGCCACCTGAGGTTTCTTATGCTTTCCATTTACAAGTAATAGTGGAAGCGATGGTCCAAGACATGCTCATAGATGTTGCTACTACAGACCCCGTTGGCACAAAACAGTCCCTTGCTGAGGAAAATTATGTGTCATTGTAGAACTGAAGAGCAGCCAGGTTTCTTTCTTTCTATTTCTTTCTTTTTTTTCTTTGTTTAGAACTCCTCATCCTGTCTCAGTCTTAATGATTTATAAGTTTACTCAAATGACTAAATAATAGTGTCTGGGGAAATAAAAACTAATTTTGGTGACTCTGAAATCAGATGAACATCTGCACCATTAGGCTCTAATCTTCATAGAAGTGCTGTAATGAGTTTGAATCATGTTGAAAATTTGTCTTTACTGTGTGCGCCCAGATCACTCTTCAGGAAAATGATGGTAGAATTGTTTGTGTGTGTGTGTGTGCTTGCTTGCTGGTGTGTTCCCTTGCTTTTGCATATCAGCTTTATTAGTTGAAACTAATGAACTTAACTAAAAACGATCAAGCAAATAAAAAAAGAGAAAAAAATGGGAATAAAAAATATTTTCTCCACCAGTGCTTTAACGTTTCTGCCTCATAGCTGGTGACCTCCATTCCAGATGCCCACTCATAAGGACTTTCAATTTTAAGTCCTCATTATCTCTATCCATCCATCTATCCATCCATCAATCCATCCATCCATTATCTATACCCGCTTTATCCTTTGCAGGGTCACAGGGGTCTGCTGGAGCCTATCCCAGCTCACCCTGGACAGGTCACCAGTCCATCGCAGGGACCCATATATACAAACAACCAGACACACTCACACCCACACCTACTGGCAATTTAGAATCACCAATTAACCTACTATGAATGTTTTTGGACTGTGGGAGGAAGCCGGAGTACCCGGAGGGAACCCACCTAAGCACGGGGAGAACATGCAAACTCCACACAGAAAGGTCCTGCTGGGCCTGGGAGCCGAACCGGGGACCTTCTTGCTGTGAGGCAACAGTGCTAACCAACAAGCCACCGTGCTGCCCTCATTATCCCTAATGCATTTGAAATGTTCCCTCATCCAGGATATCGCCACAATTTCAGGTCGTATTGATATTACTAGTCAGTAGCACTGATATAAAAACACCTTAAACTGATCTTTAGTGACCTTTTGATTATGTCCGAAAGTTTGACATTTTGCTGTGATGAACCAGTATTTGCTGTCAGAATGGGGCATTGACAAGGCCATTACAAAGGACATGTAAAGAGAGTGATGTACTATAAGTGATGTGTACAGATATGATCGTCCATTTATTAAGGACAGACTTGCCCTAAAGGGGAGTAGTAAAAAGAAAGAAAAAAAAAAGACCAGGCCTGAGAGTTATGGTGTTTAAGAACCGCTCAGGCATCAGGCCATTCACCTCTAATGTCAGAGGTGATTACACACTAATTGAAGTAATCTAGTGCTGCTGCTAATCACGGTTAAAGAGTTCACCCTTTTGTCAATGTGGATTGGAAGTCATGCAGACTTGATGGCAATGGAACGTTTAAATCAAGCTGCAAAAGCTAAAAAAAAGAAAAAAAGGAGACAGCAGGATACAATGGAGCAATCTACCACTCTCCAAGGGCATTTTGCTCTTAGTCACTTTTAGCCTTCCACACAATGGCAGCCTTCGCAGCTGATGTATGAAGTATAGATGGTTTAGTGAAAGTGAAGTGATGTAGGGAGCAGTCAATTGAAGGTACAACCTCCTGCCCTGCAAAAAAGTGAATGAAGGAAGATTGACCAAAGTGGTGAAAATTATTGGAAGTGACCACACGGACGGATGCCAACTATGACACAGGAACACCTGACCAACGGATATTTACTCCTTTTCCTCCAGCAGATGAAAATTGGCAATGAGCCGCTTTCTAAAAAGATAAACTCTGAAATGGCAAATGTAAAATCATGCTGCATAAGTTACTCTCTCAAACCGCCAAAAATGGAGGAGGGCATTAGCGCAATGGAGAACCAGTTGGTGGAGCTTGGTCAGAGTATTGCCAAGCTGAAAGAAGAAGAGAAGATGTCCTAAGATTGTCCTTTACTGTTGATTTTATGTATTGTATGTCTTCATCGTATATGTATGTTTTATTGTTATATATATGAAACTTATGTGTGCTGTCTTGGCCAGGACTCCCTTTGAAGAAAATATCTTGTATTTCAATGGGACATTACCTGGATGAATAAAGGCTAAACGAAGAAGAAAAAGGGATCAAATTGACCAATTGGAGAACTACAGCCAATACAATATGTGTGCCATAATACTGCAAGAATTTGAGGAGAATGATCCCGTGGACCTTTTAATCAATTGGATACCAGCCACTCTGTGATTGGGTCAGCTCATAGAGCCATTGATAAGTGAATGAGCACATCGTGCACTCTGTCCACCAGCCGACCAGAAGCTGAGACCGGTTCTGGTTAGCTGCTTATCTGTCAGGACCAGGGCAAACTCTTCAAATCACTTCACAACTATCCATGGAAAAGACTCCCATCACATCTTCCCAGAAGCTTCACGGCTTGTCAGTTTTTTATGATTTTCTTTCAATGGTGAGTCCTCCTCAGTCAACCACTGTGGCTCGAACAGCAATGGATAGTGCCATCGGACACTGAACTTTGACCTTGGAGTTCACTTTGAGTCTCTTTGGAAGTTGTCCTGGGACCTTATTTGCCATTTCTATTCGTATCTGTCTCTTTATTTTGTCATCAGTATTCCTCTTGCAGCAACATGCAGGGAGGCTGGGGACAGTCCTGTGTACCCTAAAATTCTGAATAAGATTTACAGCTGTAGTCACAGGGACATCAAGCAGCTTTGGAGGTAGTCGTCTAGCCTTTACCTTTTAATATGTGTGTTCATGCATCTACAACTCTACAACTCACTTATTCTTTGTACGTATGAGCGTTTACCTGCATTTGCATATATGGCATGGAAAACTTGTTCCTTGAGAGCAGTTTCGGTAGTTTCCTAAGCCCATTCAGAGATTTCTATTGGAGCATCATACCTGTTTTTAACACAACCCTGCCTCAGGAGCTGACGCTCACGGGCATTCAATATGGATTTCCAGTCTATTCTCACGAGCACAGGGATATCTCTAAAATCTTGGATAATTTTGATTATTTACTGTAGATGAGGAAATATTCTTGCTATTAGTCCACAATTTTACGCTGACAAATATTGTTCTGACATTGTTTCACAGTTTGTCTATCTTTATACCTCTCCGACTCTCTAAGATTCTCGTTTAATACATCATGTCACTGAATTATTGCCTATTAATCAAATTAATTACAATACATTCATGCTGATTTGTAAATCTGTTTTCATTTATATTTTAGTCAGTGTGCCAAATTAATTTTTGAGGCACAGTTTTTAGCTGGATGAATGAATAAACATAAACAATAAATTCAGTTAATTGGGCTACTGTGTAAAGCCAAATTCAGTTCAATTTAATTTTATTTAAATTGAGTCTATTACAATACAAATTGTCTCTTGGCACTTCACAGATGCAGAGCATGACCGCCCGAGCAAATATTATTTTGTATTCCTAATATTATTGAATATTGAGTAAAGAAAAGTAAAAAAAACTCCACTGGCAGGAGGAAAACCTTTAATCCAAACAGTGGCAAAGAAAAAGTCCCCTTGAACAGGGAAGAAACCTCAAGCAGGACCTGGATCATAAGGGGGAACTCCCCTGCCTAAGGCCAGCTGGGTGAAGGAAGAATGGACGGGGGAGACAAGACAGAGAGCATGAAAAGAGGAGAGGCACAAAAATATTGTCTATATTATATAGAACAGAACACATTAGTAGTAATTATCCGTTAGCTGGAGAACCAAGAGTTCTATGTATTTATATAATTATTGATACACAGTAAGTTAAGTTGATGTACTGCAGACTATAAAAACTATATAAAAAGGTGTAGGTAGCAAACGCTGAGGTGGCCAGAGGGTCAGACTACAGGTCAGCATGTCAGAAGATTTGAAACATAGACCTCCGTATAGACATGTATAAGCGAACACTGGGATGGTCAGAGGCTGGGAGTGCAGGTCAGTATGCAGCTCTGGAAGCTCTGGCCTACAAAATAAACAACACAAACAATGGAGCACAGTTACCCCTATGGAGGGGCTCCTAATGAACAACTATGGCTTGAGCTGAAGGAAGATGAGGAAAGAGGGAAAAAATGAAGAATGAGGGGCACCGCTCAGCAGATCATGATGCTGTCTTCCTGTAGTGCAGACCTCTAGCAGCATATCTGCAATGAGGCTATGTTTAAGAAAAGCTTGCTATGATCTTGTGCTGTGGCTGTAGCTAGGACTATTGGCCGTAATACACTATAATGTATACTATCCATACGTTTTACTAAGAAGAAACACTTTAAGTTTAGTTTTAAAGGTGGAGGTGGTGTCACTCTCCTCAACCCAAATTGGTAGCTGTTTCCATAGAAATGGTGGGTGATAACAGAGGACCTGGCCTCCAAATTTACATTTGGATACTCTAGGAAGTAAATCTGCGCTCGGAGAGTGGAGAGCTCTACTAGGAACATAAGGTGTCATGTGGTCCTCCATTGTTCTCCGATGGTGGAATGACCTACAGTACCAAACTCTGTCCGATCCACAGGGTCTGTACCTACTTTTAAGAGCAAGCTAAAGACTCAGCTCTTTGCAGTACTCAGCACTGAGTAAGCTGCATGTACTTATTACCAGATGGTGTCTTTTTAGACGTAGCTTTCTTGTATAAAAGGGACTGTTGGGTTGGGCGAAGGGAAGAAAAAAAAACCCAAAAAAACCCTAGCACTGGCATGGCAGCACCTGTGTCCAAGGAGGACACAGGGACACAAGGAGGGTACACTTATCCAGCTGGACCCTCCTATGTGATTTTTTGCTTGTCTTGTTCTCTCAGATGTAAGTCGCTTTGGATAAAAGTGTCTGCTAAATGACAGTAGTAGTAATAGTCGTAGTAGTAATAATCAAAAACTGTGAAAGCAATGAGAAAAAGATCTAAAAACTAGCTACTATTCATGCTATTTGTAGAAAAATACACAGATTATATAGAGCACATTGTTGCACAATCAGCTCACTTGAGGGGAAAGTTGAATTTCCTACGGTTTATTTGTAGACTTCTTTTCTGTTCAAAGACAACAGTGTATGTGAACAACTGCTGAAAGTCTCTGCTGTGATGAGGTGCTGCCTGTGCAGGAAATAGGGGTTTGCCGGTCAGTCTGACTTCTTTACTCGCAGTAACCCCAATTCACAATATTATTACAGTGAAGGTCAAGCTGAGCTCAGGCACAGAAGGAAGGAAGAGCAGGGCGAACAACAAAACAATAAGCTACTGAAAGAAATAAAGAGTCAAAGTAAGAAGCTCTATCGGTGTGTGTGGCAAGCCATCCCATTACTTAGAAAACAACCAAAGAGTGTAGTAGTGTCTTGCTCTTTTAACTGGTTCAGTGTTGTTCTCTGGACCACAAACCTGTAGGAATAAGAGTCCGTCTCTCCTTGTCAATATGAATATATACCACCTACTTTCTCCCTGCTGCCCATGCCTACTGTTCTTTACACTATGCCCTTAGTTTCTGCAGTTTCCAATAGCAACCAGCTGAACTAAAAGAGATTTTGGAGTTGACACATTACTATGAAAGACATCTTCTCCCCCTTCTACTGCATCTACTTCTGTAGATCACTGTGGAAGATGCTGTACATGTTTTTCTTCTCTCAAGCTCGCTGAGTTTCAGGGAAAGGAACGAGCTCTGCGGGTGGAGGGGAAGGAAAGGGGAGGGCCGACTGTTGCACATGTCTGTTGCCATGGGGATTCTGGTGCAGTGACTATGCAGTAATGCGGCTGTGGGAATGGAGGATTTGTTTTCGCAAGGGAGGCTCGGAGGGGGGAAAAAAAAAATGTAGCGAGCGTGAGCTGGAGCCTCAGTCACCAATTATGTGGAGGGGGCTTTTATTTTAGAAAGAGAGTTAGCGAGGCTTTACTTAGAGCAAGGTGCTGCCTCAGAGACCTTTGATGTTTTCATACTACCTCACCATCCAGATTAAAATAAGACCACCCCAAGAGAAGTTAGGAGAAAAATCCATTTCAATAAGAGAGAGACAATGGAAAGCTAATGGGGGCTTCATAATTGCATGTTCCCAAGATAAACGTGTTAATCAAATACAAAGCTTGCATATAAAATAGTCATTTACTGTTTAAAAGAGGCTGCTTGGAATATTGGTGATATAATCGCTGGCACAGACAAATTAATCAATGGTAAATAAACTCTATCTTTAATTGGCAAGTCATGAAAGTAATTATTCAGGCCTTTTGACGATCGGAAATGTCCTTAATCCTTTTGTTGAATACAACAATACAAGTTAATCTACACCGTGGAAAGATTTGATGATGACAAAGTACACGTATTGACAGGTACACCAACCTAATTAGAATCTATTATCAGAGGCCAAAAGGGCGACATGTATAACCACTTGTTTTAAACAATATTTTGAATAACAAATTAACAACTGTTGACCATATAAGTAAAACGTTGTACCTCTTTATGAGATGCTGCACTCAGCATAATGTTCAAGACTGTATTCCAGTTTACCATAAAATCCATTAGAGTCCCCTTAGTGCCGTATTAGATATGTATTAGCCAGAGGCAAACTTACTATGATTTTCAGTCAAGCAAAATATGAAAGCTGTTGTTTTAACTTAAATATGAGCCCAAATGAAGCCAACTGAATACTTATGACAAGTCATCTTGTTAATACATAAGCAAACATATCATTTTCCACATTACCATCAAATTTCCTTGCACTACACAGATAACAGATTTCACTCAACTAACTTTCGAGCTAAATTTAGATTTCAGCTAAAAAAAGGTGTGATGGCAGTCACCTAGTGGTTAAAAGTGTGTTATACGGAGGTATTAGATACTTTTTTCCCACACCAAGAGCACTCCATGTTTTATAATCTAATTTTAGGACATATAGCTGGGCTGTTTCTGCATAGAAGATGCTATGAATTCAGCAGACAGCCGTCCGATAGCTCTTACTGACAAAATGACATGGAACAGCTGTTGCACAGACAAGGAGTATACCGACTGATGAGGATGAATAATATTTCAACAACAAAGCGGGGAAAAAAGATAACTCTATTGACTTCAAAGACAAACATCAGTATTGTCCCACAGAAATATATGAATGAGTGCAGCGTTATTGGGAACTGGGTTTCATAAATGTACAGTATGTGAGCAAAGGGAGTGGAAGAGAAGCAACACGACATAAGTGCCGGCATGAAGCAGAATACATGCAGCGTGATGATGCCAAGCACATCCTAATTAGAATAAGAAATCAGCACATTTAACTACTTTTAAGGCACATTTATTCAATTTTCCTTTGAAACAGATGTGGTAACATTGGTAGTTAGAAAAGATCTTGCATTCCTTCTTGAACTGTCAGAATATTTGTTTTGAACCCAATGAAATAATTTACTCAACAATATGGGTTAATTGTCTTTAGACACACTTTCATTTTGCCGGCAATATTAAGTCTGTTCTGAAATGAAAATTGCAATACGAAACAGCAGGATTCACAGATATTATCACCGTGCAGTACAACGACAGCTGGGTGCCACGCTTAAGCAGCAGCCCCAACTAAAAATAGAATACAACATTATACACTGTTATATCGTCACATAGCCTTTAGTTCCATGCTGCTTTATAAATGTTACGGTCCTGGGATTTTGATATCAGGTTTATTTGCTCCTGTTTTAACATTGGTTGTCTTGTGCAAGGACATTGTTTAAATACCCCTGCTTCCATGGTCTCATGAATGTTTGACTTACTCCCGCAATATGGCAGTTGAGGTTTAAATATGTGGATTAAAACTATAAAAACAGTAACTTTTAGTAACTTTTTTACTCTTTGCATGTCAGCATACTTGTAGTGATGCTCACATGTTTGTGTTGTGTACGTGATAAAAAGGAGAAAAACTCCACATGCTGCAAGACGACTTAACCTAAGGCACTTAATCACTAGATTTTTACCTAACACAGCACTTACATACAGTCAATTAGTAACACTTCATCACAGACTTTTATGCATGCATTGAGCGTTCGTTCCTCAGAGATCTAAGTGGCAGCGCTGCCAGGAAGGATTTACTTCTGTACAATTTACACATGACATACACTTTAAAAACCAACATTTCTGCTCTGTTTAACAGCTACATGTGGGGTGTGGTTTAGTCACGGGTTATGACACATGCTTTTTAACCGCAACATCTTTTATGTAATTCATGACTTTTACTTTTACCGTA
The DNA here is from genome assembly GCF_033807715.1 of Cololabis saira. Classification (NCBI taxonomy): domain Eukaryota; kingdom Metazoa; phylum Chordata; class Actinopteri; order Beloniformes; family Belonidae; genus Cololabis; species Cololabis saira. Next base: position 19,933,673 of record NC_084593.1, read on the forward strand.
TGTCACTTCACCTCCCTCTCCATATCTTCTTCTCAGTTTTACAAGAGATACTTCTCTACTTTTCATTGCAGACGATTAACACAGATCTGACACAGCATCTTCCACAGTCGTCTCATGTTTTATTTCCCCCCTTTCCTGCAAACTGTTGGGGATATGATCAGATATATACAATTACATGAAAATATACAACACAAAAAAAGGATGGGGGGCATCTCATTGTTCACACGATCGTATCAGAAGATACTTTCTCTTGTCAAAACCTGGGAACATAGCAGTGAAACATCTTATGATGTGATATCATGTCACTTTATTATCACTTTCTTTTTGCATTTCAGCCGAGAGGCAGGGTTACACCCTGGACAGGGCGCCAGTCCATCGCAGGGCAACAAATATACACACAACCAGACACACTCACACTCACACTCACACCTACTGGCAATTTAGAATCATCAATTAGCCTACTATGCATGTTTTTGGACTGTGGGAGGAAGCCGGAGTAACTGGAGCGAACCCACGCAAGGACGGTGAGAACATGCAAACTCCACACAGAAAGACCCCCGCTGGGCCAGGGAGTTGAATTGGGAACGTTCTCGCTGTGAGGCAACAGTGCTAACCACCAAGCCACCGTGCTGCCTTTTTGCATCCCTTGGTTGCTTATTTAAGAAGAGGATATAAACATAACATGGACAATATACACAGATATATGCACAAGTAGACAAGTACAGATTTGGGGCCCTGCATTGATATTGTCCTGGGCTTTAGCTCAGTTGATTCAGCAGTGGACTGATATATAAAAGAATAGATCTTTATGGAAAATTGTAGTTGAGGAAAAAATATCATTTTTTCTCCTTGCTGTTGTTGTGTGCACACTGAGCCATTGTTTTGTTTTTCTTAGTTCACATCCAACTTCAAACCAACACTGACACAAAAACACCTGCATTCACATTTCACTCTTGTTCAACAAGCAGCGGCACTCTGACTGTCTCCTTCAGAAATGTTTTGTCCATTGAAGGCCCCATCGCTTGCAGGTTACAGAGAGCTGCTTTAAAGAGTGATTTCTTTCAGTTCTTGACACTGTTGAGTCCCCGCATTTTTAATTTTCTTTTCCTTTTACATAAACTTAACCATTTTACATTATTTTCTATTAGCTGATGTAATGCGACAGGTACTTCCTGTTGTAAATATGGTTTATGTAAGCATAAATAATAAATAGGACACAGTCTCGTAAATAGAGACATGCTGCAGTTTAAATATTAATTCCTTAAACCAGCTGAACATGGGCAGTAATATGACTTTACAGAATCAATCATGAATAGCTGATATCAATCATTGAGCAGCTACAGTATATGTTGCTGGTAAACACTAGAATATGGCCGCCGTCTGCATTCAGTTGTTCCTCTTGAGACCGTCTCATGGTTTAAACATTCACATCCCTGGCTTGTTTCCAGACAGGGGAAACATTCAAAGTCTCGTCCATCATGCCTGCAAAGTCTTGTTTTTATACACACCATGCATCTCTCACATCATTTGTTTAAAAGCTTGTCCAGTTATCATTTTAGATTATTTAGATTGCAACATGTCTCCAACATGTGACATTACTTCCTAAAATGTAAAAAAAGGGTCTGGTCAAATATATTAGCTTCAACATGACTGACGACCTCAAAATAGCACAAGCTATGAGATTCATCATTTTTGATCTGACAGATGTCAGCGAGGATGGATTTAGTCTGCACACTTCCTTTAAATACCCTGGCAGATCCCGAGAATAGAAAATAGATTCGTAAACAGTGAGATTGATGCGCCCCACAACTGCAGTGCACCGTCATTACTGTAAACCACATATCCAAACTCAGAAGATTGGCTAAACCACAGCGCTGATCACTTAAATCATTAGGTTAAAAAGACTACGTTGCTGAAGAGGTCTCAAAGGAATTAGAGAGACAACAAACTGAATCAATATGGGGGCCTTTATCCAGTTAGCAAGTTTAGTTTTTGATTTGGGAAAAAACACAAGGCACCAAATATGTCAGTAATGAAGCCAATTAAAACTTTTCATCAAAGTCTCAAAAGGGGCTTTGATACGGAAACAGAAAGCAGAGTTAAACTTGGGTTCTTTTTTTTTTGTTTTCTTTTCATTGTGAGTATAAATTGTACTGCTTGTGTTTTTGATCTAAAAAGAGACTGTGAGGGGATTCCCCCCCCACCCCTTTTCCGTTATCTGAACACTGTTAACATAACAAACATCGAACATATGTCGTCCCTATGGAAATGACCCCTGGGGAGGTCGAAGCGAATCCCCCTTCCAGTTGTAACTTTCTGAAGCAGATGTAATAGTCTTGGGAATGTCTCCGTGAGACACAAATAACCTGTCCGTGCTGGATTAACAAATGTGTCCTCTGTTTTCTACTGAAGATGCTCAAAACATGAACTTTAATCAATAACCACAATATCTTATGCTATCGCAATGGATGTCTTGATTCCAAACTTTAAGCAATATTATGTACTTTTATGACTTTGTGTGGACTCACACTGGAAACTGGGGACCATTTTACGAGCGACAACGAAAATTGGAGGGCAACTGACATTAGAAGGCATATGTCGCCTCATGCTTGCTCAGGATGGGGGGATTATACCAACATGTAAATTTACAGCTTTACAGCTGGTCACGGCTCTTGCATTATTATTGTTAATTGCCAATTTTGTGAAATGTTGAACTTAATTAGAATAAATTGGATTATCATGTGCTTCAGACAAAAGACAAAGAGGTCCATCCAGACATGTAAACAAATGCAACAGCCAGGATCAAATGAAGTTCACAGCTCGGTGATGCCAGTGTTAGTACAGAGAAGTACACTGAGATCTCAAGCAACTTTTGTTACTTTCAAGGTAACCTCTTTTCCAGGGACGTCCTTTGATATTTCATCAAAACCTTGTCCGCACATTATAAGAACCTGGCTGAGAATGTAGTGTAGTGGACTGGCCCTCCCACTGTCTGAATCTGTTCCCACTAGAGAACCTGTTGGACTTTTTAAAAAGGAAAAATACATCAAGGATGATACTATACAATTGTATACCTTAAGATATGCTGAATCTCAAAATCTTTTGTAGTTTTATTTTGAGAAGAAAAAGCAAGTTGTAAATACATTAATGTCGAAACAAAAATGAGTATATAGATTCAAAAAATATGGATGTACTGTGTATCTAAAACCAAAATAATAAAGGGGCTTGTTAGTTTGCTTCTTGCCTCACAGTTAGGAGGTTCCTGGTTCAAATCTTAGCAGAGGCCCTTCTGTTGTGGAGCTTGCATGTTCTCCCCAGGCCAAGTGGGTTTTCTCTGGGTACTGCAGCTTCCTCCTACAGTCCAAAAACATCTATATTGTCTATACCAGGGGTCGGCAACCCAAAATGTTGAAAGAGCCATATTGGACCAAAAACACAAAAAACGAATATGTCTGGAGCCGCAAAAAATGAAAGGTCTTGTATAAACCTTAGAATGAAGACAAATGGTGAAAGGAGAAATGTCGAAAAAAAAAGTCAAAATGTGGAGAAAAAAAGTCAAAATGTTGAGATTAATGTTGAAGTACAATCTCGAGAAAGAAGTTCAAATGTTGAGAAAAAAGTCGAAATGTTGAGAAAAAAGTCGAAATGTCGAGAAAAAAGCCGAAATGTCGAGATTAAAAAGGAAAGGAAAAAGGAAGAAAAAAAGAGGAAAAAAAGGAAAGAAAGAAGAAAAAAAAAAACAAGAAAAGAAAGAAAAAAAGAGAAAAAAGAGAAAAAAAGAGAAAATAAAGACAAAGAAAGAGAAAAAAAAGAAGAAAAAAGGGAAAAAATAAGAAAAAAGCAAAAAAAAACAAGAAAAAAAAGGAAAAAAAAGAGAAAAGAAAGAGAAAGAAAGAGGAAAAAAAGAAGAAAAAGGGGGAAAAAAGGAAAAAAGGGTGAAACATTTTTGAAAAAGCTCCAGGAGCCACTAGGGTGGCGCTAAAGAGCCGCATGCGGCTCTAGAGCCGCGGGTTGCCGACCCCTGGTCTATACTTAGTGGTTGTTTGTGATGGACTGATGACCTGTCCGGGTGTACTCCTGCCTTTCACTTGAAGTGGGCTGGGATAGACGCCAAGCAGATCCTCATGACCCGAGATAAGAATAAGTGCGTATAAATAATGGATGGAAATAAATATGTTGAGGAAAACATTACTGTATATTGTCTGCAAAGAAATTCAAGTCAAAGTGAAAGTACACTTTTCTTTTATCTTTAGTTATTATAATACATTTCCATATCATCCCAACATTTTCTGAGTGAATTGTGGTTTTACATTTGTGGCTGGTTCCTTTTTAAACGTGCATTCTCAGACCGGTACTTTTTTTCTCTTCCTTTCTTAGACACGCTCTCAGCACTTTAAATCTCTGTGCATTTGGAATAACTTCTGTGGGTGACGATGGAGAGACGAAGAAGTTTTCTTCATGTAAGGTATACGCACTACACTTTTTTCATGATACCTGCAACAAAGCAGTATCCGTGTCCAGTACTTGAGCAGGAGTGTTGTGTTGCTCTGGAGAGCCTTTTCAACATCACAAAGAGTATTTGCAGACTTATGTACATTTTCTTTTTTTTTTCTTTTTTTTTTATATCGTTTGGTTCCTTTACAATACTCTTTCACTTCCTTTACAAATAAAATTCAAGTTGTACTCGCAGCCAGAACTCATTTTTTTCAGAAAACATCACAGTTTGGAAATGGTAAATAATACTTATTCCTCTCATTTATACCAAATCAAGATGTATTAGTGTTGAATCAGGATGGGCTCACGTACCATGCTTCTGTTGAGGAATCAGTGGAGCGGCAACAGTATTGGTATATAGGGCATTTCTGCTATACTGGCTCTCTCTTTCACGTTGATTGGGATCTTTAACTACCTCCGCTGCTGGCTCAGATGTCCATTGACTTTTCCTCCCGATCCTCATGCAGACATGCAAAGCACAACAAGGCAGCAACACGCCTGCCTTGAGCAAGCTTTTATTTATCCCGTTTAGATGCAACACATGGACATGTGCTTTTGTCTAGAGGGCAGAGATGGAAATTACAGAAAACATGACATTTAAGAAAGCACAACATTTCAGAAGCACTACAGGGCAGCAAATGCAACAGTCTCTAACTGCAGCAAGCTCAGCGCCGTTGCAGGAAACACAACATTTCAAAAATATTGTTTTGCGTTTTAGGATAACATTGCCACCCTGTTGGGAGGACGTTACAGCCACGTTCAGCCTCCAGGACACACAATTATATACCATGCTTACATTACTTTGGTTTTATTGTGTGTCCAAAAAAATGGAACTACTGTAAGACCAAATCCCCAAAAACCTTATGTGTGCTTTTGAAAATGATTGACTAAATACTGTAAACTCTCTGTTGTACAAACATAAACGACTGAGCTGCAGGTGCTGGAAAAAGCATCATGAGTCCACAGCTTCAGCAGGATCCTCTCATTATTATACTTATGCCTTTGGAATAATTGTTCAAATGCTGTAATCACAGAATTATAAATACACAGCAGGTGCTTTAATTAAATGAACTCGGAAGTTCATACAGTATTATTGCAGCTTGTATGCTCATGTGAATGAACAGGCATAATTACATCAGACGAAAAAGTTAATGTATTAAATACAGAAATTAGCTTCTGTCCCTTAGCATTTACCTCCTCATTTATATAATTCATTCAAGTTTAACTCTTGTACGTCTGACAGGGGCCCGGAGGCAGCATAGCCCTCATTTGTTAGTACAGATTTATGCACAACAAAATCAGTATGCAACACCTCACATTCAAAAATACTTAGTCATAGAGCTGAGCTGGTGCAGAAAGAGAGATGGACTAAGAGGATGTGATGAACTTGCATCTCCCAATCAACCAGGAAAACTCCCACTGCTCCAGATGGCCTGTGCTCCCCGGCCTCCCTCTTCCTTCCTCTCTCAAACAGTCTTGCTGAGGTGATTCAACAATTAGCCCAACAATGACTCCTCAGGAGCTGAAGTTACCATTACGAGCCTGGATGCACTTTAAAAGAGGAGAAATAGACTAAAAATCATTGTTTTTAGGAAGTTTCAGCGATCAGACGCCAGTTGCAGATAAAAATCTGCCATCAAAGATTGCATCATATTTCTACATCTCTTTTTTTATTCTTACACATGTTTAAAAAGATTCACATTGCACTGACCATGTCTGTTTACAGTGTATGCACTCTCTTCTCGCAAATACTGCAGGTAAAGATACGACTATCGGCCTGTCTGTGGTCACTGCTCGAAGTCATGTTTTCAATAACATCAGTGCTCTATCTTCATGAATGTGTTTACATTACTTTGTCCAACTCCTGCAATTGCTGGAGAATTTACAAGGTTTCTGCAACTCATTTACAGTGCAGGATATAAAGGGCACAGTAGAGGACTTCTTCTTGGCAATGGGATCGATCTGCAAGTGCAGGGGCAACATTAAATGAATCTAGTGAGGCGCGGTAATCTATGAGGCAATGACTATGTCCCGGACAGTACAAGTAATTTGTATTCTGATTTTACACCTTTAATGTCTATAGAGGGATCAAATTTCTCTCTGGCTTGTTCGATACCAGCTCTAGAATACCGGCCTTTCACACGCAGCAGCTGGTACAAGTAATTATATTGATGATTAACTACTGACGTGTCTGGAAGAAAGCTCATCAGCACTCTCCTTGATGTTGGCATGAATGTGCTGGTTTTGGCCACAGGGAGAAACTATAATTTGAACTTGAAGTTTGTTTTTACTCTTTTTTTTGATGATATCATTAATTCATGCATAGCCACCTATTTTCCACGATGCATGCTTTTAACTCATCATATTTTACATTTGGCGGAAATCATGCAGTTACCACCATTATCAAAGGGTTATGCCAACCTTTCAAACAGCCTCTTCAGAGTTTAGTCATTACATGTTCAAATGGGAGCTGAACACCACTTTCAGCATACTCCGTGTATGTTTTCTTCTCGAAAAATCTGTTCATTTCAGTTTCCATTTCTGAGTTAAATTAATAAACTGCAACATGCCTGTTGAATTGAGACGAAATTACTGCTGAGTCTTAAAATAAAAACATGCTCTACATCTCAAGTATTTTCAGCCCCATCAAAACAGAACTAGATTGAAATGACAGTTTGTGGTTACTGTTATATCCAGTATGAGCTTCATTTAATGCTGCAAACTCTACTGCTGCAGGCTCAAAACTGTTCTTATCACAATTTTTATTAGGAGATGCTCAAATGACATCCTTTTCCAGGAGGAATTATCTCTTGGAACAAAGACACATTTTTTTTAGCGCTTCAGTGTTTTTCAGCTCATTTTAGAAACAGCCAGTCCAGAAGCAGAAAAGGTCAACCGGCAAAATGAATGATCAACTGGAGAGTATAGTGGGCCATTAAAGAGCCACTAATTTCTCTTGGGAACATGTGGAGAACATAACACCTAAAATGACAGCAACCGTGGGACTTCTAATGTGTCACACAGAATGGTGAAAATGGTCCATTTGTAAGCTGTATGAGGTGTTAATAGATCGGTATTGTGTTTACAGCTTGTAGCAATGTCCCCATGCAGCAGTACTTTTGTAAACATCCAAGAACGGTTTTATTTATGTATCAACATAGAACTGAATATACTAGGCAGCACTTACTTCATTTGTGTGTCAATTATAATCATCAATTTTTCAGAAGTAACTTAAAAAGTTGCTGTAAGTGATTACAGTTTACTATGCTTGGAAATATTTTTCTTTTTTTTTTTTTTACTCTGTCGGGCTACCTTGGAAACTGTCAACATTTGAGCGTCTTGTTGTGGGATCATTTCGTGATCCTTTTTGCAACTCTTCTTGTTTCCTGATCAAGCTGAAAGTGGTGCTCTCCGAGCATCCACCAAGCAGAAGGCAGGGAAACAGTCTGGAGCATTTGGCGGTGACACAGCAGTGTTTACCAATGAGCCATCATGCTGTTCAAAGAAAATCCTTTCATTTCCTCCCCATACTACCATAAAAGGTGTGTGTGATCGCAACGTGTGCACACAGATTCCCTCTTGATTTTAATGTATGTTTTATCGATATAAAACATGCAAAAGCTGCAGCTATGTTTCCTTCTCTTGTAACTGTGTAGGTAGGATGAGCTGCATTGTCTACCGAAGCTGAGTACACTGCATAGAGCCAAAGAAGAGAGTTGTTCTCATGTGAATAATATAAGAATGCCCGAGGTCCATCACACAGCCAGGGAGAGGATAAAAACAGGGTCACATTCAGGGTTATACGGCAACTGCGTGTTGAAGGTTTTGTATAATATGCATTACTGAATAAATGATAAACTATGAGAACATTATGTTCTGCATCAGAATGCATGTCTTCCATCTGAATTATTACATTTTAAGAAAGGTTATTTGCTGCATTAGTCATTTCCTCCACAAAAGCTAAAGGCATAAAAGCTTGAGACAAATGTGATTTCAAGTAAATGTCATTTTACCTTTGCTTATTAGCAAATGTGGCTTTAATGATTTATAGGTTAACAGTTATTGATTGTGTCACCTATTGTATGTCCATCGTTAACATGCGGCTGGACTCTCCAACTGCCACTTTTTCTGATTTGTGGCTACACACCAATTATCCCAACTCAGAAATTCTGAACTATTATTTATCTTGAACAGTACGGAAAATCCTTCATCCTTGTTGGGTACAACACGTCTCTCTTTGTCTACACAGAGTCCCGTCAATATTTTCAGATTTTCTCACACCAGCCTTTCAGTCTCCCTTCGGTCCTCTTCCTTTCAGCACTGCATTATACAAGATGTATTGCAGGTTTTTACATGAGGTAAATCCAAATGGCACAGCAGCACACATTTTAACACCCGATAAAAAAGATAGATGGAAGTAGCATCTTATCTTCAAGCACTAATGAGGACAAACTTAGTATGCGTTGGGCTGTAGCTTCTGTTTTTTTTTCCTCTTTACATTGCATGCTCCCTCTTAAAGAGGCTTAAAGTATAAAGAAGCATTTGAGTCACTCAGTGATTGAGGATGAGTGATGTTGTTTCCTGAACAAGGACAGTCCACACTTTGTTTGTGTTGACGTAAGTGAGGCGGACAGGCAGCACAGTGGTACACGGCTGCCTCGGGGGAAAACACTCCTACCTACAGCACCAGTCAGTAATGTGTACACTGCCACATTACCTCGGTCATACTGGAGAACGAGACAGCAAGAAACAGAATCCATCCTGCACCCACCCCCTTCAGCAAGCATGCATCACAATCAGCTCCAGCCGGTTGAAGTTTCGCCTGAAAATATATATTGTCCTTTTACTAGTTTCCCTACATTTAGCAGCGCACATGAAAGCCTGTGTTGCTTGAACTTTATCGTCCTTGCTAACATCACACAACAGATGTCTGACTATTCACACCTGTCAATTATAGGGAACACATTTTGAAAGGAAATCACAATTTTTTTTTTCTCTGAATAAAAGTGTTCATGTCTGAAGTGAGTACCGACTAAAAACTCTGACATGGTACAACCCTGTCACCTTTTTTAGGAGCCTGCCTTGAATAGGGAGCTGTTGTATTGTATCACAGACATGAAGCTTTCTGGAAACTGTGAAACCCTTTGAAAAAAAATGTTGTTTCTTGTTTAAAATGATGCAAGAGTCACTGGAGTCTTTTTTTTCATTGCATAGAGTGAATGTTTGATTAATTCTCACAATATTTACACTAAATTCAGAAAAGTGATTAATTCACTTGTGGTTAGTACGTGAACAAAACTGGCCTCCAGCCGCTAGTCTATAGCAGTTAAACCTTTAGCCGGTAATTGCAGCGTGGCCTTCCCTCTCTCAGGCTTTAGATTCGGCTGTGGCTTTTGCTTGGAGATCAAACAATACTTTAGAAGGAGGGGAAGTATCAGTGTCTCGTGGCAGGCTTTGTTCGAGGTGTGAGAAGAACTGGCTGCATCTTACTGACATTAACATCAAGGATGCAGTCCGTGACACATGTCAATCATAAAGGGGTGAGCAGGTACAAATTGAGCTCATCAGTAGCTAACATATGCTCCTACATCTGACAATGAAGGGGCTGAAACAAGACAGCGTTGAGCATAAACTGAGGTCACTCTATATAAGCTCAGGGCTGATGAGTTCAAACCTGCGGGACTTCAACAACCAAGTTTAGGAAACCGAGCATACAGAGCCATCAGTACGTTCATTTGTCTTATATTTATACCAGCAGGTCTTGTACATCATCAGCTTTGTGCCCACTATGTGCAAGCTATCTTGGGTTTCTTTACATGCATGTGCTTTGATCTCTGACGAGTCTTCCTGTATATCGCAACATGGGCACTAAAACATAAAACGAATAACATGAAATTAGATTATCTATAGGAATTATGCATCAATCAGAGCCGTTCAATTATTTTTAAGAACCTCTTTACGAACGCCGTGTGTTATTTTGAGAATTCCCCTTTAGCAAAACAACAGAATTAGTTCATTTCAGCAAATGTCCAAAAATGACATATGTTCTGTTCAAATGGCAAAGCCCTGTAGCAGTTGCACCGCAGGAATTATGACTCCTATGGAGAGGCAGTCAGCCTGGGTTTTATGACCACGGCCCTTTTGTAACCTTATCCAAGTCATTATTATAGCCCCCAAAATAATCACTCTTAAACCTAGATGTTTAATGCTGTCTCTTATCAGAATTATGGAACGTGCCATCCTGCCACCACAGGCTTTACATCAGAAAAAGACTTGAGTACAAACAATGTCTGAATTGGATCTAATTCTTTTCTTCGTAATTTTCCAAATGCAGGTGTGGCTCAGCAAAGACGTTCTTCTGTGACGGGAAGAGCAACACAGAGATGTAAAAGAGTGATCACTGCAGTTGCAGCTCTGTCAGTAGTGATGTGACATCAGATGGAGGATGATAGAGAAATGACTTAATTATGCATCAACTATGCTCCGCTGCAAGTGCACACAAAGGTTTTGCCAGCTGATATCCAAACACAACCCCCTGCTTTCACTTCAAATAGACTGGCACGCAAAGGGCCGGCATTGCTGCTCAATGACGTGAGCAGAAGATGAGGTGAGCGCCAACAGGAGTCGGGATTAATCAGTTAATTATACATTATAGACAAAATCAGCTTTATTTCCTTTAATTTCAGAATGAAAAAGGAAAGGAGTGCCACAGAAAACAGTGGGCAGCAATTTTATTGCAGCAATTTGAGGTCTTAACACTTCCATCCATCCATCCAGCAGGTTTTATCCTATTAAGGGTTGTGAACCTACTCCAGCTGTGCCATCAGGTGAGAGACAGAGTACAGCCGAGCAGGTCACTAGTCTACCACAGGACAGAAAAAAACAAGACTAACCACCTTAGTCACACTCACTCCTACGATCAGTTTATATCACCAATCAATCAAACATGCATGTTTTCTGTGGGAGTACACTGGCACCATGCTGCCACTGACAGGCATCTTTATAAATAATCATGTATGAATACTTGTGGCTGCAACCATCGGTCATGGAGCCTTTAAGCAGCTGCCAGACACAATGAAAGTTAATATAATTAGTACCCACAAAGGAGCTAAAGGTTACAAAATGCCTATACATTATAAAATGCTTTGACGCAGTCCTCCCCCCCTCGTTTTATAACATAATTTAAGAAATGGCAGTATAAGAAGCAGTCAGGGTCAAGTATAAGGTCTTCAGAAAAATAACATTATTTTTAAAAACTGCCTCAAGGTTGACAAAAAGGATTTCTGGACTGGGGGTGTTCTGGGATACTGTGCAGCAGTACGGTCACAATTGTGACCTTCATGGAAAAGTCTTCAAAGAAAACCTACCGTGTGTCGACAATTCTTGCCATCAGGACTTTGCACAAAAAAATCTAAAGTGGTCTGATGTGTTTTTGAAACAAGTCATGTAAAATATATTGATGCAAGCATCAAAATGGTAGAAAAAAGATGACAAGATAAAGATTTCTATATTTGGATGATAATTCTTAATACACCTTGTAGAAGAATTTGTGAAAACGTCCGAAAAAAGGAACTGGAAATATTTCACTTACTTACTACAAGTTCTGCTTAAAATGTTGAAGACGTGTCATTTTAATCTATATACTGTATATTTATATATATATATATATATATATATATATATATATATATATATATATATATATAAATACATATACATCTGAACAAAACACACATCTGAATAAAAAGAAAAAAAATGTTCCATGTCCTGAACTGGTTAAAAGTGTTGTTTTGCTCTTTCCTTTTCAAGAGGAATGATGTCAAATCAAACACAAATTGTCGCCTGGAGGTCAATTGTATGATAAGAATGAGAAGCAGCAACAGGGGCTTCACAAATGGAGATATAACTCTTTTATCATACAATGATTAAGCCCTTGGTGTGAAACTCCAAAGCTTTTCTATGAAAACATTGAGTCATTGCAGTCTGTCATCTAAGAGCAATATAATTTGCACCAGTGAGACAATGCATCTTGAAACTAAAGCTGCTAACATTCGTCAGAATAGTGTTGTCATAACCAAAGATAGATATTATGAGGGATTAAATAATTGGGTTGGTGATGTATGAAATCTATGCAGGCATTTTTCCTCTTTTTTTGATCTCAAGACAAGTTCGGGTGTGAAAAAAGAAATTCACAGTCAGAGCTTGCTGCAGGTGCGTAGGCTTGATGCTGACTTCTTGCTAAGGTGCTTTTGACACAGACCAAGCTTGAAAGAGGCTGCAAGAGTACTTTCATTTCCGTTTGCCTGTTGTGGATGCTTTTTATCTCCCGTTTTGTCCTCTGAGAACAGCTGACTGGTCAAAAGATTTATTTTGTGCAAAGGGAATACGTGAAGTAAAAGCCTACAAATGCCTTTTATCATTCCACGATCTATGTCATGAACATAGAGATGTCTTCCACATGTTGAGCATAAACACCAGTTTTATCCTAACATCTACTTTTATACCACTATATGTTATAAGACACTGCAAGCTGAAGCACGCTGAGAATCTGATGAGTAAATATTTAGCGTTTTGTTAAAAAAAGATTTATTGTTAATTTTCAAAAGGTACAAGATCATTTACGCTCTCGAAATAGTCAAAAATGAGAAGCTCCTTCATAAACATGGAAATGTGATACACTGGTTGGATTGAAGTCCGTATAAAAAAATAAATAAACGATTGCGGATTAACCAAAGTAACTTTGGATTTTGGACTTTTAGTTGGACAAAGAGGGACATTTAAAGAAGTCCTTACGAAAATTGCAATGGCCTGTTCGGTGAAGAAGAGAATACGTCAATAATGAACCATGAGAAGCTTTCTAGCAGTATGAGATTGAACTGTTCCAGCCTCTCCACACAAAACCATATATAAATCTGGATAAAAACCTTTCAACAGATAATTTGTACATCCATCCATATACCTGCTTATTCCTATTTTAGGGTTATATAGAAAAAGAAATGAATGGCATAGATATATCTTCTCCATAAAAAGGTGGCACTCACTTAACTTCCAGAGAGCGTTGGAGTTAATCCTCCACATATGTGTTATCAGGCTTTTTTGCCAACCTTTTGTGCCTTTCTTTTATCAAACTCATCTCCTGCTGCTAGTCTTCTTTATTGAACCGAGGTAAGACTGCGGTAGGAGTGAGATGTTTAAAGGTCAGGCGGTGGCTGACAAAGCACGACACATGGAGAGCCATGCACTACAGAGCTAACAATGGCCACGATGGTAGCCTGCAGCACGTATGTGACTTTTGTCTCAAACGATTACAGCACATGGCTTTTGCTTTCCGCATCCACAACAACAAGTGCACTTGGAGCAGCCGGCTCACACAGATGAAAAGTTTTAAACACTTTAATGAGAAATCATATTTGGTGTTGACATTTAGGCTCTGTTTAGATGTCATTCATCAGGCTTACATTAGACAGGCAATGGCAGCGCAATAGTCTGTTTCGTGATCCAACTCTGAGGCGCAGATGTTCATAAACCTGGTGGCTGAGGAGAGAATTAAAAAGGGATCTATATGGGAGATAAGGAACGACAAGATCTACCAGGAGCTCTGTCTGTCTCCATAGCTGCTCGCGGCTACCAACGGACTTTTCAGCAGCGCCGAGACAAACTAAAAAAAACACCAAAAAAGGGCGTTGCTGCTTGAAGCTTCTCTCATTCTCATTTTTTAACTTGATATCGAACATAAGTCACAGACCCAGCAGCACATTTATCATCTCCTCCAGGTTCTACATCTTTAGTGTTGTCTTCTTCATTTAGATCACACAATCAAATACGTCACAGAAGCTTCGCTATAACCCACCCACTTCTGCTCCAGGTGCTGAATTGTTATGGTAAAGAAACCAGGCCGAGTTGAGTCGAGCCGAGCTGAGATCAGTAGAGCTGAGTAGGTACTAGTGAAAAAGTGCCATAAGAAAATTAGGGCTGCAACGATTCGTCGATGTTGTCGACAAAAATCGATAATCAAAATTGTCGACAATGAATTCCATTGTCGACAATAGTCGCCAGACGTGTTTTTCCCACGGAGTGAGGCATCTCACTTCAATACGTTCTCTGCCGAGAGTCGCGCATGCGCGATAGCGTCTCTGCCGAGCGGTAGCGGGTAAACAATAATGACGGCGTCCCGTCCTGTAGAGCCGCTGCATGTAACAAAACTTCTAAAGTTTTGGAGCCTTTTAGCCTCGATACGGTAAATAAAAAGATTACTTGCAAGGTTTGCAAAGCAGACCTTGCTTATCACGGGAGCACGTTGGTAATGCACAATCATTTTAAGAGAAAGCACGTCGGGTTGTGTGACGAGTTTCAACAACACCAGTTCAACCCAGATCATGTCCTGCCATCCAGAACCGATTTCACCCACTTGATACAGATAAAATATGAGACGTTTTATTTTATTTTTTATATAACACATTTGCCTGTCCTTAAAAAATGAAAAATAATGGATAGATGTTTATTTATTCATGGATTTATGTCTGACTGATCACTGTCCTTGGTTTTGAATAGGACATTTTCTTAACTTTTTGTATGAACAGCAGCAAAGTTGAATAAAATATCTACAGGACTGTCTCAGAAAATTAGAATATTGTGTTCTTTATTTCTTTATGTTCTGTAATGCAATTAAAACAACAAAAATGTCATACATTCTGGATTCATTACAAATCCACTAAAATATTGCAAGCCTTTTATTATTTTCATATTGCTGATTACGGCTTATAGCTTAAGATTCCCAGAATATTCCAATTTTTTGAGATAGGATATTTGAGTTTTCTTAAGCTGTAAGCCATGATCAGCAATATTAAAATAATAAAAGGCTTGCAATATTTCAGTTGATTTGTAATGAATCCAGAATGTATGACATTTTTGCATTACAGAAAATAAAGGACTTTATCACAATATTCTAATTTTCTGAGACAGTCCTGTATTTTTCATTGAAGTACCCATCTTTCTCGTGTTTATTATCATTTTCCACATAATTAAAGCGACATACTAAATTTAAGAAAAAATTACTAATTATCCGATTAGTCGACTAATCGTTTCAATAGTCGGTGACTAGTCGACTATTAAAATAGTCGTTAGTTGCAGCCCTAAAGAAAATGTAGTTTTACCTGCTTATATAGGTCAAAGATGGAGTAATTGTAATTAACCATTCAGAGGGGTGAATGTAAGTACGCGCACACACTGCTAAGATTGCCTGCTTGAATTAACTCCCAGGGGTTGTTTCATTTCTATAAAACATCCAAAACAAATCTCTTTCAGTTGTTTTCACGGTACAAAAACATTGAAGTGTTGACAAATATTCAGATGAAGTCTTTCTGATTGTTTAAAAAAAAAAAGGGTTTCTTTTAGAGCCACATGGCATGGGTCTTTTAGTTCGATATATAATTTATCAAGACTCTATACCCTTGAAATACTTCTTGTGAGCTTTTTGTCTCTTACGGAGGGACCTGCCACAAATTAAGTGTTAAATAACAAGCTGTGACAAAAAAAAACTCGCTCTAAGTAATCTCCTGGGCAGCACAGCTATTTACACAGAGACAAAGTTGTGCTTTGAAAGACGTCCAGCAACTTGTCCCAAACTGAACTTTGATGCATCAGCGGAAAAAAAAAGTAAAAAAGAGAGATAGAGAGAGAGAGAGAGAGAGAGAGAGAGAGAGAGAGAGAGAGAGAGAGAAAGAGAGAGCTTGCCTGAGCCTAAAGTCGACGGGATAAGGAGTGGTTGGTGACTGAGCACAGCAAAACTGACATCAAGTACTTGATGAACAATTTATTTCATTAATCTTTCAGTACAGCTCATGATGGACGGAGCAGTTCACATGGGTGATGCAGAACAGGGTTTCAACAGTAAACAACACATGGCATCCTGTTTTAGGAGGGGGAAGAAAATAATCTAAATTTTTAATCGCAACACTTACAGATAAAACATTTCAAATGTGAGCTGGGAATTCGCAGCATTGTAAAGTTAAAGTAAAGTTATCTTTTCTCTGTTTTTAGTGGTCTCATTAGAAGTACTCAGACTTAACAAAATTATGCTTGCAACATATTTACTTGTGTACAAAAATCCTCCTTTTACTGTGATTAAAATACATTTACCTCATCTATTTTTTAAGACTTCATGAATTTAGAGCAGTATACTTCTTACATAACGTATAGCAACATAAAGCTACATTTGATGTAGTTTAAAGATAATGCATATTTAACAAAGCTATGTTAACTCAACTGGATGCTTTAAAAAGTAGACTTGCAGCAAAATTATACTTTTGTGAACTTTGAACAACCTAGAAATATATAACCTGTTTGTCTACCGTTAATTGCATTTGTAGTACAATTTCTCCGTATAGTTTATCATTCATACAGATTATTTTTTAAACTCTAGCTGGTTTGCAACAGATTGTGTGCAACAATTATAATGACTTGACCAGGAGCAGTTTGCAGATATTACTGGTCCTACAAAGGTGGCCTAATGCATGAATATAGAATATATTCAAAATAAGGCAAACATGGTCTTTGAGAAAAACCAATTAAACACAAAAGTGCACTGTCTGTCTAAAACTGGAACAAAATATATTTTCCCAGACATGACCTGCCCCACTCTGCCTCTGATTGCTTCATCAGTCCTCATACCTTAATCTGAGCAATCTAACCAACAAAGGCAACAAGTACTACCCAGTTAAAGGCGGTGTAGGCTGCCTCGCTATGGAAGAAAATTGGACCGTTTAGCCTGGAGGACAAAAACGTTCCCTGATTTCGAAAAACAATGAAACAATTTGAAATGTGGACTCGTCCGACCACAGCAGACATGGCCTCAGTCCAAATCAGATGGCAGCCTTTCTGAGTGTTGTTTATAATTATTTGTGGCTTTTGCTAGAGTTTATGTCTGCCCTTGTACATGTAGCGATAAACCGTGAGTTAACACAAGCACTGTCATGATAATAAGATTTCCAGAATGATGTTGGTTATTAATGTAGTGCTGTGTTAGGGGTGGAAGGTCACTGGCATTCAGTATTGGTTTCGGCCTGTGCTGAAATTTCTCCAGATTCTCTGAATGTTTAGACGACATTATGGAGAATAGATGATGAAATTCCTTAATTCTTTGTATTTGTACGTGAACGACTGAGCCTGTCTTTTCTTGCCTCTATCCCACTACAGGGATCAAACGTGAAATGAGTGAATATTTGTAAATACGTATAAAGTTTATCACTTTAAACATCAGATATATTTTCTTAATGTATTCAACTGATTATTGGTTGAAAAGGATTTACAAATCATTGTATTCTGCTTTTATGTAAATGTTGCACTATGTAGGAGCTTTATTATTGCGGTCTGTACATACACTCACCACTTTACTTGGTATACCAGATGTACTTACTAAAGTGGCTAATGAGTGTGTTTAGGAATGTGGAAAATATTATATATAAGTATTAGTCATGCAAACGCCTGACAATCCAAGGTCGATATCAAGGAGAGTTGCAGTCTTAGATGCTTCTGTGCAGTTCACTGTAGCTTCTCACCCTAAAACACACACATTTATGATTTATCAAACATCACAGATTTCCTATGTAGACGATTTAAGTAATAATGGGAATAAAATCAAGATGGAGTGTCCTTTGTTGAGTTCATATTAATTTTCTTCCATCTGTATCTAATCTGTAAAGGAACTTCTGATGTTAAGGGAAGGAGAAAGTAGCTTGTAACTTCTCTGAAACTATCCAAAATATATCCATGATGTCTATTTGTAACCGAGTCTCTCTTAGTATATGATTTGAATGGCAATCATAATATCTATTTATTCTGGTGAGTCAGTGCCTCCTAGCTGTTTAAATTTTCACATTCCTTGAAGTGCAGACGAAGGAGGAGGACTAGCAGCCATCTATCATTCAAGTGTAATAATCACCCTTAGACCCAGCATTAGTTTTAGCTCAAATTTTTAGTTTCTTATATCTAAATTGTACACAAAACTATTCTTTGTTGCAGTATGTCATCTACCTAACTATTACTATGTTTCTGTCTGAATTCTCAGATTTATCTCAATGTAAAGCACTGAGAAAATCATAAAAGTGCCTGCATGCCTAAAAAACTTCACTTCATACACTGGAGTTAGTCCACAGGGTTCTGTGCTTGGACCAATACTGTCTCAGTTTTTCTCTGAAAAGTCCCCCAGCTGATCCACAACGCTGCACAAAGAGTTCTGCTGAGAAGTAGCAGCAGAGATCATATTTGTATTTCACTCGTAACAAAGTTTTGAAGTGCCAAACTCCATTATACTTCCATATCATAGTTGAGCACCTCTCCGTCAGAGTGTCGAGTAATTTGTGGGCCCTAACGTTTCCAAATGTAGACTGGGAGCCAGGTCTACGACTCCTTTTGTTAAGCCAGCTCCCAGTTTAGGCTCAGGAGGCAGACAACCTCGCTACTTTTATGGTTTGACATAAAACTTTTTTTACAGTTCGGACATGGATTCAATGAAAAAGATCTTTGCTAATTTCTTCCCACATTATCAGCCATTGTTTAACAAAGACAGTAATATAACAACCAGAAAAGTGTCAAAACCTCCACTTTTATAGAGGTGGACACGCTCGCTGATGATGATTTTATCAAGCTTATGTAATTAGCAGTGCTGACCTACAGTAAAGCATTTAATATCTGTGTCACCACAGATATATACGATACAGCTCATGTCTGCAGTTTAAAAACTGTATAAGCTGTTTTTATTCTCTTTTTTTAATCAAAATTGCATATTTTTCTCTGATATAAAAAGGTGTTAGCCCGGCAACTATTATCACACATGTCATCACAGCTTATACAATCATTTTATAAAAGGTTGACCTTAATGTTCTCTGAAAGAAGCACAACTACAACATGGCTGTATGGCTCATAGGGAGAAAGGTACCAGGCACATCACAGTACAGGGTTATACACTTTCTTCTCTGTTGCAGAGAAGCGTGGGGCAAAGTTAGCTCTCGCACATACAAACAATCGCATGCCCTCCCCTGAACTGCATGTGTGCAAAACAAGTTAACTCAAAGTTGAACAAGCAAAACATCACATTGCCTCAGCTGCACCGGCATTGCCTTGGGTCTTGCATTTACCCTCGTACCTAAAAACAGATAGTGGCTTGAAATATTACCCATTCAGTCCTTGTATAAACTATGAGTCTGCATTAAGTATCACCCTTTACAAATAAATTATATATATATATATATATATATATATATATATATATATATGTAAATAAAATCACTGAAAATGATACATTATGTCCCTGAAATGTTGCATTTGGTCTGCAAATATTGTGAGCCATATATGTCAGTCCCAATAAGAACTAACATATCTGGTATTGTCATTTCTGTGTAATATGCCTTGAGATTACTTTGGTTGTGAATTGGTGCTAGATAAATGTGGATTGAACTGAAATTGACAATTTTAAAGATTTTGTGACAACTCTGATGTCAATGTGTATTTTTTAATGTCAATCGTCAGATCAAGTGAAAAGTGGCTATCCTTCTCAACAAAAGTTTGTCTTTTGAAAATGGAAATCATTTATATAATGAACTGCAGCAGCGTGAATGTGAAGGCTCTTCTTCCACACAGAGGGGTAGATAGGTATTTCTCGGTTTTATCAGTGGCAACCTGTGTTATTAGCAATGGCATGGAGAATTTCTGAGGAAGTATGTAGTCGGATGAACTATAAGAGCATCATCATTTTACCGGGACTTACACACGCTTGTTAAACATCTCTTGAACGCATGCAACCATCCTCCCAAAAGCAAAACCAGCTACTTAATGCACAGCACACATTTGATATTGGAAAGAAGCGAATTCATTCACACTCAATCAGAAGCAGTTTTACTTCAAACACGACCTGAACACAAATGCTTTTCCCTTTTCCTTATTGTTTACATATGAAAATAATAATAATAATAATAACAATAATAATAATAATCATATTTATTATCATTATTATAATTGTCATTACTATTATTATTATTATTATTATTATCATTACCATTACTATTATTATTATTATTATTATTATTATCATTATTATTATTATTATTATCATTATACAGCCTCACAACAGCCCGTGGAGCTCATTGTCTCCACATAAACAACAGTAAACAGTTTCAGTGGACGTGCTGCTTAAACAAAGCACGCAGACAGGATTATAATCACATCAACGATAACACATGTTGCTAAATGGACAGTTCAGTGACTATTAAGCTGTGCAAAGAAAGAAAAACGTTTTGCTCACCCTATTTGAAGAGGAAGGCCATCCCCGTCTTTCATGGTGGTAAGTGGTCATTGGCCATGTAGAAACTCCCCCCTGGCCTTTAGGTCCTCCACAACAGAGTCGGTGGGTTTACCAAACAAAACCTAGGTGTCTGCAGGTGTTGTCAGTTTCTGCAAAAGCAGCACCAACTCCATAAAACTGCCTGTTTGCGGCGCCAGCGGCCTCATTGTGGCCCCTGAATGCTGCTCTTGCCGCTCAAGGTACAAAGCCTAAATTATGGTTCCGCGTTAAATCGACGCAGACCCTACGCCGTGCGCTGCGCGTCGCCGCGTACCCTACGCCGTAACTCTGCGTTGGTGTAACGCGGAACCATAAATCAGCCTCAAGGCTGCAACTGAGTCCCATTAAAATATCCCGTTTTTTTCTGTGTCGGTTTTGTGTTTTGTTTGTGGTCTTTGTTGCAGATTTCCAGTGCTTGACGTGAGGCCTCCGTGTGTTCCTGCTTCCTGGCTTGGCAGTGGATGTCACCCCCCCCCACCCCTCCCCCCAAAAATTTTTTTTTTTTAAATCACTGGGTTTTATGTATGTATATATATATATATATATATATATATATATATATATATATATATATATATATATATATATATATATATATATATATATATATATACATATATATATATATACATATATATATATATATATATATATATATATATATATATATATATATATATATATATATATATATATATATATATATATATATATATATATTAAATATAGTAATAATGCACATATGCCTTTGGTTTTTACCGGCACGGTATTATGTGTGCAGACAAGGTGAAAAAAAAAATATCCCGGTTTTTCTTCACCTGCTCATTGAGCTTCTTTGTACTCAGACTTTTTGCCAGATTCAGAGCTTCATTAATCCTGATGCGTCCAAACAGCTTCAGTTTCACGGGACAGGAGGCACAGGCGAGATGTTTTGGTTTGCAGTGAGACAGGGGGATGAATCCTGTGGTCACTCAGGGTTTTTTCAGGGAGCAGGAATCCTCATCAAAAAGGAGACAGGTATTTTTTTCTAAATACTCAAAATCGCCATTTTCCATAATTGCACTTAATAATGTTGATAGTTTACCAAGGTAACAACACAAATCTTCCGATATTTCATTATGATGTATGCTTACGTCATTGGCCTGATGCCAACCAGTTTGAGGCTTCCCTTGACACCGTCCTGACCAATCACAGGGGAGCAGCGGCGACAATAGCCTCACCTGATTGGTTACTCATTATTATTTTTTTCCCAATTTACCTCGGCCTCCTCACAGACATGGTTGCAGTACCATGTTTTCACCACGCAACATTTATGGGTGCGCTGTTTTACACATCATAAAACGCTCAATAATTAGTTAGTTAGTTAGTTATATTTATTTCGGTCAATCACAAGCATAAAAATCAACAAAAAAGATAACAAACATCCACAGGTTTTTCCCTGGTCAAAATTGTGATTATTTTGACCGAAAAGGTCTGGGCTTGAAGCATAAAGCTTATCTTTATAACCTTAAAACTAAACTTAAAACCTTTCTGTTTAGTAAAGCCTATAGTTAGTGTTTAGTACTCTAGCTGGTGTTGGTAAATCTCTAGGTAGTGTAAACTCTAGTGTGTTAGAGTCAGTAGTCATAGTTGCAGCTATAGAACAAAACTATAATAGTTAGTCTCAAATATAGCTTCGCGGTAGATATGCTGCTATAGGCTTATGCTGCAGGGGGGCACCGACATGATCCGCTGGGCGGTGCCTCTCACCCTTCTTCTCCTCTCCTTTTCCCTGCCTCTCTTCTCCATTACCATTTTTATTTATTATAAATATCTCATAGCTATCATTTTTGTCCATCGTTCCTGTAGTTTCTTGTGCCGGCCCCCCTTTTTTCTCTTTTGTGCATGTTTGCAGGCTGGAGCCTCGGGAGCTGCGTTCTGGCCTGTGTCCCAACAACCTTAACAGTAATAGTAATAATGCAAGATAACCTCAATAACAAAATTAGATTAAAAAGTAATAATGGTAGGGCTATTTGATGTTGTTTCAGTTGTCTTTTAAAGCTTGCTTTTGTTTTTTCTTTAGTAATCTGTTCTGAAGAGTGTTCCATTCTATCATGGCTCGATATGTAACTGTTCTTTGCATTGATTGTGTTCTAGCTTTAGGAACTGTATAGCGACCTCTGATGGCATGCCTCGTGTGGTATGTATGTATGTATGTCAGAGCTATGTGTCAGTTGGTTATATAAACAATTTGGGCATTTTAACACATTAATATTCCTAACAAAAACAAGGAGTGATGCCGTCAGCCTCTCTGTGACTTTCATCCAGGAGAGCTTGACATGCATTTTATTTACATTAGACCTTAGTGTGCATCGAAGGGCCAGCCGAGCGGCTCTATTCTGATTCTATTCTATTCTCTATTCTATAGAATATACAAAAAGAACAAATGAAGTATCATGAGGTTACACAAAATAATAATAATAGTATTAATAATAATAATAACAATAATAATAATAATAGCTGTAATAACTGTAATAATAGTAATAGTAATAATAACAATAATAATAATGATAGCTCTGAAAACGGAAAGTGAAAAGATGCTAAAGAAACCGACAAAACCAATTTAGGTTGTCATTTCATCTCAGGCATGTGTACATTCTTCTTTGTTTGCTTATTGTGCTTCTATATATGTGTCCATTACCTTTACTTTGAATAATATCTTGTATGCTTTTAATAAAATAATTAATAAAGAGAGACAAGAAGAATACAGAGCCACAACACAGAAAGATAACGTAAACAATTAAAAAAGTGTGTTTTATTAAATATTTTATTGAATCATATTCTGAAAAAGTGAGGAAAGTGTGGAAGCCTGGTTTCCCTTGACCAAGAAAACGCCACTGGTTATTGGTAAAATAAATAGCTCACCTCTGTATTTCGAGGATAGTGGGTCGAGAAAACGATTCATGCATTTGATTGGTGTGCTTGTTTGATTTGATTCAGAATCATTTGAATCAAACCAGATTTGACATTTTTGATTGGTTTATATGTCATTTATTGTCAAAGGGCAGGAATAATTAAAACAGGATCGAGTTTATGGCAGGATTGGGGAGCAATCGGAGAGCGAGAGCGAGAGAGAACCGGGTGGAACCGGGCGTGGGCGGCAGGAGCCGTAAAGTGGGGGGGGGCAATGGGCCCCCCTGTTCCAGCGCTGGTGCTTACTAGTTTTTGCGAAATACAACACTGTCATCATTTACAACTGTGAAAGTGGATAGAAAATGTTATCAAGTACCACGCTGTCGCTGATATTCACTTTATCCGTATTAACAGGTTCATATATTATGGCGTATATTATAAAGGAGGTGAAAGCCGTCAATACAATTGCTGAGCATTTCTAGATTAAAACTGTAGATTCAGAGGGTTGTTTCCCATTTTACACAACAAATAACAATAAAATAATAAAGAAATTGAAGGAATGATTGTCAAGCATTAGCAACACATACTAATCAAAAGCTTCAAAGTACTCATGATTATATTTCTTAACTTATTTAATGGTTAATTTAAGACATTACAGTTACAGAACATTGACTTACCTGCTGCAGAATCAGTGTGGTTGGAAGAGGAGTTGTGTACCTGAATTACTACAATATTATTAGTAGAACTGCAGCATTTGTGCAGAGAAGAGACCAGGTTTCTCGTGCTGCAGCCTGACAATGAAAACAGAAGTGTGTCTGATTTACATAATCAGAGATCTTTGCATATTTTATGAGGCAAAGGTGTTGAGTTTCATTCAAGCCATTATAAAGTATGAATGATTTCATTTTAAGGGAAAGGGAACTTCCTTCCACAGACCTTTGTTTTTAGGGTTAATGAGTGAAACAGTAACTTCTGACTTTTTCTATCTTAAGATAATGTTCCAGTTTTCACTTTTTGTAAATAATGTAATAGAGTGTACAGAGGACTTTCATGTTGAAAGTCTGTATCTGCAGAAGGAAGAGGAGGCGCAGTGGGGGGGGGTTTGAGTTGTAGGAGTTTAGAGAAAACCGGAGACAAGAATTGAACTGGCCGGCACGTTAGTGATGAACAGCACAGTCGAGCTCATTATTCATTAATGAGTAACGATTAAACTTAAACTAAAAGCTTCTACACACTGCAGAATTTTGGGCCGTCTCAGATGAAAGATGGCCATCGTGAAAGAATCATGGTTTCACGACCACCGTCACATTAGTCTTGTGACCAGACACTCTCTGATATCAATTTAGAGAGCCAAATGTCTACTGACCAGCCAATAAAAACACAACTTGGTTGAGCAGGCGCACCATGTTTAGAGGCTACCGGCCTCGTCCAGGTTGTTACCAGTCTGTGACTCTTTGCTGTGTGTCCTTCCTCTCTCGTCTCTCTACCCGAACATTCCTGTAGACCGGGCCGGTTCCACACAGGCATATGAGGGGGCTGAGACAAATGTGAAGGGGCCACATGGTGAAAACCAAGGCGGGTAATGTTGTGTGTGTGCGTGTGTATGTGTTCTTTGCTTGCTAGCTTTTCATCCTTCTCTATGTTATACTCCATCAGTTTTAGAAAAAAGTCCTGAAGCAATGTCATCATCATTGCCCGCTCCATCATGTCTGAAAGTTTCTGGAGTCCCACGGAGCCTCAACTTATTTACATTACACAGAGAACTGTCAGGGCACTAATTGTGTTTTACCAACCAACAATGAACCCACAGTGGGCCCCACCCCTCTCTGCTTGTATGCTCAGTCCAGATGGTTGAAGCATGAACATGATTTTTGCTGGACACATGCCCTGTAGCCTCTTGTCTCGATGAAGCGCTGCTTTCCACTTGTTAAAACCAGTTGAGGTAAAAACTACATCCCTCTCCTTAACAGTGCTGTCATATTTCTGGCTGGGGAAACAGAAGCGTGCATCTTGCGCAACAGAGTACTCCAGCCATGACCATGTGCAGGATTGAATGATCTTCATAATGTACCAAATACACATTTGGGTCAACCACCCAGTATCGGCTGGGAGGGTATATTGCCATTTCATTCACTGAGCAGCAATCAGCGGTAAGGGTAAAGGAGAAGCAGTGCTTGTTGATGTCACAGGAGTAGATATACTAGCTGCAGCCTCTGATGTTCCAGCAGCAGCATCATTGCTACTGCCGTTGGCACAGGCAAGAGCAACACCACACTGTTTAAAAGCTCTAAAAAGGATGCATCTCACAGCATTAACTTTCCCTCTGTGAGCTGCTCAGAGCTTTTGGGGGGATCGGGGGGGTGAATAAGCTTTACTAAAATCCCTGTGATTACATCAGTACATGAAATGAGAAAACTGTGGTGTGGGGAGTTGAAAACTGGGGTGGAGTTTGTGTCTGGGTCTGACAGACAGGTCCTCCAGTCGGCTCTGTGCAGCAGGCAGGTTCTCAGTGGTGCTTGTGGGATCGAGAAAGAAACACTTTATAAACAGACTAAAACGGTGAGAAGAACAATGGACTATTCCCCAGTTGACTGTAACCATAAAAATATATGTTTTAGCTGTTTTTTTATGAGTCTCTATGATTTTGACGACAGAGATTTGTCATCCAAAGTTGTGCTCTTCTCCTGAGTCATGAACAGGATCACATTCTGCTTCGCCGATTAGTTTTTAACGCACTTTTCGGCGCTCACAAAAGTTACAACAGATCGCTTCATTTTCATGTTTGTATTCTTTACTGTAGTACATGCTGGCAACACAATCCATCATCCATCCATGCCGTCGCCAATGACGAAAGAGGGTATCATCGTATTTGCTGCCGGACCATTCTTGATGTCTTACCCAAGATTAAGCAGATCTAAGTCGTACATTGTGAGATGTAATGAGTTTGTTTGTTTGTTTTTTTACTGCAGAAATTTGTGTTGGAGCGTTTGGGCTGGACATAACTCAACTCCATGTTGGTGGTGTTTTTAAGCTCCCCCCTCCAAACCAGCTTTTAGAATAAATATGTTGTATCAAGGTGTTGGTCTAAAACTGAAATTAAATGCATGCTGAAGCTGCATAGCATTTAAAATGTTTCCTTTCACAGTTAATACAGCCTTAATCCCACATGTGATTCTCACTTCACAAATTTTGCTCATGCTTTACAATGTCAGGAATATTCTCTTTTTTTATACTGCCGCTCACTGTAACGAGGCCAAGCTGAATGTTGAGAATGTAAGAATGAATTTTGTCATCTAATATCTGGACGAAAAAAAAAAGAAAGAATCGGGTCGTTCATCTGTTAATCAACTGAGATTTCTTACTAATGCTCATGTGGCGTTTAAGAGATATAAGTTGACTCTTCGCAATGGCAGATCTGGTGCTTATTTCCACTTCAAACCAGGCTGTCATTTTGCATCCCCACCACTCACTGGGTTAATACGAGGAGAAAGAGCTTCACACAGTGGGGAGGGAAGGGGAGACAGCGAGAAAGAGATCAAGAGGAGACATAATCACTATGTATTTGTGTTTAGTTATTCCTTTTGGAAGGCACAGTCCGGATGTTGCATAAACGTTGCTTAGTAAAAGACTACATGACTCCTCTGTCTGACCTTAGCTCAGAAAATGACTTTAGCTCCAGTATAGTTTCAGCTCCCCCGCGCTCAATACACCCACAGCTTCCTATGTAGGAAGAGAGCGCATTCAGGAAAAAAGACCTTAAAAAGCCACAGTTTACAGGGTTCATGGACATGCGCTGCACCTGATCCAGACGCAAAAATAACAGTGGAATTATAGTCACTTTTTTATGTCTGAAATGTTGCTTCATCTTGTACGGGGTAGGTCTGAACATTTGAACATTCAAGGAGTGTGAATTTCAGATTGCATGAGTCAATTTAATTTGTAAATTAATGAGCCCTTAAGGAGTTGTAAATGGTGAGAGTTTTAATCAAATGTTTTAATTTCCCTCTGCTATAATGACGAATGTGGTCACTTTAAAGTTAATTTTGGGATATAATTAACAGAAAATAAACTTGCCATTGCCTCCAAATATCGTGGTTTCATTAACAATTAACTGAAGCGTTTTATAGGACTGTGTAAATCTGATGCTTTAAAATTATTTTTGTCATATTAAATTTTGAAAAACATTGAAAGGGTGTTGGAGGCTGGTCCACAAACAGTCTAATGGAGATGGTAGGCTCGTACCGAGTAATGTGTTTGGTTGCTGCAGCTCATTAGGAGTGTAAACCCTATCACACCATACATCTTTTCAGTTGGATGTTGCTACACTCATTAAGCCCTAGAAAGTCGGTTTAACTAATTGTTAATGATTTGTAAATATACTGAACCAGTTAATGGTCTGGTCAAAGATGCTTTGTACCCACCACGGACTAATGCTGCAGCTCTCTGCACTAATGCCTGACTCTTCTACTCTAACAAGGTGGTTTGAGAGATGGGCTAGATTACATCTTGGTGCACAATCCCCATTTGCTAGTCCCCCTGTTTGTAGTTTCCCAATATTTTGATCTGGCAAATGAAAATGTCCAGTTATAAATGGGCTGCATCATAATAAACTGTCGTACAGCAACTACAACGCCGTTACAACACATGAATGTGGATTTCAAGGAAACAGGGCTGTTAATGCCAACATCCCTTAACATTGTTGATTAATTTACACCATAGTCAGTTGATTTCTATTAAAATTTCCATTTAATGAACAAGGACATTTGTGCTTAAAACCTCTTTAAAACGATAAGTATCAACTTTCAAATTGACCAAGAAACTGGCGGTGGGTTTGAAGAGGACCAAGGGGCAGGAAACCCCTGTCTCCGTCCAGGGGGTCAGTGTGGACATTGTGGAGAACTACAAGTACCTGGGGGTCCACATTGATAATAGACTGGACCGGGGGAAGCTGTGGTCCTCTTATATCTGCAAGACCATGTTGAGAATGTTTCAGCAGTTTGTGGTGACCAGTGCTTTCCTTTACGCTGTGGGTCGCTGGTACAGGGGTCTGAAGGTGGCGGACGCAAGCAGACTGATCTGCAGGGCCGGTGACATTGTCAGGGCAAAGCTGGACTCTCTGGCGGTGGTGTTGGAGAGGAGGACGCTGTCCAAGTTAAGGATCATCTTGGACAATGAGTACCACCTGCTTACAACACACTGAGTCGACTCAGGAGTACATTCAGCAGTAGGATGACCTTTCATGAATGCAGTACTGAGCGCCAAAGGAAATCCTCCCTGCCTGTGGCCATCAAACTGTACAACTGTCAGACCATGAGGAGGAGGGGAAGAAAAAAAACTTTCAACAACTGTCATTGGCAATAATTTATATAAAAACAACACTATTGTACTGTATAGGCCCGTAGGTCCATGTACTTAGTCCCTATTCTTTTTATTTATTCTTTTTCTCCTCTTTTTTTAACCTTTTCTTTAATAACGTCTGGAGCAGTGCAACTGTACAAAAAGCAATTTCCCCTCAGGGATCAATAAAGTATTCTGATTCTGATTCTTTATAAATGTTGGTCTTTATCTGGGAATCTGAGCTGTAAATCTTGCCTTTACTGAGAACCTCACATGCAAATGTATCAGCATGGATCATCAGGCCAAGAGTCAAAGAAGCTAATCGTTAGATCTAATTTTAATCATTCATTTATAATGTATTTTTATAGATAGTTTGCAACCTTGTAAAATAGTTTATTTTTTGAGAAGAATTATGCCACATTAGACATGCAAAACTATAGAAGTTGACATCATCAATGAAGCTTCTAAACCATATAACTAACTGAAAGAAAAAAGAGAGGCTGATGGAAACAGAGCACTTCTCTGGATTCAACTGCTCCACTTCTCCTCCTCAGGGTGAGTGACGTTTTGGCTGACAGCACTTTCAACATGCCCAGCAGGAGAAATGCTTTGTGGCGCAAAAGGATTTTATAAATGAATCATGAGAAGGATGCACATGATTCCCACCACCACCTAGACGGTGTGGAAATCTTATGTTTTCCACTCACAATGAACAAAGTCATGAAGATTTGAGGCCTGAGCCATGAGACTAGGTGTGCAGAGGCCGCTCTGCAGTGAGCTCAGCCTTTCACACAACACAAAGCAGCATGAACTGATGAAAGGGAATTTATTTAGAAATAAAAGTGTATGAAGCAAAAAAAGACTGAAATGCCACTACTTGCCACAACAAAATGTAATAAATTGACCCTCAGGGCCAGCTCGGAAGCAAATTTAAAATTCAAAGAGCAGAAAGCCCTTCAAGCAGTTACGTCAAGAAAATTATGAATTTCAAATGAACAATTTTGCAAAATCTCTTCAGAATTACATTTGTGTAAAGCTTTGCTTCCTAATTTTACCAGTTTATGTATTTCCATTTATTTATTTTTACATGGTGTTTTGATTACCTTACCCTTTTAATCGTTTTCACCTTTTCAGGTTTTTTTCTTTCTGTAAATCAACAGGAATATTTTCTTGTACATTTTTTTTTTTACTTAAAGCAGCACAATGTAACTTTCAGCTTTTGTTGAGTTTGGCGGCTCCTTTGGACAAAAGCGGTAGTGCTTTACCAGAAAGAACACTACATTTCCCATGAGCACCAGCGCGTACTGCCGGAAAGATCCTGTCCCCGTCGCGTGTATTTGTTTTGATAGTGAATGAAATAAGACGGGACGGACTTTCAAAATTACTTTTCTGTTTTCAGCGGTCGTTTGCAGGATGGATAGCGAAGAGGTAATGTACCTATTTTTGGCTAAACAATATAATATGACGATGTTGAAAATAACGTTCAACTTGTTTTTATTAGTGAAGTCACCCCCGCCCCCCTGTCCTGTTTCAGTGAGATAATGCGCCCCAAACTACAAACGTTTTTTAGAGGGACTTCGTCATAAATTTGTAGTCCAACATACTTACTGACAAAATAAAAAAATACTTTATAACCTGTGAATAACTGAATGCCCATTCCTTATATTTTGCAGATCAGCCCTGCACAATGTTACAGTTCTCAGGAAAAATACTAGAACCCAAAACGAATGTATGTGACGTATGTGAAAACATTCTAATTTTGATTCTTATTGAACATAGAACTCTACCTTTACATTTGTATCATAACAATTCTGTCTCTCTTGTCGGACATCCCTCCTCGTCTTTCATCTGACGCCAGCGGTGAACGCCGGGCCAATGTTTATTCTTGTCCGGGCATTTAGCTTGTTACTCTCCCGCTTTCTTTTTTTTGCCTCCTCCGATAAAACGTTTATTTTCTTCGTTTTTTTCGCTGCTTTGGCCATGATACCAGCTTCTGCTGAGCTCTGCGTTCCACGCCCCGCCCAGCTTTCATCTCGACTACGAATCAGGAAGGAGGGGGAAGTGACGTATGCCGTAAAGCAGTCAAAGCCGTAAGAATTTGTAGTTTTTTAGTGTGGCAGGGTTCCTACCATGCACCTCAAAGTTACATAGTGCCAGTGAAGGCGATACAGACCCCTCAGACCATGACAGAGGTGTCATTAAACCTGTTGGAAGTTGATGTACCATCACAATGACTCTGGAAATATTATATTAAGGTGGAAAAGTTACATAGTTCTGCTTTAATTTAGATTTAATTTCCTTTTATCTATATATGCATACATGTATGGAATACATTCTAAACACTATAATATTGAGATATTTTCTGCATTTCAAAAAATAAGGCTCTTAATGAATTCATATGCCAACAGTATGAGCATTTCATTAGAGGGAAACCTTTTTAATAAGAGTCATGGCTTTATTCTAATTTTCAGTCCTTCGTATGACCTCTGTTCTTCTTTATTTCTCATACAATGCCTCATTTTATCTCAAAATGTAATTCAGTCGGATTCAATTCACTTGTCTGTCACCAACTTCATCTCAAGGCTCTTTAGACAGCATATAACATTTACAAAGTTAAATACAATCCAAGTCAGTACCAATTATAATCCAATTCATTGGAATTCATGTATCACCGAACTAATAACTGAATTCATTCTAGCTGAGTACAAAGTTCATGTAATGTCTTTTCATAAAGAAACAGCCAATCTAAGGCCTGGGATATACTTGCTGTTGGTGCTTGCGTTCACGTCTGTTCACGTCCGTTCGAGTGCACCACCAACCGCAACGTCGCTCGCGTAGTACGCAAGGAGAGCACGTTGTATCGGCGGTGACGGATAGGGGGCAGTAAGCAGAGCAACAGTTGGAAAAGTTATTAAATATTTAGTAGTAGCAGCGGTAGTAGCAGTAGCAGATTAGAACAACAAACAAGTTTACATGACACCATTGGATGATGTAGGAGATTATAACATTGCTTTGGTTGCAATCTCGGCAAAGGAAACGGCTGTGACGGGGGAAAACAACAAATGAATGGGGCAACACCCCTAGAAGAACCGAGAGGAGAGAGGGCAGCCTTCTGTTTCAACTGTTAGTGGTTCTGGGAGGACAGGAAAGAGAAACCGACAAATACGGATAAATGAGTCCAGGAACGCCTGGACCCTTTAAACACGAGAGCACATGTCATTTAAGAGGAGAAGCCCGAGAATAGGCTGGAGTGAGTTCCCTCCCTTCTTCCTTTCTGCTTACCTAAGGTCTCATGGCCAGATTTCCCAGAGCCTCTCTTGTTCGGCAGGATAACATTTGTCAAGGGGAGAAATCCCATGAGCAGCTGTGCTCTGCTGTGCAACCATGGGTATGGGACCATCCTCACATCCTGGTTAGCGCCATGTCCCATCTCCTGTGCAGCACCTGTCGCTGAATTGGGGCTGTTGTGATGGAGTACTCTGATAGATCCTTATTCACCTGCTGGAGAGATTTTATAACAGGGTATAATCATGTTTACATGTGTTACGCCTGTAGACACGAGCACACTCTACTGCAATTAAGACCACCTTTGTTAATCCCACTCATGTGGTGGTCACTTCCCTTGTATTCGGCCTGGTGCATTTTTTTTGGAGTTTATCCTTTCATCTCTTGCTTGTCATCTGCTGGCTGTATCATTATCCCTGTCTGCACTTCTTTCAATATTTTCCTCAAAGCTGCCGTTTTTTTATTTCATATCTGCGAGAATCTAAGCCTTACATTTATCCATCCAAAACTTTTCAATCCATTTTAAATCTCCCTATACAGTGGACAGACATAGACTCATTATATAGTCGATGTCAGCTCCCTCCACATGTTAAGCCTTTTTAAGCCCTTTTTTTTTTTACAAAACAGTTATGGTCAAGCTGCATCACACCTGGTTTTGCTATCTGTATCTCACTTCCTGACAGACCCAGGATAACCTGTATTTGTAGCCCTGTGGTTACAGACTTTAACTCATTTAAATGCAGGGTAAATCTATTTTTTGACAGACTAATGTGGGTCTGTTACCTTTTGTCCATTATGACTCCAGGATGAGGACAGAGTGGCTGTACACCTGTACAATTCTCTTAATAACAAAACAACAAAAAACAAACTTACTGCAGCAGTTAACACATACTCACATTTTCCTTATTGGATAACGGTTGAGTGTGGAACATTATATTTATCTTAGGCATATTCATAAATAACTTGGCCTTTACGCACCCAAAGGTAATCAGGAAAAAATGGAAATGTCAAACTAGTAGTTTTCAGAGCCTGATCTCTGATGTCAATCATCGTTAGACACGTGGTTTTATAGAGTTCTCACAATTCCTTCAACAAAGTGATTTGTTGAGAAGGAAAGGAAAAGGATCAAATAGAATTAAAGTTGAAAGCAGCGATGAACGGGCCCTCGCACATGCAATTTTCACCAATAATGGTCAAGGACTCAAAACCGAGTCCGATGACACCACCCATGACTCTTTATGTCAAACCATTCAAAAGTTATGGCAGAAAATAGGATCTATCAAATATTGACCAATCAGCTACTATTATCACTTCCTGTTTAATGTTGAAGTTTGACGCGGCGCCATGGCCACATCATTTCACGAAAACTCACGATTTTGATAACTTTTCATCGTTAACATGTTTTGTGTCTCCTGAGCAAGTTTTATGTCAAACGGACGATCCTGCTAGGAGGAGTTTGTTAAAGTACGACACGTGAAAATGCATAAATTGCGCCAAAATTACACGATTAATTCAAAATGGCAGACTTCCTGTTCGGTTTCGGCCATGGTGCCAAGAGACTTTTCTTTAAGTTGCGACATGATACAGGTGTCTAACCATATTGTGGGGCTTGAGACACGAAGTTTTCTACGGGACGCTGTTGAGCCATTAGGCCAAGCCCATTAATGCAAACCATCAAATATCAATTTTTTACGGGTACGTTTAGGGGGGCAAAAAGGCCATCGTTTCATCAGAAGAAGGAAAAAATAATTCCTACAGATACAATAGGGCCTTCGCACTGTCAGTGATCGGGCCCTAATAAAAGAATAAAAGAGATGGGAGGGACGTAGGCTGACATATAAGTGATGGACTAACAGAAATATTAATTGCAATATTAATGTAACACTTCCCAAGATATTAAGCTACAAAGCTAGACGGGTATAATGATTAACCTATGAGGAAGCACCAGCAAAACAGTTCTGCTAATGTTAATTAGTACTACCGTACTAATGTTACAATGCTGTTAAGATGTTAACAGACCAATCCTTTTTGAGTTAAAAGCTCAAATTTCAACCGTGAACAGCAAGACTCATGCATCACAAAACTGCCTTTTGTTGACCTTCGGAGGGGGAGAAATAAATCAAGAATGAAAGTTATACATTTGATAGAAAGCAAGGGATTTAAAAAGTGCCTTCAATAATGAGTGCCAGAAGACTTAAGGGAAATTTTACTCATCAGAGCTTAATTTTGGGAATAAAAAAGGGGAGAACAGCAAACATTTAATAGAATAGATAGTAGGCATCAGCTCGCTACGCAGCTCCTGTTCAACCGCCCTCAGAAACTGAAATGTGGATGGTTGGATAAGTGGAGGGTGTAATACAGCAGATAAGCCGGCATGAGCAACAGTCCGCACTCAACCGCTAAGGTGGTACACACTGGTGACCACTGAGGAGAGGTGGCTAACAGTCTGTCAAAGAAACAAGTAGTGGAAGAGGCCCAGCACACGCCAGAGACTTCAAATGCTGCAGATGTGAAAGAAAAGACAGGAAAACTATCTCACCAACTGCTCAACATAAGAAACAGAGAAGAAAATGGGTCATTGAGGGCGCAAATATTTCTCTGTGTCAAGAGATAAGAGCAGTTATTCAGGGTGGTGTGAGGTGCATATTTATAACAAGATTGTGCCAAAAGGTTGGTGATCCGTTGCATCTAGAAAGAGGCACGGTTTGGCAGACAATATTAAGACAAAACAACAAAAAAAAAGCCTTGGTTACTGTAAAAAATGTTATTATCAAAGTTACTGTACCAAAACAAAGGACACATCCCAACCATCATCAACCCTGGTGTCTATGGTGTGACATCATTCTGCAGAGCTCTGTAGGACTTTCACGTGACACCCCTTTACATGTCCAGCTATTAGCCCAACCAACCTGCTCTGCTTTTTGCTGTTTCTTTTTTCCCACTTTTTTTCTTCCCTGTGGACTGCAGCTATGCCTCGGCTCTGCTTGTTTGCAATCACCAAACACTTCAAAGCCTCTGATCTCTTGAAAAATACCAAAGTTTGATTTGAAGAAGAAATCAAAGTGTGTCTTGTCTGCACTTTTCGCACCGTGCCTTTCACCGTGAGAAGTCCTGAGAAGACAGAAAGAGCTGGGAGGTGTTCAGAGCCTGGACTGCATCTCAGTTGAAGTAGTCTGGGCTGTCTGATCTGACTGATTTATTCATTTTAGACATGGTCGGGTAAAGCTTGTTGTTCCATCTTTCCCCTTTGACCCACATCTGACCTTAAAGTGGGGTAAAGGCCCACATAAAAAGCGTTTGGAAACCTCTGCAGGCTCATGTTCCTGTTTCAGCCTATCTCCTTACAGATCTCCTGCATACCACATCACTGGCTAATACTCTTCACATCTTATTTGTGTCCAGCTAGTTGGATTTAAAACTGTCAAGTGATTGCCAAGATGAAGAAGCCTTTGAATGCCTTCAAGGATCTGAAAAATGTTATTCATGTTTTCATATCTTCTCAATATGATTTATGCAATGCGTTGTTTAGATCATCTTCTCTGCCTGGTTAGCACATATTTCAGAATACAGCCCACAAGTGTCCGTGAGCTACACTGTGTGCAGGAGGTGTTAAGTGACTGAAAAATCATCCGTTCTATCTCGCTGGGATTCATCTTTGGTCATTTCCGAGGCCCTATAGAGTCCCTTAAGGGAAACAAAGGGATAAGTAGCTGTAAAATCTAGTTATTAAACGTGGATCGTCCAAAAGAGTGAGAAGAAAATACTATCAACAGACTCGCTGTTTACATGTCGGGGGCTGAGCTCACTAGATCCTCGCTTTGCAATTACACAGCCAGTGACACAGGAAATACTTCACCGTATACATCAAGGACATCAAAGCCTCAAACCAAAGAGTCGGTGGAAAGGAATTTGTGAGATTGTTCTGTGTAAATGCCGCTTCTGGCCACAGCTGCCACAAAAACAAACATAAACACTGCAGAGGTTCACTGTGACTAACGCCACTGCCTGAATGTCACATCTAAACTTTCAATTAGCATTTGATACTTTATCTGTTCCGATCCTGTGCTCTGTAACTAATGCTGCAGAACTTTTGAACTGTTAATCTGATTTTAGGACTGGAGACAATAGATGTTTTCTTCACTCGCATGAGACCAAGTGGCCCGGTTAAACCTCCAAGTAAACGACCTGCCACAGTCACACCACAGGTCAGAAATCCAGATCTATTAGAATTATATGGCTGGAAGAGACAAAAAATAAATAAAAAATGTTCCCAAGTTTCTTTCTTTATTTCCCTTTTTTATATCCCTAACTTTATACGGTATTTTTTTCTTCATATTTTTTGTATAGATTCATGTTTTTTTTGGCTTTTTTTTCCGAAAATGTTTTGATTATATTGGTGGTTTCTTTCATATGATAAGAAAACAAACCTCAGTGCAGTGTAGCTCTGTATGCACTAAGATCTCTGCATGAATGTTTGTGTGACTGAGTTAATGTGATTAATCGTGTGAAAGCATATTACAAGAATATTCCAAGTTCATGGTTAGGGGGTATTGATTTCTCCTGTTTTTCTTGGATCTCCTCATTATTTACTCCAGTTACTGGTTTAATTTGAAAATCCATTTATCGTTTTTTTTAAGTTCCAGTTTTATTTCCTTTGTTCCCGTCTATCCTGATTGTTTGCATGTGTGTTTTGTCAGCTCTGTCCATTTATTGTCCTGGTTATTTTGTCCGTTTCTCAGGATGTGGAAGAAATTTTATTTTTTTTCCGGATTCCTGCCTGAGCAGCGCTTTGTGCTCAATAAACTGAAGTTCCCGAATACGTTTAATTACTTATTAAAGGGTTACAGTTGTGTGAGGAAAAGTCCTGGAAACGGCTGGGCTCTCTGACAGGAGAACTGTTGAACTTTTCGCTCAAGCCAAATTAACCCACCAAGGGGAGGAGGCATCAGCTACTGCATCTACAACCGCAGACACAAGTATTATAAAAGTAAACACAGTCGAAAAATGGAAACGCACCACCAGAGACAAAGTGAATGGGATGATCTTCAGCGAATCAGAGAATTACACACCCACCCACATAAACCCAATTACGGTAAATAAGTTCTTCAATAAAACATTGAAGGCTTTTAGTAAAAGTTAGTCTGTTAGAGATCAAGACTGATGTTATAAACTTGTTTGAAATGCATTCAACTTATCTCATTCTCAGTTAGATTCGAAAATATCAATAAAACTGCAACAAAGTAGAAAACAAGAGTAATAAAAATAAAATAAAATAAAATAGACATTGTGAGGTCAATTCGTAGTAAGGCGTACAGTACAAACTCATAGTGGCACTAAATATCATTATAAAGAGCAGAGTAACAGGAACACAAGTGTTTCTAGAAGGTCACGTTAAGATAACTTCTCTCCTAAAAGTGTTTTGGTTCATGCATTTATTCATGTAATTCCTGAACAAAGGCAATAGTGCAATTTATATTTGCACGACAAAAAAAAAAAAAACTTGGCAAGAACAGCATACGTATTGTCTAAAATTGCCCGTGAAAGCTGCCTTAAGGACTATTAATGAAGAGTGGCATCTCTAGAAAGGAGGCAAGAGAGATTCACCTGGTAAAAATCTTCATTTTAGTGACAAAGAGAATGACTCCTGTATTATGCAAAGTATCAGAAAGTGCAGTTTATTTGTGCTAAGACATTAAATCCACCTGGAACACAAGTTTAAGTAGACATATAATGTGTATAGGTAGACAAACACATACAAAAAAAAGAAAAAAAAAACTTTCACCAAATAATTTGTGCCTTTGCTCTTTTTCTTGAAAGAAGTCTGTGATCAAACATCTGTGATCAGCTTGCTCTGTGTTTTGGATAAGCACCTCAGCGTTATTTTCTGTCCTCGCTCTGCCTCTATGACTTATTCCCAAATCTGTGTTTGTTTCTCACCTAAAGCAAAACCAAGTCTTCAAACATTAAAGCGCTGCTTCAGAATAG
Organism: Cololabis saira; assembly: GCF_033807715.1. Taxonomy (NCBI): domain Eukaryota; kingdom Metazoa; phylum Chordata; class Actinopteri; order Beloniformes; family Belonidae; genus Cololabis; species Cololabis saira. Next base: position 19,972,002 of record NC_084593.1, read on the forward strand.
ATTCACCCAAAGTTCAGTCCTGTTCGACGTGTGTCTGGAGGTGTGGCAGCTGCGGGGAACCGATCTTAAATATCACCCACCAACCCATTCGTGCTCATTATTTAGCATCTTTAGCGTTGTTCTTAAAAGGTAGCTATCACCAGAAAATGTTTTACTGCCACTGGATTCACTCACCAGGTTCTCATAAGGTGGTGTTGGGAAGCCAGGGAACTTTGAATAATGGATCTGAATGTGACTCCTGCTTGGGACTAATGTTGAATACTTTTCTTTTCTCTGTTTGACACTTAACAACTACAAATAGACCAGAGGCCAGAAGAAAGTACTTGTGTTATAAAGTTATGTAATAACTCTTTACCCAAATAGTCCTGAGAGGAAAACTAAAACCCTTTTTCCTTTTTTAAACATTGTTTTGTTTCAACACTAGCAGTCGTGCTGATACGTGTGACATCTTGTTTGCTGATGTATTAAATCCAGGAATAGTAAAGAATGCTTTTCTTTCTTTTTTTTTCTTTTGCTTTTAACAAAATCTGTTTTCTTTCTCCTCAAGAAACCAGGTTTATATTTAGCATGATTTTTTTTTCTTTTGCTAAATTTTTGCCATTTAAATCAATGAACAATGGATCTGTTGGTTTTTGCTTGTTTGTTTTTTCTTCAAGGTACAAATACGTTTTCATTTGGTGTTTTTTTTTTATGGTATTGAAGAAATATCTTGAGCAAAAGCATCATGGCTGAAATGTTCCACCTTAACACAAAACAGACCAGTCCAAGAAACATTTCCAGGGACTGCAAACCTTTCAGGGTTGTGGATTAAAAAGAAACAAAAGAATGAACAGAAGAAAAATGTTTATTGGATCTTATCATCTAGAAGAACATTATCAAGTGAATGTTAACCTTTGTCATTACTAAATACTGAGTATAGCAGGTTTGGAGGATGCAATTTGGTCCTTCTACTATTAGAAAAAAAAAACAATTTAGTTGTTTTATATGAAGCAAGAAACTAAAATGTTATAAATCGAAAGTTACGACTGTAACTACGGTTCTATGAGTCCCGGATGACCGCCCGGCAGTGCTGTAAGCACTGAATATCTCCGCTCGCGCATGCGCATGTCGAGTACAAATAACAACAAAGTCACTCGTGACCCCTCCATGACCCCTGGAAGGGTATATCTTCCGGCGTCAGCAGGTGATCAGTTCCTAGAATCTTCTCACGAGAGCACGAGGATTCGAGTGACCGGAGGGCCTGGTTGCACCATAGTTACAGTCGTAACTTTCGTTTTATTTCATCCCTTGATGACCGCCAGGCGGTGCTGTACCATGGATGACAAATACCAACAACGTCACGAAGAAGCCCGGTCACCTACCTCACTGACCAGGGGCAAAAGAACCTGGGAGCAGAACCACGCCCAACGGTTGGGGAGTGGCGACGTTGATTCTGTAGAATCTGGAGAACGTCTCAGGCAACGTCCACAAAGCCGCAGTGCAGATGTCCTCCAGAGGCACCCCCTTCAGGGCAGCCCAAGAAGCTGAGACGCTCCCGGGCGAGTGGCACCTCACTCCCATTGGCAAGGAGCGGCCACTGACCCTGTAGGTATGCTTGATCGTGTCCACCATCCAGTGGGGCAGGCGCTGTTTAGAAACAGCACGACCTCGGTTAGGGCCACCATGACAGATAAAAAGCTGCTCCGATCGTCGCACAGGCATGGTGGCATCAGTGTAAGCAGCAAGGGCCCGTACAGGGCACAAGGGGCTCGGCCCACCACCTGCTGGCTGGGGGTCGAACCCGGCAAGCTGGATAGGCCAATTAACATGAGTGCATGGCAGGACCTTGGGCAGGAACGCCACGGCCGGCCACAGCGTCACCCCTGAGCCATCTGGGTTCCATCTCAAGCAGGACCCGCTGACTGACAGGGCATATAATTCACCGACTCGCTTTGCTGATGTCATGGCGAGGAGAAAAGCTGTCTCCATCGACAGCCACTTTAGGTCCGCCTGGGCCAAGGGCTCAAAAGGTGGAGAGGAGAGGGCACCTATCACCATGGGCAGGTCCCACACTGGGACCCTCGGGGACCTCGGGGGGCGCAGCCTCAGAACCCCCCTGAGAAAGAGAGAAACCAACCGGTGACACCCCACTGTGGCATTCTCAACCATGGCATGTTGCGACGAAATGGCCGCTACGTACACCTTCAGAGTGGACTGAGCACGGCCACCATCCAGGAGGGACTGAGGGAACTCCAGGACCGTGGCCATGGGGCAAAGCACAGGGTCCTCTGCCCTGTCTGCACACCAGCCAGAGAATCTCCTCCACTTGCACTCATACTGGAGGCGGGTGGATGGCGCACGGGCATTCAAGATGGTAGTCCTACCGGGCTCAGTACAGCTTGACACTAAGTGGTCGGACCCTGCAGTGTCCAGACCCTGAGTCGAAGGTGACGGGGGCTGGGGTGCCAAACCTGACCCCCCAGCTGGGACAGGTGGTGTGCTGCAGCAGAGCCTCCGCAGCAGTGGAAACCATGGTTTCCCTGGCCAGAAGGGGGCCACCAAGGGGAGCCTGTGACCCCTCTGGAGGACCCTCTGCAACATTGGCGCCTAAATCGTCTCCACTACCTCCAGATGAAGCCGCCACTCTCCCGGTGGAGGCCTGCGCCCGGAAAGGAAGTCTGCCACCTGATTCCTGTCCCCTGGCAGGTACACCACCCGTAGGCTGGGCAGGCAGCTCAAGTAGAACCCCTCGTGCTGCAGCAGGGAGTCCACCGGCATGATGGTGCCCTTGGCCAGTAGGACGGACAACTCCTGAGCCAGAGCCAGAATGTTCGCCGGGTCTCTGATGATGGTCATTCTGACCCGGCCGGAGGTAGGGGGCCGGTGTCGGAGCTGCAATTTGTACCACTGGGTTCAGGTGGAAATCACCCAGGGGTCAGATGAGCAGGCAGCCCAGTAACTGAGCTGCTGCTGGGAAAAGCAGCCGACGACCGGCCCCGTGGCCCTAACGTGCCGAGGGGGCGACGGCCCACGCTCAGGGGGTGAACGTCACCAGCAGGCTGTCCAACGGGCCGCTGGGAGCTGAGCCGGCCTCCGTGGGCAGGCGGCTGAGGGCGACGCCTTGGGGCAGACGAAGGGCCTCTCGGTGTACTGGAAACGCGCGCTTTCCTGTGAAGGTGCACCAGCTGCTGCCTGGTCTCATCAGCCAGGGCGGTGCGGTTCAGAGCCTCCAGAGCAGTTGCCCCAAACTCCCCCGGTTCCGCTGGTGCCTGACGAAGAACCCTACGAGCAGTCTCCGTCAAAGGTGACTGCGCTAGCCAGACATGACAGCGTGTGTGCACAGGGGTGGACATCAGCTGCCCTAGCTCCCTCGTCTGGAAGGCAAAAGCCTGTAGGGATACATCACACATGTCACGTGTGGAATCATCCACCTGTGCATCCTCCAGGGAAGTTGAGAGACCCAGCAGAAGATGGGAAAGGGGGATCCCCAGCCAGCCAATGCGCGCAGCTGTGTCATAGGCCTTACAGATATAACCATCAGTAGAGGGGCACTTGGGATCTGGCTCCAGAGCCTCATCAGGAGCCACTATCAGCACCTGCAATGGAGGGCTCAATGGGGGGCATGTGGCTGAGACCAGCCACTTCTACGTCATCCATCGCCTCCAGAGTGCAGTGTTGTGATCAAACCTGATAACCCCGAATTTGTTGATCGAGCTGGAAAAGTTCAAGGAGAACAGAAGACAGAATTCAGTTTGGCCTCTGCAGAGGGAGAATCCAGCCTGCGACAGGCTCCGCAGCCTGTCCTGTCAACGCCCCGCTGAGTTCTGACCACTCTGTGGGAGGGACTAGGCTTTATTGCGTTTTCAAGGTCAGGAGGATGAAACCTGTTATCTCTCGGTACAGCATGTTCCTTTCAGTGAGAAGTTAGAGTAAACTCACAGTAAGCTTAGCACATACAGACATTACCTTTATCAGCATTTTCAGTTTAGTTGTGAATTATTTTATTCAACATTTCCCCTTTTGATCTCTCCTCAGAGATCACCATGTTTTTTATGCTGCAGAAGTCCTGACGTCTTCTTTCTTCGGGTGTCATGGGTAGACTACCCTGACACCTGTTGGACCTGCACAGGGGATTATTCTGTCCCTTTGTTGAGGGCTCAGGTCTGCTGTCCGCTCCTGCACCAGATCCAGCCGGATCTGGGGTACTGATCTTCGTGGCGGGTCGGTTAGGGCACACTGCGACTAGTGACACCCCATGTCACCTTTCCCGTGGAGTCGTACGGCGTGGGAGCTCCGTTCTGTGATGCGGTGGGGTCCTGTCTACCTTGGCTCCGAACACTTTCTTTCGATGACTCTCAGGAGAACCCATTCCGCCTGTGGGGTTGGTGTCTCTCCGTCTCTGGAGTCTCCGACCTGTTTGGAGTAAGAAGAGACCAAACTTTGCAGTTCGGAGAAGTAAGCTTTCGTTCCAAAAGTTGCTGTCGAACGCCTGGGGGGAGGATTACTCTCCGCCTTCATGATCTTTCCCACCTCGGTTTACCCACAAAGTTTTTTCCTGCGGGGAAGCTTTTTCTTGCATGATTTTCAGTTGTTCCCGGCCCCATTCATATCTGTCCGTTTCTGCCTGTACTATCATTTGTGTCCGCTGCTGTTTTAGCTGCTTCATCCGCTTTCTGATTTCCCTGAGCATTTCATAGTCTGATCTTGGGATACGTTTTGCTGCGACATCCACTCCTGAGAGGATTCACAACTGACTTCAATGTTTTCCTCCTATGAATAATCTTTTCTACTACACAATACTCAACTCCAAATGATTTAATAAATTATTTTATAATCTTATACAGATAGGTGTGCAGCAATAATTGTTTCTTTAAGAACTTTGCTGATTTCTTTCCCTTTGGGCATTGTGTGTACACACACCTAAACAATCCAGACCTGCAAATTGCTCTGTTAAATCCTTGAAGCGGTCAGGGGGTACTTAGGATTGTTTTCTTGATTAACGTTTCCTTTGTGGAAAAAAAATTGCGTTTCTAGGCAACAAAAAGTAAAAATTATTAGCTCTCATGAAACTACGGCACATTTTCCCAAAATACTGGCCGTTGATCAAATGAATTATAACAATAAATTAAGTACAAGGTTCCTTCTTGTTAAAGCTCCTTTGTAGTTCATTTTTGAAAGTTAAATAAAGATTTATCTTCGTACAGAATAAGGTTGAAAATGATCTGCCCCAGGGGGCTAACCACTGGCATGTTTTCTGGAAATGCCCAGTGATACAAACCGTTTTGGAAAGAGCTTCACAGGACACTGAACCATATATTTAATGCTCCTACTGCATATGTAAAATCTGAGTAGATGTTTATTCTTTGATCCTTTCCCCATCTCAAGGCCGCTATTATTGCCAATACTTCTACTCTCTGGGCTGATTGAGTGCCTTCAATCCTTCTAACTTCCACTGTTTCCCATGTTTTGTCTTCCTCTTTTACTATCGCGTATGCTGATTGTAACCCTTCGTCCCAGTGTTTAAAACAGCATCCGTCTACAAACAAATTGATTGCTTCATCAAATGGTGTTGCTGCTAAGTCTTCCCTGACTTTGTCGTCTCAAACTATTCTTTCCATGCACTTGTGTGGTTCTGTGATATGATCTGCCATGTTGATTCCTTCGTGTGTGTACAAAATATTTGGTGCCTCTAGCACTTTGCTCAATCGTCTTTGTCTCAATGGAGTCATTGTGAACAACGCTGATGTTACATATGCCACCACACTGTGTGTTGTTAGAACTGTCAGTGTGTGTCCCTTCACTGTGTGGGCCGTTTTTTTCGATTAATTTTGCCGTAGCTGCTACATGCTGTGTGCATGTAGGGTGTCGTGTTTCCATACATGATTAACCAACCATACTCCCCCTTTTTCTGGAAGAGGACATCGTTTGCTGATGATCCTGTTACAGAAATATCTAAATAAAACGGAGACAAGTAATCTGGGGTGGAGAGGTCTGCTGCCGACGATAGCGATTGTTTCAGCAGAATAAATGCTTTTTCTGCGGCCTCGGTCCAATCTAATTGTGCCGTTAGGTTCCTCATGCCTAATTGTTTTACCATGTCGCGCAATGGTCAGGTGGTGGAGGTGTAGTCAGGTATGTACGTCGTCAGTTCTAAAAAGGACAACATGTCCTTTACAGTCAGGGTGGGATGGAGGAGTGGTGTTCCGGAAAGATGTGCACCCCCTTTGGGATACCAATCTCCCCAGGAATGACTGTTTTCTAGCGCATTGTAATTTTGCTTTGGAGACCTTAAATCCTTAGCATGATGGCCTGGGCGCAAAGCCAATGACACATGAGGGTAGGCCTCATCCGCCATTTCATACCACCTTAGTTGTGCTGTCGTGAGTGCAGCGGAGGTGGCAACGCCTACCGCCGAAACATACATGTGTGTGCACGCAATACTCCAACACGCTGCCCTCACTAATAATGTAACTTCCTTAACAGGAGACCACAACTGTTACCAGTGGGAGAGGGGAGCGAACACGCTGCCTTCACCAACAAAGTTGGTTTGCGTTGTTGTGGTTCTTGGATAGCTTCAAACAAGAAGAACGAACGTAACAAGTGGGAGAGGGAAGCGAACAACTGCCTTTGTTGTTCTTGTTACACAAGAATATTAAGTAAGAAAAAAGCGCAGCTGACAGATCCAGCTGCCAAATTACCTCCTGTCAGCAATGCTGGGGGGGCGGAGCGGAGACGCCAATACCACCAGTAAGACAGAGCAACAAGAGCACAATCAAATAACGCGCCGGCCACAGCCTCTCTGAGGATGAAAAAAATCGTTACTCCTACCGTAAAGGCACGAAGCTGCACAGGGAAAGGAAGAAGCTTGACCAACATCTTATTTCTGTCCTGTACTCTAGACACGCGATCGCGAGAAGAATGAGGAACCGATCACCTGCTGACGCCGGAAGATATACCCTTCCGGGGGTCATGCAGAGGTCACGAGTGACTTTGTTGTTATTCGTACTTGACATGCGCATGCGCAAGCGGAGATATCCAGTGCTTACAGCACCGCCTGGGGGTCATCAAGGGACGAAATAGAACTAATTTTATTAGAAAATGCATCCTATACAGTATGTGTAGTATTGCTGAAGGGGTTGCATGTTCAAATCCAGCACTTATATTCTTTGCTCTTTTAACTTACAGTGTATGTTTTTAATATAAAATAGCTTAAGACAACATTCAGAGTGCACGTATTCAGTGTGTTGGTGCCATGCTGCAGCTACAGAAGCATGTTTCCAACTTTATTCATTCATCCACTTAATGAGCAGCAATTCATCTTTATGTTGTAGATTTTATGGTGCTTTGTGGCCTTCCTCATGCTGATGGGAGAAGAATTAAATGCCACACTCGTTAGTCTCTCTTCTGTTCTTATTGATGCCGAGGGCTGTTACATCCTCAAATCTATAAGGATTTATGCTCATACATGACACTCAGAGGAATCCAGTCAATGGTTCCACTTCAGCCTCTCCTCTTCCCTAAGTCTGAAAAGGCTGGCTGGTGTATGTGTGTGAGTTACTATGGCAACACCACATCGTGTCTCTGTTGCTGAGTATTTTTTTTTTTCAGCTATTCATGCAAATCATACGAATTCACAATCCTTTATTGGAGTTTAGACTTTGAAGATGACCACATAAGTAATGGAAATAGTAATTAGGTGAAAGGTTTTTGAACACAAAATAATAAAAAAAAAATAATAATTTTAATAAATACCTGCACTGATAATCTCAGATATTTCCTGATATCTATGCAGTCCTGGTTTTCACGGCCCCACCAGCTAATCTGGACGTGCAGATGGCTGCTCCTGTCCTAATTTAAGGCTTTAGGTGGTTTAAAAAAAAATCAGGAAAAATTAGTTTTTAATTATTTTCACAATGATGTATCTTTCCAAGTTAACTTTCTTTCTCAAAAGCACCTTCCCAAGAGAGCGGTTATTTTCCTCTGTGGGGACATGAGGGTTATAAACTAGACAAATGGGTTCAAACTGAAAGCTGTCCAATGTATTGCTCTTATAAAACATTTCCCTTTTTATGGTAAGGGAACTGCTTACAGAAGTGTAAATTCAAATAGATGTGCACTGTCTCACCTGGATAAAATACAGTCTTGAGAGCAAATTGGGTTTGTTCCCTAAGTACCGGATCTGGTAACCTCTTTTGCTAAGTGATTCAGCAAATGGAAAGAGGAAAGCTTTGCCAAGTGCTCTGGAACAGGGAGAAATCATTTAAAAGTCTGTTATAATCTGCATTCTCATCCTAAAAAGTGCCAACTGGATGCGTATCGTTTCAATTATATGTGATGTTGTTTATCAGTCTCCATCCATGTTGTCTGCTCATGAACTGGACTGGAAACCACTGGACAGCGGTCAAGCGCAGAAGCCGAACCATCTCAAACATCTTGAATGGGCAACTGTAAATAATGAATGCAAGATACATGAGAAAGCTTTTAAGCAGTCAGAAATTGAGGTCTGAAAAGTCAGTTTGCACAGGGTTACTAACTTTTTATTGTACTGATGTAATATATAAACCACAGAACAAAAGTCAGAAGGTGTTCTATTACTGTCATGTTAAGAGAGTAGAATAGAGCTGTAGGAAAGGACAAGGTGACCCAAGTTCAGTTACATCGCAGGAATAGAGCGCAAAAGTGTTTTCTATTCCTGCCATGGGGGATGGGAGAGGGGGTTGGGGGCTGCACATACAGTATGTCCAGGTGAATTATTTATCCAAACAGCCACAAGTACTGCAATGTCCTATCACAGCAAAAGCACCATCATAGTGCCACAAAAAGGTTGTTTTTTTTCCTTCCATTTCATTTATTTGAAGAAGAAAGCCACTGCGAGTGAATGTGTCTTAACACCCGGTTCAGCTACACTACTGAAGAGAAGCTTCCCATCCAGAGGAAAATAATCATTTTCATCAGCACTGTCAATAAAAAACAGAAACTTTTCTCGATTCATTCAAGTCTTAACTCTCAATCTCCCCTTCGATTGAGGTAATTTTCGTTTCTTAAAGACGAGCTCGGTTTTTGCTCACCTCAGTCAATTTCTCTTTTTCTTCGATTTTCTCATCCTGGGAGTTGCTGTCCTGTTTCTCTTCTCTCCTGCCAGTCTGCATCCATAAAACTAATTGTGTGAAATTAGACTGTCTTCCTTAAGTCACTGGTAGAGTCAGTTGTTAGTGGTTTCCTTTTCAATGAAATGACAACATTTTACCGTTTATTCTTTAACAACAATTGCATCCCACGGGTCTCCTCTCCTCCTTCTGTCAGTGTGTTGAACAAGCTTCACTTTTTACATTCTTGGCTTTCTCTGACTCATAACTCAAATAAAAACTCTGACTCATATCAATTACTGACTTTAAGTTTTGTTTTGCGGTTTTCAAGGTATGATGTGTTAATCTATAAATAACATGTAGACTCAAGTTGTGATCCAGGGCAGATTATTCATGCAAAAGTTTTATCTTTACAGGGATTTTATTTTTGTAGTACAAACCAGTTTTGAGTTCCAATGAAGATAGTTAGCAGTGTGGTCTCAGAGGGATGGGTTTTATGTGTCATGGTTAGATCCAATCAGACTGTAACACATGAATTTCTGGTAAACCTACTGTTTTTTCATTGTTCTCAGTCTAAAACTAATAGATGCTGATATGGCAAAATCAAGACGAATGATGAAAAAGTGAGAGCGACTGTGGCAACGAGCCATGGCATGTACGTGATGAAATGTTAATTCGTTTTATGATATTTTACTTTTTTCCCCTTTTACAGGGGACAGCATATTAGATCATCCTGTCCCATAAATCAATTTTTTATAGGATTATAATGTTGGATCTCTCTCCTGACACAACCATTCCCATTTATCTGGGCTTTAGACTTGCAAAAAAAAACAAAAAAAAAACATGATGATCATTTTCCTTTCCTTTTACTGTGATGTGCGACAGAAGAGACAAATATTGTTTAAGCCACCTGCTTCTGGAAGACAAAACATTTTGCTTCCCAGGAGTCATCCAAGAACATCTTCATGTGTGAAAACAGCTTATGAGTTGCAAGTCTGTCTCTTGCATATAAATGTTTTAGCATTGCTGCAATCTCTGTCATTCCATCGGTGTCGGATCGACTGACCCCATGATCATGGAGTAAACGTTACCTTAAAATTCAGACAAGTGTGACTATGTCCGTCTTATAAGAAATAGCCCCAGCCATGATTTTAATCGCTATTCGTATATAAGATAGAAACCGAGATTAAAATCACGTCAGTTTGTTTTATCAATACGGTGCCACGTTAACTTTTGTTAAAACTGCGTTTAAAAAAGGACAGGTTTAGTTTTGCACAGTGTCTCTTCAAGCCCACTGTGTGTGTGTGTGTGTGTGTGTGTGTGTGTGTGTGTGTGTGTGTGTGTGTGTGTGTGTGTGTGTGTGTGTGTGTGTGTGTGTGTGTGTGTGTGTGTGTGTTTGTGTGTGTGTATTAGTGCTATCGTCTCCGCCCCCGGGTGGAGTTGAAGAGCCGTCTGGCATGGGGGATAAACAGCCTTCATTCTTACCGTGCAGTAGGACAGTGACAGCGTCCTGTCCAGAAAATGATGTGAGTAATCCATGACAGACAGGAACTTGCCCGCTGCCTGTCGCCCTGCCACAGATGTCGGTGTCCAGTTCTGCGCCCACAACAGAGTATGGCTTCCTCACCAGTTCGTCCAGCCGTGAGGCGTCCCTAGATCTGACGCTGCCTCCGCAGCACACTGCTGCTTAGAAAACGGCACTTTCCACAAAAGTCAGGTAGAACATCTGCAGCATCTTTTTGCAGATGTTGAAGGACACCAGATTTCTAAGGAAGTACAGTCAGCTCTGTCCATTCCTCCATAGATAATCCGTATTGGTAGTCCAATCCATTTTATCATCCTGCTGCACTCCCAGGTATTTGTTTAGTCTGTACACCTTCTCCTGGTACGTGGACTGCAGAGGGTCGAGAGCTTGGTGGACCTGTGGCCCCAGGTGGTGTAGCAGTAGCCACTCCATGGTCTTTATCACATGAAACATCAGGGCGACCAGCCTGAAGTCGTTAAGCTCTGCAGGTCGGGGTTTCTTTGGGACTGGGATGATGCACAGTGTTTTTCCCCGCTGAAGGACCCTCCCGCTTTCCAGGCTCAGCCTGAAGATGTCCTGCAGAAGGTCTCCCAACTCCAATATGCAGGCCTTCAGCAGTCTTGGGGAAACTCCTGGACCCACTGCTTTTCTGGGGAGAAGCTTCCTCAGTTATCCGCACACCTGGGTTGCAGTGATCTTGGGCAGGGGGGTTATTTTCCTCCGTTCTGGTGGTGGGGGTATGGAGCATCTTCAATATGTCAACACATGCTTTAAAATTAAATGTAATGTTTAAAAAGTTGTTCCTCAACACGGACCAGAGTTTATTAAAAATGTTTCTACAATTCATAAAGTCATTTCAGGAGATCTGAAGGAATTTCAGCGTGTAAACATCAAAAGCTCAAATCTGAGGTGGACACCCATGGTCTCCAATCCTCCGAACCGTACTCCATTAGAGACTGTTATTCATCAAAAGCTGATATCCATCTCCGGGTTCATCTCGGATGAACCATCCCAAAGTGGAAATGTGCATTATGATCGGATGAATCAGCATCAGACTGACGTTTGGAATAAATAGTTGCCGTGTGCAGTGGATGAAAGATGAAAAGCACCATCCAGACTCTCAACAGCAACAAGTCCAAAAGCTAAAGTCTGTGAAGGTATTGGGGTTGACCCTCTGGATTTAGGGTTTTTTGGGAAATGTATATTGTAATTTCAGAGAAACATGTCCTGCCTTCAAAATGACATATGCAACTATTATAAGTATTTTCTCTCAAATCTCTCAAAGGCATCATTTAATGAACAACAGCTTGCTTGTATTTAGGGACACTCAGACATCCCTGAAAAAGGTGAGAAATAATCTCTTAATACATTTAAAATTGTAGATTAGATTACTAAAATTGATTTTTCTGTCTAAAATAACCAATACTGGTTAAAATATAATTCAACATTTATAATCCGCGCTGTTCTCAGAATTCAGAAGTATCGAGTGGATTGATCCAGGCTGCAGTCGGTTTTTATCACTGTTTCAGCAGTTACACTGTCTGTTTTTTGAGTTGATATTATCCATCGTTTTGAAACTATAAATAATTTTTGCTTCAATAATTCATGTAATAAGATTCACTTGTCTTTAGCGCTTCATTTGCAGCAATCACTTTGGAATAATTCTTTTGTAAATTCTATCAGACGTTTTATTAATGGCAGGTAAACAAAGTAAATTGGCGACATAAAAGAGGAAAACATTATTTAATTGTTGTTCTATGTTTGAATAATCTGATTATTTTCACCATCAAAAACTCAGAAAAAAATATGACGTGTGATGTAGCAGACTAACTAAATCCATGTGACAAGGCAACTAAATAACATGCAAATTGAAAGGAGGCTGTGAATTGCACTCGGAGGAGTCCTTTGCCCTCTGGAGAGCGCCAGTGGCAGCCGCTGCAGTAGTACGCACAGCCGCCGAGTGAGTATGAAACCATTTGGCCTGCTGCCTCCAATTCCAAACGTGTAGGGCCTGGGTTTGACTCCTGCTCTGAAAGGGTGCTCAGCGTCCACTTTGAAATGATGAACTTGAATTCTCTTTGTATAATCTGCCTCCATGAATGTTCCAATTCAGAAAACACGTTTTCTCTCGTCTACCAGGGAACCAAAATGCCTCTCGAACTGAACACAAAAATGTGATGCAAACATATGCTTTTAGTCAGCCTTGTGAACTTTTATGTAGAGTAAGATTGAATCATTTCTGGCCCACTGAGTGCGAATAATTTTATCTGTGTAGTTGTTCTTCAGTTTAGCCCATTTTTGCCATCCTTAATTAACCCCTACTTGAACACCAGCTGCTTTTTCCTTTTTTTAAGAACAACAAAGTTACATTTACACAGATTAAGAATATAGCCAGTTAAGTGGCAGGCTTCCTCAGTGGAAACTTTCTACGAGGAAGCTTCATCTTCGACCTCATCTGTATGACTCATCCTTGTTAACTATTTTAAGAGATCCAAAGATGAGCTCAGGTTAATAGAGACCACACACACCAAGGCAAGAACACGAGAAGTCATTATTGGAATACTGACCTGCATTCACCTTTGTACTTTTCTTCACATCCAATCATCATCGTTGTTTTAAGTTGCGACCAGTATTAATGATATTATTAGTATGCCGCTGCATTACTGAATTGGAGATATGAACATCGGTACTATTCCCCAACCAGACCATTAAAAGGTGGACAGATTCTCTGACTCGTTGCTAACAGAAAATGTGGTTCTATTAATTGAGTAGAACTTGCAATTCATTTGGACGCTTTTCAGGATGTAATAATTAAAAAAGATAAATAAATCATTACCTACATTAATAAGGAGCATTAGATGCAGTCCCTGATATATGACAATTTCCAAGTCAGGAATCAGACTAATTTGACCACCGCAGGTGTGAGTGGCTTGTTTGTACTAATTTGCTCAGTTAAATGGAAGATAATAAGTCATAAGGAACACATTTCTTTTCAATAGAATGACCAGCTCACTGAGACATGAAATCATTATAAATCTTTGGCATATGGGAGAGAGAGAGAGAGATGACAGGCGGCTGCAGAGGACTGCAACCACTCAGCCTTCATCTGAATGAAACAGTTGAAAGCTAAATGACAGCAATCAGAGCAGACTCAATAGATAGCAATAATCTTTTGTTTGGTTTCTGTGAGCGGTGGAGCTTATGTCCACGTCCCCTCATTAGCCCTACCGAGAAAAAAGATTTCAATCTTTCTATTTGTGATAAAGTCAATCAGGTGCCGCAATGAGTGTCTTGGTTTTGTTGAAAGCAAGTGAGTTTAGCAGAGACGGATAAAAATTACATCACCTGGGAAGTTCAGGGATTTAATCCAAATGATACCTTCATCATGGGGCTTCGAGACCTACAGAATGTTGCATGTGGCACTCCTGTTATTCAATGAGAATAGTGGACTTGTTAAACCTATTAGTCAAATTTAGGAAATTTCAGCAATATTATGTGAGGGAAAATACCAGGGATCAACTTAACTGAGGACAAAAATTCAGGCAGGAAAAACAACTCTACTGGTAAGCCTAAGAAATTACAAAAAATTACAAAAAAAACCCACAAAAACCCAATAACATTTAAATGCATGTCCAAGTCTGCAAATATAGCTTGCAGGCCACAAGTTTAGGGAAAGATGCAAATGCAATCACTGAGCGGTGCTGAGCAAAGTGGTAAGAAGGCTGAAGCATGATGAATGTATTAGCAGCAGGAAGAATAAAGTGTCAGCAGGAGGAGCAGGGCCGGCAGTCACAACCACATCATCTTCTCTCACTCATCTCTCATGCCAAAAATGACTGTATATATTTTTTATCTGCTGCTATGGTTAACAGTACTTTTTGTGTTGCATTCCTGGTACCTCATGTCCTTCCAATAGAACATAAATAAATAAATCACAATGCAAACAATGTTAAAAACGGAGAACTATGCAATATTATACGTAACATGGTGGTTATTATGGTAATTTAAATTTAGTTAAATTATTTTTTCATGACTTTTTTGTGATTTTTCCACATATTCTCTAATCAGACCTTAAGTGAAAATGTCCACATGAAGGGCATTTTATACTCTTTAAGGACATTGTTATTTAAACAACTAAAAAAAGACATTCTGTTATCAGCTGCAGCTACTGTAAAAACGTGGTTATGCTACAACAATTCTTGAGTACAAGAAATGTTGGCCATTGTCACTTTGTAGTGCAATGTTGACCAGTTGGTGTAGAAAAAAAGGATATACTTCAGGACCTATTCTTCAATCAAACATTGTTCACAGCCCGCTGTTCCAGACAGCACTTTGGTGGACCATGCAGCAGTGCCTGCAGACTTCAGAGCATTTTAATGTAAAGTGCAAAGTTTAAGCTGAAAAGTGCATTAGGCCCTCCATCCTGCACCCTTAAATGCTTTAAGCTAAAAGATTCAAGACGAAGTGTGGAGTTGGGGGCTATAAATGGCTTGCTGAGAATGACAAACAATACTTTCTTGGCTCATTTATGCACTGGAGAGTCGACTCCCATCTGGCACCCAGAAAAACAGGTTGAAAAAGCTCCAGTCAATGGTGGTAGTGGTGAGCTGGGACTTGCTTCATGCAGTCAATTCGTCGTTTATCAGTTTTGCCAGGGAAGAAGACTAATTGTGTCATCAAGGGGGATGATCAGTAGAGCGAAGCATATTAGAGAGGAAGTGCTATTGAGCTATGTGTTACCCATTCCTGTTACTTCCTGGGAAAACAATTACTGTGTTTGAGTAGCCAATGATTGAGACAACAGGCACTCACAGTGTGTGTAATTGATGAGCACTGCTGCATGCAAAATGACATGAATTTCCTTTTAAAGAGGACACGGGGCTTCATTTTTGTTTGTTATCCCAAGTTAGACTAAGTCTCAGAAAACTGTTTACCTTCACCAGAACTTGCTTTCACCCACTGTGACACCTGAGCTGAAACACATTTTAAAAGTAAATAGCTGAACAATTTCACTATCAGTGCTGCTGAGCGTTACCATAACACAAATCCAACCACCCATGCATGAACTCCTTGCAGCTGTCTGAGAGTAACCCTGCTGCACACTCTCAGGACAAATAACATACGGGGAATAGCGGTGAGTATACAGTAGTAATGTGTGTTCATGACATCTTTTTAGGATTATTTAACAATGCTCGTATGATCTCACATCATGATCTCATATAGCTGAATGTTGGGTCAATGATGGAGTGCAGTGATTTGCTACTTCCCTCCCTCCCCCCATACATAAGACAAATAGACTCCATCACCACATTCAAAACGCAACTCAAGACTCACCTGTTTAAACTTGCCCATTCACTTTGACCGGTCACCACACACCACTTCCCACCATACTGTTCTGTTATCTGTACTGTTGCTCCTCGGTTGTCTATTGTATGTATTGTGTATGTGTGTATGTATTATAATTTCTATTGTATTTCCTGTATTTTATTGTTTTGTTTTTATTCTGTAAGGTGACCTTGGGTGACACGAAAGGCGCCGCTAAATAAAATGAATTATTATTATTATTATTACTTTAAAAATTATAATTTCACTCTTTTTGTTAACTAACAAGAGGATAGCCTGTTTCTATTGAAGGCAGCAGAAAGGATTTTTTTTTTTAAGCATAGTGGATCCCTTTTAAAAGCATGGAGGTTAAGTCACTTTTACAAAACTGTCCAAAACCTACTCTTCTTCAGCATCTGGTTTTCCTTTGCTTTAATTATTTTCTCAAGTCTCTAAGTCACCTCTTCTCTGTTAGCTGCTCTTTTTTTCTTTTCTTCAAACATACTGTGGATCTAGCCTCATCTAGGGAGGATGTAATGTAAGGACTGTTCGGCATCTCCCCCAGCATCTGATCCAGACGGCTCAGCTTCTCTCTTTACGCCAATGACCAGAACATAAAGCATCAAATCCAACAACCCACGGTCTCTTGGTACCACTTGCACTTATGTTGTAATTGTTATGGCAAACCATTACTAACAATGAAGTCCAACAAGGAAACACCACTTGGGCTCAGATCAGAGAGGCCCTTCCTAGGTAACACAGTTGCTACTCATGTGAGTATTAAAGTCCTCCAGTAGAACAATGGAGTCCCTTTTAGCAGAGATTTTAAGTATGGGAAGGGACTTCAACAAGGCTGGGTCTTCCAAACTGTTGTTTGGTGCATTAACACAATCAACTCCTAGAACCTGCTCCCAAAGGTCCAGGGAAGCCTCTTGTTACACTGGGGAAACCCCCATAAACAGACTCCAGGCTGGGGGCTATTAAGCAAGCCCCTCAGCTTCATAGTGGTCACCATCACCAAGATCCGGCCCCTCTCGTGGAACTTGAATACAGAACCTTGTCAGGAAGGTTGTAGTGAGGACCCAGATGCAGGAGAGCAGGAGGCAGGAGTTCTCGAAAACTGTTTTTATTAAACAAAAACAAAAACGCTGCTGAGCAGGATACAAAATCAGACGGAACAAGAACGAGACACAGGTGCAGACGATCAGGGCAGATGGGGAACAGGAAGGTCAAACCGGAACTTAATCACAAGGACATGGGCTTCAAAATAAAACGGGAAATGTCAAACCCTGACAAACCTGTACTGTGTGTTGAAGTGGACCTGCTTGTTTCTAGCCAGTACTTCTTAACCTCACACAAAAGTTCAGACTCCTTCCCACCCAGAGAAGTCACATTCCATGTTTCGAGAGTCAGTTTTGGTGTTTGGTCAACATGTTAAGGCCAATAGCACAATGCATTCAACCGACACCACTGTGAGTTAAGGGCTCAAAGGAGGGGCAACCCATGTTGCTCTTTCCTGCTGAGCTATGCCTCATCGGTAAATGCCCAGTCCCCAGGTGCTCCTTGAGGAACCCCTCCCCCAGGCCTGGCTTCTGGGTGGGGCCCCAATAACGCAGGTTTTTACTTTGATTTTTATCTTCCATGTTTGTCCTACCGTCCTCCAGGACCACTTTTCCTACGGAGAAACTACCAGGGGGAATTATCCCTGAAAACATAACTCCTGGATCTTTTGGGGCCACCAAACTCTGCACCATAATACGGTGGCGATGCAGTGGGTTCAAGTACAATTAAAACTGATGTTTTGACATAAAAACAAATATTTCTTGTTACTTTAACCCAGGAGTTTTGTACACTGAATTATTATACAATATTACAGTATATGTTTGCATACACCCCTATATAGGGTTTATTATAGTTACAACATCTAGTTAATTTAATTAGAAAATGGTGTGCATCTTTACTCTCTGAACTGATGCACATCTGTTAACTTGCTGTGGCTCAAAATATCCCACCACCACCTGAGCATCCACCTCTGGCTCCAATTCTAACACTGTTCACATTAAGAGCCACATCGTTGAATTCTGACACAACTAATGGTTCAGGTTGTTGGCATATGAGAGAGAGAGAGAGATGACAGGTGGTTTGTTTGGATTAATAACTCCTGCATAACTAATAATCTTGCAGATTAATAGCTGCAGCATTACCAGGGTTATTATACATTGCCGTTACGGTTCAAATCCTCAATTTTGGTGACCAATAGTCACTGTATTCTATATGTTCAATACTATGCTGTAGGTAAAAGCTTTAACTACGGTAGAGGATGAAAACATTTTCATGAAAGAATCTTTAGAAAAATCGGAGAAAGGATGAGTGTATGACTTTGACTGTAGTACAAAAGCAGCATTGTAGAAATACTCAATCATTAGTGAATGACCAGCATGAAAATTCCTTCTCAAGTATGCATTAGTAAACAAGATGGATGCAATATAATAGAGAGGAATGTGGCTTGTCTCTGCATTTTTACACATTTCCTACAATAACAGAAGCTGGTGTAGTTTTGCCAACTATTGCCAAAGAAAGGAATTGAAGTGCCACAAACAAGAGGGCAAAAAATACTTCACATACCTACAGACCTCCATATTTGTGCCATATCCACCTTAAATTACTTTTCTAAATCTTTGTGATCACATATACAAGTATTTTTTTTCCAATAAAGCTTCTCTCATTCACATAATGAAAGCAGTCAGTTTTATCATGATGCAATCAAGCAAACCCATACAGAGAAAGTCTGAACGCTAAAGTATATTTCTGGCAATTTGCTCAACTAAAAGCTCAGTTAAGTAGAAAAACATGTTTGAGTGAAGTGTGGCTGCTGCTCTGCTGAAAGTTTCATTGGATCCAAAATTAGTATAAACCTTTGAGCGAGTCAACATTCTTTTAATCTATTTCAAGAAATTGACAATCCCTGAAATGCTGTGAAGAAAGTCTATAAAACATACAGTTTATTCAGACTTTAAATGAGAAAAAAGAAACTTTCCTCCTCTGAGAAAGCATTTTACCACTTCCCCCTTTACATCCTGCAAAGTGAAGACTTACGTGTAGCAAAACCCAACCTGTTTCTGATTGTACCTGTACGTTTTTAATTTATCTACACTTCTAAGTAAATCCATCCCTCCTTCTTTGCTTTTATTTCCCTAATAAAGCAACAAACATAATCTTTGAGCTACATTATAAATTCTCGAACATTCTAGAATAATGACTCTGCATAAATAAATTGTTTTTATATACCATATATTTAAGGGGTTTAAAGCTTAGTGGACATTTACAAAAGGAAGTTAAAAAAAATGTGTGCTTCGAAAGTGACTTCACGACTGACATATCATCATTATGTCAATTTGATCGGGGTCACTTCACATCTTTTTTGGTCAAACAATTTTTGTTTTTTAGTGAGCACTTCAAATTTATAGGATACCTTGACATCACAGTTCAGGATCAGAGTAGAATTATCCAGGTTTCATGTTTGTCCCCAGCTGCCACAAGTAATAAGACATTTGCTGAACCTCAAAAGTGGGTGATGTTATAGTGTCAATTTAAAAAACACACTGTGTAAAGGTTCCTACAAACTTTATGATGTTTACAGTTTTATGAGACCATGGGTCCGTTTCACAAAGCAGGTTCAACAAACTCTGAGTCTTAGTTGATCTACTCTGAGATCGTAAACTCTGAGTTTTCGGTCCCAGAACAGCGGATTTGAGTTAATTTACTCAACTCTAAGTAGTTTCACCTGGAGTTAAGCGCGTGCGCCACAACTATAAAAAGCCAGCATTAATTGAGCCCCGATTCGACGATTCACCATGGCAACCGGCGACCAGAAAAGATCCACCTACTTTTTCTTTTTTTTAAAAAACTTTATTTAACATTTCAATTTACAAAATCCCTCTGAGGAAACATTAGTTTGCACCAAGATCCACAGATCCACATACTTCACGCCGTGTCCTTTTTCACCCGAATGGAATTAGAGATTTTAATGCGCGCATACGGCGAATTTGAACATGTTTTTCGAAAAAAGAGTAACACCGCAGCACAGAATATAATATAAAATTAATTTACAGTAACAGATCTCTACATTTCACCTGCAATCCTGTGGAACTCCTTTTATGGCTTGGACAGGTTTATGATAGGCTTGCCACCCGTCCCTTGAAATACGGAATTGTTCCGTAATTGGGAATTAAAAGTTGCGTTCCGTATTGAACCAATACAGACACATATTATGCTCTTATTTATGTATGTAATAATATACAAGTGTAGGTCGGAAAATGTGAATATATTGCAAAACTTAATTCGTAGTAAATTCAACTTAAGGTGAAACAAATATTATTTCCCACTACATGCAAAGTGAGATATTTCAAGCCTTTATTTGTTATAATTTTGATTATTAGGGTTCACAGTTTATGAAAACCCCAAACCACCAGGTTAGTTTCAGAGCGTCTGTTACTACAGTAACTGACCGAGAGCTTAAGTTACCTCTCTTTGTGAAACGGAAAACTCAGAGTTTCCCTCATTTCAGAGTTAACAGACTCCGAGTTTTCACTAAACCTGCTTTGTGAAACGGACCCTAGGTCTTATGGATCTGCTTAATCTTGGGTAAAACATCAGGAAAGGTGTACAGAGTCTGTACGATGATCTGCCCCGTTGTGTCGTAGGCTGTGAACTTTGCGGCGGGATGTAGGTTGCATTATCAGCATGTGGAGCAGTAAACAAACAAAAAGTGAAAAGGAGGAGTTTGTATTTGTGTCGCAAATGGTCAAAAAATAATAATTAGTGAAGAAGAATGTCGTACCCAGTCATGACTCAGGAGAACAACTCAACTTTGGATGTGACTTTTGCAAAGAGAGCTGATCCAGACTGCGGATGTAAACGTTATGTGACAACTTGCAATGCTTTCATAGTGTTTTAACACCACTCCTCCAAATCCAGTTCTTTCAGAGTCTCATAAAGCTTAGTTTCCTCTGTCTATCAGTGGGTTGCATAAATACAACATTTCAAGTCGTATTTTAAATTGCCTAGTCAGTTGACAGAATCGTAGGCATTTTGGGAATCTGATAGGAATCAGACAATCTTTGGTCGCAAGACCAGTGGGACGGTGGTCATGGCATCACTCACATTGTACGATGTGAGATAAGTTATTTGTACCCACAATGCAATAAAAAAAAACTATTCTTTTCCACGATTCTTTCATGATGGCCATCTTTTGTCTGAGACAGCCACAGATTGTGTAGTGTATTGGGGCCCTAAGAGGGGGTGGAGTGGCGTGGCTCCGCCTACTAATAACGTGCTGCTATGAAAAGTAAAGAAGTGGCTCAAAAGGGAGCTTCTGTACTGTATCTTTGTGATATTGTAATATAAACAAGCTACATACATCAGGAAACTGTTCCAGCTTTTGAAAAAAAGAGTATATTGTGTCTCAATTAAGTAGTGGATAATGCATTCGTTGGCACATAGTGAATGGTTACGTCTACTGAGGCCTTTTTCAACAACAAGTTTAACAGAGGAAATTATCTAACCAAGTGGGTGTACAGACATGAAGAATAAAACAGCCTTGGGATGTGTGTGGGGTGTTATACACTTGAAGTCCAGTCAAAAGAACATAGCACCGGAACAAAGTCACCAAGGACTCTTTCTGACACATAACCAACTTTGTATTTCATGTAAAAATTTCCAGATTTCCAAATATAAGACCACTGTATGGATATTGCGATGGCTTGATTCCTTTTGAATAATTTAGAAAAATGTTGTTAAAAATGTCATCCTCACTGTAATACGAGCAGCACTTTCATTTAAAACAAACACAAAGTAAAAATGTGGTAACAACTTTCTAAAAACTCATCATAATCTCTAAAGGGAGTTATGTCACAGCTAAATTGGTGATTAGCGTTTTCATTATTCTATGTGGCAGTTGCAGCTGGCGATTTGAGCTTTTTGTGCGTTCACTCTTTCAATGATTCCTCAATGATACTTGATGATTCAGATTTGCACCCATGTGATTAAATGGGCTTTTGTATTCCTCTTTAGTTATGTAAGATGTTTTTTGATGGATCATATTTAATGACTACAGTGTCATTTTATAGATAAATAAATACAAATAATAACCTGCGCCAGAATAAAAAGCTATTATGCTTAAGGGGTACTTAATATGTTTTCCATCTTCTCTGAGCTATCAATGACATGAATAGGTTCATGTATCTTACAGGCAATTTAGAATCTTCATGCACTGATTTTCTGTTGTTTTTTTGTTTTTGTTTTAACTCTTTAAGGTAGACTCAATCTACCCAAAGCTGTCCATATATTTACATGCCACCCCTTTCAGTGCAGTCCATGTTAGCATAAAGCTCACTATTCTGGCAGACCTTGCTAGGTACTTCACAAAATCGTCCAACAGGATATTGCCAGTAACATTTCAGATTTAGTTTTTGGGATGACTGGAATCCAGCATTGTGGTCAGATGAATCTGGAAACTCATGGCGTATAGTCGACCGGGGCATCCCTCACACTAGCTTAAGAGCTGCACTTTGGAAGATTCCTGTAACATCTGTAATACAGAGAAGTCCCTCATCATTACATTGCTCTCTGTCTATAATTTATTATTCAACTATTATGGATTTTGTTGGATCCAGGAGCAAAATGTATTACCCAAATATGCATTGTGAAGCCCAGGTACATTATTATAGCTTTTTTTTAAATAATCAACATTACTATACACAATATAGCTACTATCAATACATTTGAATTTCAGGGTCATGTTTAAACAGACAAAGGGATTGGTAACTTGATATGTAATAACTTTTAATCCAAGAGAAAAAAAGTCCCCTGCTGTTTTCCTCATGTCATCTATTGTCTACTCTGTTTTTGTTATTTGTGTTTTTTGTAAAGTGTAGGGATTTACACAATGCCATTGCAGGCTATGGTTAGTCATGCACAGAAAATGTGGCTTTTTACAGACTTTTCTAAAGGCCTGTGTGGGAGAATTAAAACATTTCAAGTGAAAACAGTCAGGATTAAAAGCAGTCATGCAAGATAGAAAACAAAATGTTCTCATGTTCTTTGATCTGAGACAAAATATGTATTTCTCCAGTTTGAAATATGCAGCTGTTACAACATTTAACATCAATTTCCAAATACTTCCAACTTCCAGCATATTACTGACAGCACCAGGTAGTCTAGATAGCCTATTGTTTCTGCTTAGTCAGTCCCCATGATGCAGCTGACATCAATTTGATATAAGTTCTCTAAAGACAACGTGTAAAACTGATGTGTGCTTGTCTTTGCAACATAATTAAAGCAAATGGGAAATTATTCCCATTAGTATTTCTCTACAGCAGATGTTCTACTTGGCATTTTTTCCAATTTCCTACATTTAACCCAGTAACTGAAAAATATTTGAACTGTGCAAGTAAGGAATGCATAAGCATCAGCTTATAGCAATTAGCATGTAGGCTAATTGTTATAGCCTACATGACTAATAGCAATTATAATTCCCATTCAGAGATGTTCTCAAATAATTTTCTTCCAGTTGATGGGGTCTGTTCTTTGCTTTTGATTCAGATTTTGAGTCTGACCACATTGCCAAAGGACAACTTATTAATTTAGGCATCTAACAACAAGTTTCTGATCAGCACAATATGAGCTCGATACGCTCTAGGACAGGGGTGCTCACACTTTTTCAGCATGAGAGCTACTTATAAAATGATCAAGTCAAAATGATCTACCACCTACTACAAAAAATGCAAAACATATATTTATTTATAAATATATTGAAGGTTCTTTATATCGCATGAGCCAATATTGCACAACACAACACAATTAACTATGTTCACTCAAAAAACTAAGGATCTTACCAAGAAATGTTCTTATTTCTAACCTAAAAATGCCATTACACCTGATAACACACATAACTTAAAAGGTTAGGTGTTTTTCCCACGTGTTTCAATTGAACTTTCATTTGTGTCAAGCAAATTTGAAGTTCTAGTTAAGTTTTAAGTTAGAGTTTTGGCTCGATGATAGGTTGACGTCAATTTTTTTAACGTCACGCGATCCACCAATAATACCTTTGCGATCGACTGGTAGATCCCGATCGACGTATTGAGCACCCCTGCTCTAGGAAGTCTTCAAGAAGGGA
Source organism: Cololabis saira (assembly GCF_033807715.1). NCBI lineage: Eukaryota > Metazoa > Chordata > Actinopteri > Beloniformes > Belonidae > Cololabis > Cololabis saira. The sequence goes on from NC_084593.1 coordinate 19,996,090, forward strand.
ACCAATAGAAAGGGGTTGTTACAAGAAAACTACACAGATTGTTAAAAAACTGCACTTTAAGTTCAAAATCAATTCAATTCAGTTTTATTTGTATAGCGTCTATTACAAAACATTTGTCTCTAGGCCCTTTTCAGAGACCCAGAGCTTGACCCCAGAGCAAATGTTACATAAACATGACTGATATAGTATGATCAGCTGATGAACCACAGAGACGACTATATAAATAGGTGTAGACAGCGGGGTGGCCAGAGGGTGGGACCACAGGTGAGGATGTCAGCAGATATCCAACAGACATACGGAGAGATGGAAGTAAACACTGGGGTATTCAGAGGGTCCACCCTCTGGTCCCTCAGTCCCACTGAAGGTCATTAGTCACTCTAACCAGTGCTGTTTCTGTGCTATGATTCTGAATCCGGACTGAAAAACTTTCTACACAACTTTTCATTTCTACACAGATGGTCACATAACTGGCTTGCAACTACCTTTACCATAATTGTGGAAGATTGGAGATTGGAAATTAGTCTATAATTTGCTAAAATGTCTGGGTCAAGAGAAGGTTTTTTGAGAATAGGTTTAATTACTGCAACTTTAAAAACCTGTCGCACATATCCTGAAATTAAGGATAAGTTGATCTGGTCTAGTATCGTCGTACCAATAAGGGATTATTATAATTATATATAATATTATCATTATATTATAAGGGAATAAGGAATAAATCGTATGATTTTACTGCTAAAGAAGCTCAAAGTTTTCACGACTGTGATCTGCAGGAATGCACGGCTCGACAGAGTTGTGACTCTTTGTCAGCCTGGCTACAGTGCTGAACAGAAAACATGGATTATTTTTATCATCTTCTATCAATGAAGAATAATAAGCTGTTCTTTGTGAAGGGTTTTTTATATGCTATTAGACTATCCTGCCATGCACGATGAGAATCCACAGACTTACAAGAGTATCACTTCCTTTCCATTTTATCAGCATGCGGACATGTGAATTATACCAGGGAGTTAAGCTCCGATGGTTAGAGACCCTCTTTCTCAGAGGAGCAACTGCATCTAAAGCTAATTAAAATAAAAAAAACAGGGCCATGAAAATTACGTGATAGGTCCTCGGTAAGATGTAACAATAAATTGCACATGTTAATGTCTTAGAGGCTAGTGAAGTTAGACTTTGAGCAGAGGGTCAAGGGTTTGAATCCCCTGAGGACAGATTAAACAGTTTAAGCAGAAAACATATTTTCACACTATTAAGTTGGAAGTCAGTTTAGTGTCAAACTTACAATGTGGAAGAAAAAAAATCTCTGCATTTGCCAAACATGATAGGCCATTTGCAATGGTTTTACATTTTTGAAGAGTATATTTTATCTATGTTCATGTAAATGTATTACTTAAATCCCAGGGACATTTACAGTTTTACATTGAATAATATGGATGAAAAATGTCACAGTTTAAGTATTTAAACACGTTTGTTCATCAGATTTATTCAAGGCCAACAAAAGCGGTGAATTAGCTCTTTAAGTACTCCTTTTGCATTTTCCTAGAGCACATTTGTCCATATTAAAACTGAACACAAGCACAGTTTAAATTGTCTCAAGGCTTCAAGTCTCAAGTTTCTCAATGCGGAATAAAAAGCTGGCCAGCTGTCAAAATGCATGTTGCCTAAGAGTCTGTTCTTTTAGGTCATTAACCCGGCTGATGGTTAACTATTTTAATTAGTAGCGAATTAAGTTTCTTGTGGCATGTACAAAAAATACAAAAGAATGATAAGTGAAAAGAGTAGGCTATGGTTTAAGTGCTTGTCCTTTTTTCTGCATAGGTCAAATGTGTGTTCAGTATTCGGTGTTGTGTTCTCGCACATGTGTTATATTCAACAAACCAGGGACAGTGAATTTCATTACCTGACCTCCATTGCAGCTCAGACATTAAATACTTTTGGACAGTAAGGAAAACAAACAATCTTTGGTGCTGTAAAATGTTGCTTCTGAGCAAATGCTTAAGACTCATAGCTGGGAATCCATACTCTTTACCGTTCAAGCCAGACTTGTTGATCATTTTATTTGGTGTGTCATGAATCAATGCCTGACTCCCAACCAGGTCCAAAATAAACCGTATTCTGAAACAAATAAGGCATTCAGGTTCCTCGATCACTTAATAAAAGTGGGAGAAAAAAAGGATACAACTGCAAGTGTAAGCATGGGTTTGTGAAGAGTAGAAGATGGAAATGCAATAAAGTAAAGAGCATGGTTGAATAACAAAAAGTCTCAGATTTATTTTAATCACAATGTCCTTTACTCAGTTTCATTGCAAATCAATCCACATGAACATGGCCTGCTTTTCATTGTTTTTGAACCTCTATAAAGTGTTGCAACGATGGCTTCTTACTTTAGATGTGACATGAGCCAAAAAAAAGATACATGAGGGGTCGTTTCGTTGCAAATAACCACTGTGTAGCCAAATCTCACAAACTATATGGTGTGAGACTTTATTTAAAAACATTTTTTTTTTCAAAAGTAAAAATGTGATAGGAAAACCTGATCCCCAAAAAAACCCGAAACTCTAAGACATTAAAATCTCCAATCATTTATCTGAGTAATACTTTTCTTTTCTCTCCATCAGTTTTCAAACCATCGCTGTTTTTGGACCATCTTTCTCCATTGCCCTCTTCCTTTTTGCAGGTGAAATTCTGAAACGAGTGTCAAATCAGTGATGCATCAATCTGCAGTGGGGAGGCAGGACTTAGCCGAAGTAGTACCGCCTAGCGGCAAAAACTAGTTTGAACCTGATTGTCACGGAGAACCGGCAAGCAGAGGTAAGTTTTTTCCTCATCGTATAACATAAAGAAGGGAAAGAAACATAAGAAACTTACCTCTGCTTGCTGGACTCCGTAGCCATTGACCTACCAGATCTCGGGTATGTCCTGCCTCTCTGCTTTATATTGACACAGCACTGATTTGACACCAGAATGGAAACTGCAAAAAGAAATATGATGAAGAGAAAAGAGAAGTATAATCCAAGAGAGGTGACTACACTCTCGGTTGGACATATTGATATCTTGAATACAGATTCTGGGTTTTGATTTGCAATGCATTTGGCATTGAATTGATGCCATAGAAGGTGTATTTGGTTGTGGGGATTCAAAAAAAACGTTTTACAGCTTTAGTTGGAAACCAGATTTAACATCCCAAACTGAGAAGCATGTAAACTTTACTGCTGCCTGTGCTTTGGTTGGCGATTTCAAAGCTTCAAATCTGATTTCGGCTGAAATGTGCATGACTAGATTTCTGGACTTTTCATTATTGAAAATGTGCAAAATCTTTTTTAAGTTTTGTTTGTTGTAGCTCAGTAGAGAGCTCTGTGTTTTGTTTCTTCCTGACAACAGGAATTGTGCACAGCCCAAACCCTAATAAAAAAAATGAAACGTATTACTAATTATAACTTTTGATTTGTTCTTAAAGGGGACCTATGATGAAAAAAAAGTTTTCTCTTTTTTTTTCATAAGGGTCGCTTCCCTGCACCTTCGGGGAGATATCTCTCACTGTTGTTTGTGCCTACGGGCCGAACAGCAGTGGGGAGTACCCGGCCTTCTTGGAGTCCCTGGGAGGAGTACTGGATAGTGCTCCAACTGGGGACTCCATTGTTCTACCGGGGGACTTCAACGCTCACGTGGGTAATGACAGTGATACCTGGAGAGGCGTGATTGGGAGGAACGGCCTCCCCGATCTGAACCCGAGCGGTGTTTTGTTGCTGGACTTCTGTGGGAGTCACAGTTTGTCCATAACGAACACCATGTTCAAACATAAGGGTGTCCATCAGTGCACGTGGCACCAGGACACCCTAGGCCGGAGGTCAATGATCGACTTTGTTGTCGTTTCATCTGACCTTCGGCCGCATGTCTTGGACACTCGGGTGAAGAGAGGGGCTGAGCTGTCAACTGATCACCACCTGGTGGTGAGTTGGATGCGCTGGCGGAGGAGGAGGTTGGACAGACCGGGCAGACCCAAACGGATTGTGAGGGTCTGTTGGGAACGTCTGGCCGAGCCCTCTGTCAGGGACATCTTCAACTCCCACCTCCGAGAGCTTCTCTCGGATCCCGGGGGAGGCGGGGGACATTGAGTCCGAGTGGACCATGTTCTCTGCCTCCATTGTCAACGCGGCGGCTCGAAGCTGTGGACGCAAGGTCTCCGGTGCCTGTCGTGGCGGCAATCCTAGAACCCGGTGGTGGACACCGGAAGTACAGGATGCCGTCAGACTGAAGAAGGAGTCCTACCGGGCTATGTTGGCCGGTGGGACTCCTGACGCAGTAGATAGGTACCGGCAGGCCAAGCGGGCCGCGGCTCGGGCAGTCTTGGAGGCAAAAACTCGGGTCTGGGAGGAGTTCGGGGAGGACATGGAGGAGGACTTTCGGTCGGCCTCGAGGAAATTCTGGAGGACCGTTCGGCGCCTCAGAAGGGGGAAGCAGTACTCTGCCGGCACCGTTTATGGTGCTGGTGGGGAGCTGTTGACCTCGACTGGGGACATTGTCGGACGGTGGAAGGAATACTTCGAGGATCTCCTTAACCCGACTGACATGCCTTCCACTGAGGAAGCAGAGGTTTGGGGCTCGGAGGCGTGCTCATCCATCACCCAAGCCGAGGTCACCGAGGTGGTTCGTAAGCTCCTCGGTGGCCGGGCACCGGGGGTGGATGAGATTCGCCCTGAGTACCTCAAGTCTCTGGATGTCGTAGGGCTGTCTTGGTTGACACGCCTCTGCGACATTGCATGGAGGAAGGGGACAGTACCGCTGGGGTGGCAAACCGGGGTGGTGGTCCCTCTGTTTAAAAAGGGGGACCGGAGAGTGTGTTCCAACTACAGGGGGAGATTACGGCCGATAGTCGAACCTCAGATTCAGGAGGAACAATGCGGTTTTTGTCCCGGTCGTGGAACACTGGACCAGCTCTATACCCTCCGCAGGGTGGTCGATGGTTCATGGGAATTTGCCCAACCAGTCTACATGTGCTTTGTGGATCTGGAGAAGGCATTTGACCGTGTCCCTCGTGCCATTCTGTGGGGGGTGCTGAGTGAGTATGGAGTCCGGGGCCCTCTACTAAGGGCTGTCCGGTCTCTGTATGATCGAAGCAGGAGTCTGGTTCGCATTGCCAGCAGTAAGTCAGACTTGTTCCCAGTGCATGTTGGACTCCGGCAGGGCTGCCCTTTGTCACCGGTCCTGTTCATAATTTTTATGGACAGGATTTCTAGGCGCAGCCAGGGGCCGGAGGGGATCCGGTTTGGGGACCTCAGGATTTCATCTCTGCTTTTTGCAGATGATGTTGTCCTGTTGGCTTCATCAGACCGGGACCTCCAGCATGTGCTGGGGCGGTTTGCGGCCGAGTGCGACGCGGCAGGGATGAGAATCAGCACCTCCAAGACCGAGGCCATGGTTCTCCATCGGAAAAGGGTGGCATGCCTTCTCCGGGTGGGTGGAGAAGTCCTGCCTCAGGTGGAGGAGTTCAAGTATCTCGGGATCTTGTTCACGAGTGAGGGAACAATGGGGCGTGAGATTGACAGACGGATCGGTGCAGCGTCCGCAGTTATGCGGTCGATGTACTGGACCGTCGTGGTGAAGAGGGAGCTGAGTCGAAAGGCGAAGCTCTCGATTTACCGGTCAATCTACGCACCTACCCTCACCTATGGTCATGAACTTTGGGTAGTGACCAAAAGGACAAGATCGCAGATACAAGCGGTCGAGATGAGTTTCCTCCGCAGGGTGGCTGGACGCTCCCTTAGAGATAGGGTGAGGAGTTCGGTCACCCGGGAGGAGCTCGGAGTCGAGCCGCTGCTCCTTCACATTGACAGGAGTCAGCTGAGGTGGCTTGGGCATCTGTACCGGATGCCTCCTGGACGCCTCCCTAGGGAGGTGTTCCAGGCATGTCCCACCGGGAGGAGACCCCGGGGAAGACCCAGGACACGCTGGAGAGACTATGTCTCTCGGCTGGCCTGGGAACACCTCGGACTCCCCCCGGAAGAGCTGGAGGAAGTGTCTGGGGTGAGGGAAGTCTGGGCATCCCTGCTGAGGCTGCTGCCCCCGCGACCCGGGAACGGATAAAGCGGGAGAAGATGAGTGAGTGAGTGAGTTTTCTCTTGCTTTAACATATATAAAGTGGTCCCCCCTCAGCCTACCAACTCAGAGAAGGAGGAAAACAACCAAATTCTGCAGTGTCTGTACAGCCGCCCGGAATGATCCATCCAGTGTGATGTGGCTTCTACAAGCCATTCAGATTCTGCTCCCTTTCGTTACGTAACGAAAATGCGATTTACATAGGTTGGCCTTCGATGCGTGAAACCACGCCCACAACTAACTCCGCCGGCCGGAGCTTCCGCCATTTTTTCGTAGCGGTGTATCGCGTCATTCGCGTCATTCAGGCAGCCAATCAGCACAGTGCCTCATCATCAGAGCCTCCCCGCCCACTCAGAATCCCGCATAGATAATGAGGTTAGACATTGGGAAGCTGCAGACATGGCTCAGAGGCTGAATTTCTAATTTATTTAGCAAAAACAATCAAAAGCTTGTGTTTAAGACATTCAAGGCCTGTTTAAAATAGGTATTAAATGCCATAATAGGTCCCCTTTAAGTAATTACAAACTGTTTGGAAGTGTGATGAGTGCAAACCTAGTGTAGAAAACCCTAAATAAGAAAAACATGGACGGAAGAGGCTAATTGATACCTACAGTTCTAGGTCAGGTGGTCAATTGCAGTGGTTCATTAGATGGCAGCTGGGTATCAGGTTTATCAAAAGTTACACGAAACTATAGACTGTGGAGTCTACAGTGAAAGCAAACATGTCTTATCTGCTTTTTCACATCCCATTTTGTCTGCTCTCCTATCCAAGCACCATAATGAGAGAAAAAGATCTAGATAAGCATTTAAATTCATGAAGCAGAAGAGTGTAGTTCCTGTGAAATTGATCTTCACTTCACACATATTGTTTCATCTTGCAAAGGAACACTGTAATGTTTACTAATATATTCTCAGCCTGTCGATTTGAATGGTGCATGAAATGACATTTAGAATGCCAGCATGCCCTTTTACTCTGTTCTACTCGTCATAGGTGAGGTGCGCACTCAGACAAAACTTTGGAATATGCAAAACAGTTGCGTGGCAGCAGTCGATCTGGAAAGTACAAACGCTTGGCTGGATGAAGGCATGACCGATGACTTAATTCCCATTTGCACTACGTGTCTGTTTACACGATAGATGAAATGGTATATCAAGAATGAGCATGATCTTTGCATTTAAACCATACTTTCCTGTAAATGTATCCTTGATTCACAGTTAAATGCAACAGTGGCCTTTAAATTTTCATGTAAATGCAGCAGCTTTATCTTCCTCCAACCAGCATTGCTACATGTAGCTGAGTTAGCTGAGTTAGTAAGGCACAATCAATGAACTTGGAGGGTGTTTGCTTCCCACATGCCACTGCTAAAACTACAAACACAGCCCCAAGCCGTTAAGCTTAATAAGCACCAATAATCCATAATGTTTGATCAAAAACTTCAGTTCCAACTACAAGCACTTTTTCTTGTGTATCATGGAAACAGCAGGATCACAACAATCAAAACAACTCAACAGAATAGAAAGTTTCAGTGCCTTGTCCTGTTTTTCTCATTATTTATAACAATGATCATACCCAGGCCTAGGATTTAATTATATTCGATTTTATTTATTAGGGCCCGAGCACTTACAGAGCAAAGGCCGTATTGTATCTGTAGGAATTTTTTTTTTCCTCGTTTTTTTTCTCGTTTTTATTTTTCCGACGAAATGAGGGCCTTCTTCGTCTGAACCGTAATGTGCACCCAGGTGTGTTGTACTTCAAAATGTGTGTCTCGATCCTGCGACGATGCGCATTACTTTTCTCAGTCAAAAGTGTTACCATGGCGACGATAGACGCCAAACAGCGTGCCCCCCCCTTCATCTGATTGGTCCATACAGAAAAAACTTTGTGCCTAAAGCCCCACAATACAGTTTGACGTACATGCACGAAAATCGGTACACACCTGTATCATGTCACAACTTAAAGAAAAGTCTCTTGGCACCATGGCCGAAACCGAACAGGAAGTCAACCATTTTGAATTAATTGTGTATTTTTGGCACAATATATGCCATTTCTTCGGCCGCTTCTTCACCCAAACCGTAACGTGCACCCAGGTTTGTTATTCATCAAAATGTGGGTCTCGATCCTGCGACGATGCGCATTACTTTTCTCAGTCAAAAGCGTTACCGTGGCGACGATACCAAAAAGCTTGCAGATTTTTCCCTATCTGCACCGTCCTCTCCTTCCTTAAAAATCTCAGTGGACAATATGCATCATGCAATCTTTTGCCCTATTCACACTGGACTAATGTTATCTGGGACGTCAAGTAATATGTAAAAATGAAAGAAGACGTCTAATTTAATCCAGTGCAAATGAGCCATGGCTGTGATTTGTAATGTAAGAATTCTACTGCAAATTGCCTAGCTTGAGACGCCAATCGATTAAGAATTAGTTTGGACACTCTCAAGCACTTTTAAGCTATACAGTGAGACACAAATATTTCCTGTGTTTGTTGCAAATCATGTCCAGTTCATCAGAGAGAGCAGAGAGCCAAGCCAGTGGCACTAACTACAGCAGAGAACCCAGCCGAGCATGCCTGAAGAGGCCTACGTGCAGTGGCATCTCTTCAACAAGCTGGTTGTCAGTACTCATATTTATGTGGGAATCTAAAATGTGTCCATCACCATATTTGTCAGCTGAACTGCTTGTTGGCACCCCTGAAGTAAAATCAGTTGGCGCTTTCACAACCCAGATTATTAGCAAAAAGATATTATGAGTCATCCGAAACCAGTTTTCCAGTTAATCAAAATGAGTCAAGGTGACTGCCAGACTGTCTCTCAACTGGCCTGGGAACGCCTCGGAATCCCGCCAGAAGAGCTGGAGAAAGTGTCTGGGGTGAGGGAAGTCTGGACATCTCTGCTAATACTGCTGCCCCCATGACCTGGTTCTGGATAAGTGGATGGATGGATGGATGGATGGATGGATGGATGGATGGATGGATGGATGGATGGATGGATGGATGGATGGATGGATGGATGGATGGATGGATGGATGGATGGATGGATGGATGGATGGATGGATGGATGGATGGATGGATGGACTGCCAGAATCAAGAGACTTGGGTCAAAAGCAGATAATTGTGACAACTTTGTGAGCTAAAGTTGCTTCATAGAGGAGATGTGATTCCACGTTCAAGTCCTCTGTTTAGCCTTGACCCGATCCTGGACAAGGGACTTCTTTACATTGATGGAAGGCCACATAGGTCAAGAACTAAAGCATTCATTCATCCTTTAAAAAGATAGTCACATCACCAAGTTAATTTTGTCCCACTACCATGCAACTGTCATCAAGGCTGCAGTCAAACCCTAATGGAATGGAGATCAAATGGATATCGGGTGCTTGTTGGGAGCAAAGTAGTGATGCACCGAAATGAAAATTTGTGGCCGAAACCGAAAATAATAATAAACACTTGGCCGAATACCGAACAATACCGAACATGGTTCTTCGCAGTTTTTCATTTATTTTGCCAATTTTTTCACCATTGCATAAATCAAATAAATTTGATTTAGGCATGCTTTTAAAAGAAAAAAATCTTTTACAAAATTACAAGGTAGAAAACATTTGTTGAACATAAAAAAGTGAACATTTTTTAATTTCCCGAGCATTTCTTAAATATTCCAGCAGACATTATACCAGCAAAGAACAATAACTTAAAATAAATAAATTAGCAAAATACATTTTTTGGCCATCTTTGAGCTTACTGAACATTGTAACATAGGCCTTAAAACAATAAAAATGCATTAAAGCGCTCAGGGTTTTTTATCATTTCAAATGATAAATCAAACTTTGCAGATGTGCCCCATCTAGATATTTGAGCAGAACATTCATTGCAAACAGCCATTCTTGTATTATTCTTTGCCACTCTAAAATACTTCCACACTGCTGACATGTTTGCACTGCACCACTTCACTCCACGCTCTTCGCTGTTTGATTTCGTCATCTAAACGCACCTGTAATAGATTGATTTATGTTGTTTTGGTTCCACCTGCTGGTGAATGTTAGGTAAAATTCTTATGTGGTTAGTTTTTGGTTGGCCAACGATTTATGTTGTGCGCAACCATTACGGGAGCGTTATGTGGTTAGTTTTTGATTGGCCAACGATTTATGTGGTGCGCAACAGTTACGGAGCGGCCAGTCTATTTCCTTATATTACAACGCCGTTATTAATTGTTCGTTTTTTTTCCCACTTATTCCACCAAACACCGAAAGTGTTTTTTTGCCATTTTCGGCCGAACAATTTCCGTTACCGAACAATCGGTGCATCACTAGAGCAAAGCTTTGGCAAAATTGATTTATGAATGTGTGAAGTGTCGGACGCAATGGCGGCCTACTGAGGTCCAGCGCATGTCAGACCATGTCAGAACATGTTTAAGCTAGAGGTCCTGTACTGTGACATGGCCTGTTTTAGTCAATTTGTCATCAAAGGAGGCTGTACGGAGTTAAAGAGTTATGGCTCATCTTCAAAAGGTGCAGTCCATATGAAAATGCTTGAAGACGTGTACACAGATGCATTCCTGAATGCGTTGTGTTTTATCAGTCTTAGAGGAGCTATTTGCCAACTCTGCTGTGACCAAGGTACAAAGTTTGCAGGATCTAAAAAAAGAGTTCAAATAGGCTCTCAAGCAGTCTTATACAAAAACACTGGAATCATTCCTGGCTGATAAACAGTGTGAGTTTATTTTAAATGCTCCGTCGGCAAGCCACACATTTGGTATTTGGGATTGCCAGAAAGTAAACTAATCATAATGTGCTCAATGGCACCACTGCTCAGTGTTTGGGTAGATTGGATGATGCTCTCCTTAGACAATTGTTTTATGAAGCTATGGCCATTGTTAATAACTATCTTCTAACTGTTTATGAAATTGATGATCTCAAAGCTTTGGAACCCTTGACACCAAAACATCTCATTCTGATGAAATCCAAAGTTGCACTACCAGAACCTGGACAATTTGTCAAGGAAGACACATATGCAGCAGGAAAGTTGGCACAGAGTAAAATACCTGACTTAGCAGTCCTGGTGTCGAAGGACGAGAGAAAACCTCATGAATGCTTCCACGAGGCAAAAGTGGCATAGACAATGCCGTAACTGGAAAATAAATATCGTCATCATGAAAGAAGACATGCTGCCGGAAGGCTTAGTTTGTTGCGTTAAGGTCCGGGGATTCAGATAATCAGATAAGAAACAAGACCATGTTTCCAAGCTTTTAAAGATAGAGACCCACTCAAAAATTGTTGGTTTGGTTAGAAAGTAAATTAGAAAGTTTTGTAGCAGGCATATTTTGGTTAGCTGACGCTTTATATTTTTAACCAATTATGATATATAAATCACACATGATTCCTTTGGTTTCTGTTGATCATTGCATGATTTAGTGGGAGTGTAAAAGACGGATGGGTCATTCATATGTTGTATGGAATCTGAATTGTAGGGGCCGTGTGCCCGTAATCTGCATGAGCATAACTGCATGCCCCAGAATCTGGATGGGTATAAAATGAGTTTCCTTTCATTTTTTTCTTTTTCCTTTCACCTTGAGTCGGTGGCACACATCCTCACATTACACATAACGTAACATAGGTGGATACAGTTGATACTATATACGGATTTTGGCCCATATCCACCACACATAGCAATTAGTGTAACTTCCACGAGGCAAAAGTGGCATGGACAATTTTTGCCTCATTCTAATGGATATAAATAAATGAATAGGTCTGTATTAAGGTTGACATGGAGACCCCTGAAAACTAAGAAGCCCAGAGCAGCGGAGGAGTGACAATGAGATGATGACATGATAAACCACATGCAGTAAGAAACTTTCTTTCATGAAGCTCAAAGCTTGGTCTGACACCTCAGATTAGATTTATTTAGGCTTCAAAGGCTACAGCGAAAGTACTGGTTACGTCTACCATTCAGTTTAATGTTACCATGGCAACCTAAATACATGGGCTTATGTCATTTTCAGCATTTGTCACCCAATGGAAATCAAGCTGCAGAGTGTGTGATCAGACACTTCCAACCTAATGTTCAAAATGTATGTTGATTACTTGTTGTGTTAAAGCAAAGCCTAATCGGCACATACAGGAACTGTAAATTAAAATAAAACACAGATTTTTTTGTCCCGTGACAATGCTCTGTGCAAAACACAGACGTCGGGTTTTACATTTTCAATTAATGCAGGTCCTGAGGTAAATCTAATCAATTGCGAATAAGACATTACTTTTAGTTTCCAGAATTCAGAACTATTCAAGTCAGAGCTCCTCTCCTGTGGGACAAGGTGCAAGTCTGCGTACAAAAAAAGCAGTAACCTTGGGCCCTTGATAGCTCAGTGGGTTGAGGAGGCACCATTTACAGAGGCGGGTGCCCTTGGGCAGGCAGCCCAAGTTCAAGTCCCAGCCTGTCACTCTTTGCTGTGTGTCTTCCCCTCCCTCTTTACCCATTTCCTGTCCACCTACTTACAATAAAGGCCACTAGTGCCACAAAATCTTCAAAAAAAGCTGACACCTCCTCAGCTTTTAAGAATAAACTGAAAACATAATGTTTGAAAAGAGCTTATATTTAATTTAGGTGTTTTGATGGATTACTTGTGAAGCAATGCTCTTTTTTAATTGTAGGTTTTAAATCATTATGTTTCCTTGTATTTTTATTATAATTTATAGCGTTTGTTTTATAATATAAAATAGTAACTTTCCACAAATGGATTACCAGATTTCTCAATCTTTTACTTTTTCTTTGAGTTGAGATAAATTAAAATATTTAAATTTGAAAACGAATGTATTTACATTTCACTGCATCAAAGCCTCCTTTTTTTTCTTCCCCCACCCCCACCTTTCCTACACTAAAATAGGAAAAAAGAAACTATGTGTTATCAGCTAAATCTGTGTCCTTCCCATTTGGGCTGAATCTGGGATTATTGTGGGCAGTAAGAACTTCTGTTTGTAATCTGCTCAGAGTTTAGAGATGTAAGTTGCTTGCAGAAGGAGATAACATGGCTTACATTGTTCTATGCTCATTAGGTGCTACCACATCAGAGGAGAGCAGATGTTTGAGCTTGCCAGCCCATCAGTTTCACTGCTTGAGCTGTGCAGCAACATGCAGAAAACTTCATCAGCACAGACACCCTGGTGATAAGAGCTTGGAAGAGTTCATTAATGTTATAATGATCTCTCGACACTCAGGTGTCACCTTAAACAAGTCATAAATACCACACGATTTGCATACCAGACCACAGGACACAAACACCCCAAAGGGACTAGCATCATCATATAAAATACATTATATCTGACCAGAGGTGGAAGACGGGTTTTAATGACGCATCTAATGATCTTTTCAGGCAAGAGATATGTAACAATAATGGATTCATTATTTTTTTCAGGTGAGTCAGAGAGTCAACCAGTTTTGATGCAATATTTGCCATTTGAGTGGGATTGGATATGACATTGAGGGAGTAATTTCACTGAAGTCCTAATAAAGTCACAGGTTTTTTAAGTGATCAGGGGGCAGATGCCAATTATGCTTATTGATCAAAGCGTTGTAATTGCTGGATCTGGTTTCAATGAGGAAGGTTATAGCAGTTTCTCCACTTTTAGTACAACTACAATGCGGCTATGCTCAATTGTGAGTCTGTTATACATCGATCATGTTATGTTTATGTTTATCTCAAATATATTGAAAAATAAATAGATAAGACCACAAAGATTAAAAAAATACGCAACCTACAAACCACCAAAAACTGCACACATCCATTTTTGTTTTTGCACAATGTTAAGGTCCTCAGAGCACACAGCATGAGAATATTAGAATATAACATTTTGCATTTTAGTATCATTTAATGTTTGTACATTCCTGGGATGAAAGCTCCTAGTCCGTTTGTCCTTGTTTTTATTGATCTGCACCTTCTGCCCAACGGCGGAAGTTCAAACGGTGTGACTCAGGTGAGAAATTTCCTGTATAAGGTTATGAGCTCTTCTGAGGCAAAGGGAAATGTAGCTCTTTTTGTGGCCCCCATGTGCAGAGGAATAAAACATAAAACAACAGTACAGACAGCGTTTTGCTCAACAGAAATATATACCCCTAAGCCTTCAAATTCTGGAGTAATAGGGTTTTAAAGATACCCTAAGGATTGACAGAGAATGCTCTGATAGCTGGCTTTTAGCCTACAGGTGAGCCTCTCAATCCTGAGACATAAATAACTGTTACAAAACTTAACGCAAGAACCCATTTGGAATCTTATTACACTGAAGTAGGTTTTATAAAGCACACCTGACAAATAGTGCTTTCTATTGAAAAGAAAGAAAAGAAAATACATCTTAAACAGGTGTGTACAGTCTATGCTGCAGCAACAAGAAACAAGCTGCACGTGTGTCGCTGCATCTTAGAGGCCTCCTAACTTTACACTATTATGCACTGCTCTTTATACATCTCTGGGGCCTCATTTATAAAGCTTGCTTGCGCACAAAACAGGGCTTGAAAGATGCACAAGCCACCTTCTACGCAAAGGTTGGGATTTAAAAAGAAAAAACTAACCGAAAAAACTGCATATCCCTACGCCAACCCTGACCCTCCCGTAGGAACATACTTAAGATCTGGGGAACTGGCGACGCAGGTGGTGAAATGAAGCCAGATTCATGTCATTCTCTTAATAATGTCATCACATATCAGACCTATAATATAATAGCGCTGATCGTGTCCCTCTGTGTGTGAAGCACAGCGTCAGTCAGGACTCTGGTGCTGCTGCTGCTGCAGCCGCAGTGCCAGGACACGCCGGGAACCTCCTCTTCACCCACCGCGACAACTGGAGAGTGACTGAGGACAGAACAAATGAGGGGCTTCATAGAGCGTTTAGGGGCTCTACGGAGCCCCTGGACACTGATCTTTTTTTTAATATATATAATGAGTTTTACGCGCGCGTGAAACCTTTACGTGCGGGTGTAAGCCTAAATTAGGGTTCCGCGTTAAAACGACGCAGAGCCTACGGCGTAGGGTACGCGGCGACACGCACCTACGCCGTAGGCTCTGCGTTGGTGTGACGCAGAACCATAAACCCGCCCTGAGCAGCTCTGAGGGGAGACGGAAGGGAGGAGGGGGAGGAGGGGGAGCAGGGCTGCCGGGCCGTTCTCGCATCGCCTTCGCACAGGGTGTCTTGATGATTTGCAATTACAGGCTGAGCCTACCGTTAGTTTTTAAACTGTAAAAAGTGGCGGGGACAAAAACATGATTTTGAAAAGACGGGGGGGACGTGTGTCCCCCATGTTGCGCCGGGGCACTCACGGCGTTTAGCGCAGCAACGGCGTGCTGCCACTCACTCGCTTTATTTATTTTATACTATACTCTTTCTACTTTTACTGTCACCACCAAATAATTTCTAAGTTTTTCTGTCCTCCACCTCATCCACAACATCTAGATCTCAGATCTCAGTGAAATTCAGTGGCACGGTGGCCGGACACTCTCATTCATTCTGATGCCAAACAGGCTGCAGGAAGCTGCTGTGCATGCTCAGCAGGCTCATTCATATGCAAATACTACTTTGCATTACGCTTTTAAGGTAAAAAGTGGGCGTGTAGAGGGCGGGATATGAGGCGGATTCAGCTGCGCAGCCTTCCAGCTGGACTGTGATTTATAAAGCGAACATTGCGTGCAAGTGTGCGTGCACACGGTTTTATTGATCCAGATTTTTTTTTGCGCCCGCATTTTCGGCTTTTGGGTGTACGTGCACTTTTAGTATGACTCCTACGCAGTCCATTTTAAATGAGGCCCCTGGTCATTATTGAAATGACTTTGTTATCAAATTGCAGGTTAACTTGTGGTTCCTTGAGTTTCCCAAAGTAATCAGAGAAGTGGCGACTTTCACTGATCAAGCTCCTCCCCCGTGGAACCAGCTCCCTGTTTTTGTGTAGGATGCAGAAACCCTCTTGACCTAGTCTTAATATTTTCTTGGCAAAAATAAAAAGTCTCATGAGTATGTATCATTATTATTATAGCCTACTAAACATTATTATATTTTGTGTCAGAGAGGATTCACACAATCTGACCAAATGGGCTGATTCTTACAGCTGCTTTTTGTGCAGTCATACCTTCTTTAAAGAGCCCACTTTTCAAGAGCAGGTATCAGAGTGGGAAAACCCCTTTTTAAAATCAAGATAAAACCTCTCATTGAGAGCAGCTAGAGATGGGGAGGGCATACGAGCATTTGGACTCCTGGGTCCTGGAGTGGAGGTGCTTTTACCTTGTAAAACACAACCTGTTTTGACACAGCCTGACCTTGACCAGAGTGCCATCGGGCCCCGGAGTATCAGCTGGAACTCAGACAACTGTCCACATTTCACAATTTGGCCTTTAACGGAAACAAAGTGTGTACAGCTACAGTTTTTATGTGGCCATTATTAGAATTTATTGATGAATATTATCAGCGATAATTGCATTACACGTGTAATCCTCAACAATGTTTTCTAAAAACTGTCAGCAGCTTTCTGTTGTTAACTGGACATGATATAATAAGAAAGTAAACATAAGGTGGATTTAGGGCATTTACAACGCAGTCAACTGAAACTGCAATGACAAATTGCTGCATCATAGGGGGAATAACTGATGTGATTTGATGAGACAAAGATTATGATGAAGTGAAAGACTCAGTGAACCAGGACAAACTCAGTGGCTGTGGGCATGTGCCCTTATGGACATTTAGAAGAACATGATGAGTAAAATGTGTTTTTTCTAAGCAGCACAGTGTTATTCATAAGCACTGATAAAATCACTTTCTAGAAATGGACTTGAACACACCACCTTTGATGGTGTACTTACACATTGTAAAAGATAATGGAAAGCATTCGTTCTTTGGGCTCATTGTTCGGATGAAAGTCCAGAAAGAAATCGCTCTGCCTTACCTTTCAGGAGCTCATGCATAATTTAATGTATGCTGTGTGAAAGGAGCATGATGGAGGCATGGTGTCGGAGAGCTGGCCTCATCTAAGGTTTTATTAACACCTGCTGTTGCACCGAGTGACCTTATTTAATAACGGGAGCGGCCACAACCCATTTGCTCCCATGTGATGGTGCAAGTAAATTGTACAAGTAAATTATATTACCTATATATGCAAAAACAAAATGAAATCTAATGTAGTTTAAAAATGTGACATAGATAGTGCAGAAAAATAGAAATGAATGCATTAGGCAGGATGTAAATTGATCAAATGAATACATCAGATGCCGACAGGGCCATCCTCTGCCTCTCCTTCTGCAGCTCTCAGTCCTGATGGCTGACAGCTGAACAATATTCCCCCTGCATGGCGCAGTGATGCTAAAACCGTCCTGTGGAAACGACCTTCTGTCCAGCTCCAACATTTCAGCTTGTTCAGAACTGCTACAGAAGCTTGAGATGTTGGATTGCTGGATTAGAGCCTGGTTTTATTTCTGTTTCAGAGTTAAGCAGTTGACCTTTAAAAGACATGCTCTGTTTATTTGCTTACAGATGTTTATTTAGGCTGGATAGATCTCTGCGATCCATTTTGTTTTTCCTGGGGGTTACAGAAATTCCATGGTGCTTCCTGTCTAGCCAGGAGATTAACTTGATTCTGGGTCTTATCTGGATTATGGTGAGTAACAACATACTGGATGAGTCTTTTTTTTAACATACAGCACACTGACTTGTTTTAATCAAAACAGCAATTCTCACCTAACGCTCAAAAGCAGTAGTAGTTCCATCTGTCCTTTTCTGCACTATGGTTTAGGCGTAGGAATGTATTAAAGTATATTTAATGCCTTTTTGTTTATCCAGCAACGCTTATTAGGGCCCGAGCACTGAAAGTGCGAGGACCCTATTGTATCTGTGATGTTTATTATTATTATTATTATTATTATTCTCGCCGTAAATAAATTGCCTTTTTGGAGGCCTTAAAATGCTCCAAAACTCACCAAATTTTGCACACGCTTCCAGAGTCGCGTAAAATTACGTATTTTATGGGCGACAGGCATGGGTCAAAAAGGATTAGGCTCTATAGCGCCACCTATTTTATGTTTTTGAAGAGCCCCATAATATGGTTTGACTTACAGCAATGTCCTTTATGTGTCTATTATATCAGACAAAGCTCTACAAAAAAGTCTCTTGGACCCATGCTCTAAGTTACACAGGAAGTCCGTCATTTTGAACAGAAAATGTCATTTTTCATGAATTATGGTCATTTCCAGGCCTCGTACTTTAACGAACTCCTCCTAGAGATTTTATCAGATTGGCTCACAACTTGGTTTGTACAATCTAGACACATGGCCGACGCTAAATTGCGAAGCTTTTAAGTTTCTGCCAGAGGGCGTGACCGTAGTGATCCACCGAAGTTTGAGGTCATTTTTAAGCCTCGCCATCAAACATCAATTGGCTGTAATTCAGCAATACATGATTTGATGTTGTTGAAAACGTATGTGCATGATTGTAGACTGAGCCTGAAGACATCTATGGTGGAATATTCAGGATCGGTTGTAGCGCCACCTGTTGGCACCAGGAATTGTCATGTCTTGTAGTATGCATCTGTGCTCCAAGCGAGATCAGTTTATTGATCTCAAAGTTGGTCAGATAATAGGTAAGACATTGACGATGACTGACAGAGAAAACTGTAAGTTCTTATCAAAGGGCGTCGCTGTCAGAGGTTGTCAAATTTCTGTGTCTCGCCATGAACATAAAAGTTGTTGTAACTTAAACATAATTGGTCAGAATCAACCCAAAATGAATTCATGTAATCAGGCTTCCATTCTGAACAAGTGGATATGACAATCTTGGATGAACTCCATAGCGCCACCTTTTGGTCAGGTATACATTTTTCATCAAATTATGTGCTGTAATGGCTGTTTCGTTCATCCAATCTTAATCCAATCGACACATATGATTGTCAGTAGGTTCCTTGTTGACCGTGTCGCGTATCGTGGCCGTAATTTGAAAGGAATTGGCATTTTTATGTCACTCTGTATTTCTGGTAAAATATTAATTAAAAATCAGAGATTTTGTGTAAGGAAAATTAAATGGCAGTTTCAGATAGCTTACAACAGGACTAACAGGCGGGGGCTTGTTATGCGCGCGCATCTCCCGCGGGGGGGCGGGGCATTGGAGCTGACGTTCAGCGCGGCCGCCATCTTGGATAAGGTACCGACGGCCATCTTGGAGAGGCTGGCAGAGATTTAGTTATGAAACAGGACGCTGTCACACATTAAAAATACGTACTTTTATGCTGAAAGACTTTGTATTATGCTCTTTTACAAAGACATGGTATGGAATATTGATAAATGTATAAATTAATTAATTGTATAAAGAAACAAGTTTGATTGTTCATTTGAATTTATTTGAAGGGGAGAGGGGTGTGTTGTTGTATTTATTTATATATATTTATTTATTTATTTGAGAGTGAGAGTGAACTTTGTAATATTATAAGTCCTCTTGGCTTACTATTCCTATCCATTTTTCATTGACTGTTTTTTTTTTTTTTTTTTATAGCAAAAGGTGCAAATAAAAATATACACCGTCGGAATTCGGAAACTGATGATTATTTCTTCATCCACTGCATCTTTCATCCACTGGTGCGTTCAGGGACAATTGGAATTTACTCAATTTGGCGAGAATTGACCATTGTGGTTTCTCCTGTTTACTGGTGTGATGAGTGATATCTAAATATTGTAATCTTTAAAGGAGCTTGAGGCTCCTTTTAAGAAATGAGACTCTCTAGCGCCACCCTTCGCCACGACGGACGTTGGGGGTACTGCAGCCAACAGCGAAGCCGGCACGGGAGAGGGGGAGAATGCGCATGCTGCGTCATGTGACGTCACATCCGCAGGACAGCGCGGGAAATTCCGGGCACAATTGCAGCACATTTTGCAGCACACAGCCTGTTCAAGGCAACGGAGAGATACACTAGAGGGCTCATTCTTTTTGGTTTGGAACGCTTCATCTGACATTATTACTAGAAAACGTAAAACGTATACACATTTTTTTCATAAATCCTGCCTCAATCCTGCCTCATGCTCCTTTAATTACCAACTTCATCTAATTAATGTTTTTCATCTAACCTCAGTAGTGTGAGATATTGTTTCAATGGGAAACTGCACACAAACTCAGCGGCGGTTGGTGTTGTTTTTCCTATGGGCAAGCCAGGCCTGGCGATAAATTTGATTTTTCATGGTTTGCAATTAATGGGCGTGGCCTAACGGCTCAACAGCGCCCACTAGAATACTTTTCTCTGCCATAACTTTTGAAAGGTTTGACATAAAGAGTCGTGGGTGGTATCATGGGACTCGGTATTGAGTCCTTGACCATAATTGGCGAAAATTAGCCCCGCCCCTTCTTCTGATTGGTTGTCCCGATTTTCTGCTATAACTTTTGAATGGTTTGACATAGAGAGTCGTGGGTGGTGTCATCACATTCTGTATGGAGTCCTTGACCTTCATTGGCCTGAATTAGCCCCGCCCCTTCTTCTGATTGGTTGTCCCTTTTTTCTGCTATAACTTTTGAATGGTTTGACATAGGAAGTTGTGGGTGGTGTCATGGGACTCGGTATTGAGTCCTTGACCATAATTGGTGAAAATTAGCCCCGCCCCTTCTTCTGATTGGTTGTCCCGATTTTCTGCTATAACTTTTGAATGGTTTGACATAGAGAGTCGTGGGTGGTGTCATCACATTCTGTATGGAGTCCTTGACCTTCATTGGCCTGAATTAGCCCGGCCCCTTCTTCTGATTGGTTGTCCCTTTTTTCTGCTATAACTTTTGAATGGTTTGACATAGGAAGTCGTGGGTGGTGTCATTTTTGATATGCTTATGGGGGGCGGTGGCCGTGAGTGCGAGGGCCCGTTCATCGCTGCTTGCAGCTTTAATTGCTGTTGTAGTTTTTAACATGAAACTGTGCTTTTAACCTTTCTGCGTCATCACCTCTAAATATGACAACACCAATCGCAATGAATCAACCTACAGTACAATAAGAAAAACAAATACCACATAACTAGAGACCTAACTAGGACAAAATGGACAAACATTTTTGCTCTTCCACATATGAACAAAAAAAAACATTTACAAGGTGGGATAGTCACTCAAATGTTTACTCTGGTGTATTTCCTGTTTTGTTAATTTAAATACGAAAAATAAAAGCTAGTTGGGGTTCCCTTTGTCCAAACATTTGTAGAATAAGCAGAAGCGTACCTGTCAAGTCTCCCTTTTTTCCGGGAAACTACCGTATTTTACCCCTCTTTCCCGCCGTCCTCCCGCATTAGTAATTTCCCGTTTTATGAAAAGCATTCCTGTGCCTCTTCAAACGGATTGTCATTGGCCTCACGAGAACTGCCACCTGCTGCAGCCTGGGTGGCAGTTCTCGCGAGGTTAGTGGCAACAACGGGAACAAACTCGGAACAACAAATCAGAGATGGATGGATGTAACGAGAGTGAAGGCATTTCTGCTAAAAATGCAAAAACTTCACTTTCCTAAAGAGGAGCAGGATGGGGCACAGTTACGCGTTCTGAAAGATGTGTAACTGCAATTTTAGTGTCTCTCACGGGGGAAGGAACTATGTCTGTCGGCAGCACCAGCGCGGCTAGAGGGACGGAAACATCCCTCTGTGTAATCAGTCAGTGAAGGCCAGAGAGCCACGCGAGTGAAAATGTAAATGTTTCACTTGAAGACAATCAATGTGTATATAAACTGAAAATATTTAAAATAAATAACATTGCTGTAATTCCCTTGTGTGTTTTCATTTAGGCTCTATTATAGGAATTACATACATCCACAGCATTTTAGTGTCAACAAAGGTCGGCCTTCTGAGCTCAGATTCTGAGCATATAATTGCAGTTTGTAAGTGGTTGACAGGTAGATATTTTAGATTTCTCGTAAATCTGTCTTAAAATGTAAGATGCCGGTCCTTGGTTGGGCTGGTGGGACAGCGGGTGGTGGAAAATGTCCCTTATTTTTAAATCCAAAACTTGACAGGTATGAGCAGAAGCACAAAGTTGCAGAGGGTTATGTGTAGCCGGCTCATAACTTTGATTTTTTGGAAGTGAAAGGAAGAAGTGTACATGATATAAACTTAGAATTGAAGGTAAATCAAACAATTAAAGACAAAATGAGCCGAAACTTCATCATGGTGGTACAATGGCTGGCCCTCTTACCTCACAGCTAGAGTCTCCTGGTTCAAGTCCTGACTAGGGCCTTCCTGTTTGGAGACCTCATGTTCTTCCTCGACCTGTCCAGGGTGTTCCTCTGCCTCTTGCCTGTAATGAGCTGGGAGAGGCTCCAGCAGATTCCCGTGACCTTGCCAAGGATAAAGCGGGAATAGAAAATGTATGGATGGATGGATGTTGTTCCTCTGCTTTCTGGGATTTTCTCAGAGCACTGTGGTTTCCTCCCACAGTCCAGCAGTATAAGTTAGGTTATTGACCCTAAAAGTGAGTGTGTGTGGTTGTTTGTCACTGTGTGGCTCCGTGATGGACTGGTGACCTATCCAGGGTGTGCACCTGCCTCTTGGCTACTGACATCTGGGATAGGTTCCAGCTGAATCCTTTCGCCCTGAATGCAAGCAGATATAGATGCTGGATTAAGGCAGATAAAGCTAATGGATTCAGACAACACGATTTAGACATGGCTCCAGATTTCCCATCAGCCGTGTTGCCTTTCTGTCTACTCCTTAAATATCAGATGAGGTGGAACTGCTTCAGAATAGAGAAGGTGAGACACGGAGAAGCAGTAGCAGATAGATTATGTCCTGTATGAGGGGACAACATACTTATAATCGGTTGTTAATAGAAAGAAAGAAGCACACATTATAACTGAACACAGTTTGAACAGAACATAAAGTACAGTCACAGTAATACAGCCAACACGCTGGGAACGATCAGGCTGTTCTGAAAATAATGGCAAGGTTAGGAGGGCATTGTCCTAACCAGGGAGATGGACACTGCTGCGGTGGACCAGCGTCCTGCGTTAAAGCAAAGGTTAAGAAGGCGCAGATGAACATGTCAGGGGATCTGGGGAGTTTGGAGAGGTGGGATTGAAGGGATAGATGAAGGGCAATGAAAAATGTTCACATTATACATTTTAGTAATTGTCATCTTTAACTTTCTGGTGCCTGAGCCATTTGTTGTTGTTTTTTTGCTTCACCTGGTAAAAAGAGCTTGTGATGTGCATTTAAAGCATCACCATCTCTATACGACGGACGTAGCTGTGAAATTCAAAGCCTTGAGGATGTAGAGATGTGGAGTAAGAAACGTGCACCTTCTATTCCAGTTTTACACACAAATTCATATGTATCTTATCAGTAAAAATGAATAGATAAATCTGTTCCTATGTAAATAAAGGCATGGATAAACAATCATACATCCACCAATTTTTTTGTTGGTTTGATTTTTTTAAATCAAAAACTAGATCAAAATGCAGAACAAGTGTGTGAGGAAGTCTGTACTCTCCATGACTCAGTGGGCTGTACAACCATCTATAGGAGAAAAAACCTTGAAGTCATCATTTTCTGCATGATGTTATCAGGGTCTCAAATCCCTGTGGAGGACTTTCTCTTCTGTGTAACGTCACTTCATTCCATTACAATTTGCAGGCATTTCTTTAGGCACAATTCCCTTGAGGTCCTAGCATTTCAGTCGGGGTAAGGTCTGGAATTAGACTGGCCCATTGCATCACATTGTTTTTGTTTTTTTTTGCTGTTCATTTATTTATTTTTGTCATTTTCACCCACTGAATTAGATTCGCTGGTGTGATTGAGATCATGATCCTGTCGTATCGCTGCGTTTTAGCCGGGCTTTAGCCTAAACTGGGCCTAATATCTTCCTCAGGGATTTGAGACCCAGATAACATCGTAAAAATGGGCAGATGGCCAAATGTTTGACTCAAACATATGTTCGTATTCAGACAAGTTCATGTTCGAC
Organism: Cololabis saira; assembly: GCF_033807715.1. Lineage (NCBI taxonomy): Eukaryota > Metazoa > Chordata > Actinopteri > Beloniformes > Belonidae > Cololabis > Cololabis saira. The sequence goes on from NC_084593.1 coordinate 20,020,099, forward strand.
TCAGTAACTGCAAGGTGCCCAAGTCCTGCGGCTGCAGAATAACCCTTAATTATGAGCCGTGCACGACTGAGCTCGACAGCTGGTATGAGGATTGAGGTGTTTGTGAATCAACCCTGTGAATCACGGCCAAACACCTCCACTTCGGTTTGTTAAAAGGTCATTGTTCCATAGGTTTTATGGTTTATACAGATCTTCCAAACCTAAACCGTGGAGTCTTTTTTAATTATTTTTATTGTTTTGAGAAAATAGGCTTGCCGCTTTGAGTCCTTTGAAGCAAGTCTCACTTTGCCGTCTCTTAGTAACTGTAGCTGAAATAATACAGCAACATGCAGAGGCCTGTGCACCCTTTTCTGTTCTTATATTATCCCTGAGTTTGCAGTTTTGACCTCCATGTAAACTAACTGGGAAAACCATTTCCAGGAGGCATGGGAACTATGTTGAATGTTTTCCACTCATGAATAATCTTTGCTTGCTTGAGAAAGATGATGTTGTTTGGATATGACCCTGCAACCCTCCCCATAGTGATGGTCAGCAACATTTGTTTATCTAAGATCAATGCAGATGTCTTTCCTTCTTGGCATTGTGTTAACACACACCTGAGTGCTCCAGACTAGGAAGCAGCATAAACATCTGTTTTTTATGGGGGTGTTTTCGCCTGCTGATGATTGATCACTCGGCTGCTGCGTCCTTTTATTCCTCTGGAAGCAGTAAGAGTGTACTTGGTTTTTCACACACTGCTTTCTCATTTTCAGTTTTATATCAATGAATATAAATGTTACGGAGCGTGTCATGCAGCGTGTGCTTTTGTCGTGAGAGGTTGAATTTGCATAATTTTCAAACCTGGTAAGGACCAAATGATCTTGTCTGTCTTGATTTGTGAAACCACAGAACTGCAAGGATGTACGTTCAACACTCAAACTTATATGTTTGACACGGTTCATTTGTGCACAGGAAGTACGAGCAGAGACGTGGAGGAAGGAGTGGTGCTCGGAGGACTACAGGCATGCATTCTGGAAAACAGTTCAACACACACCCCGTGCTACTTCGCTCTTACTTGTGATGTGTTTGCAGTTGAGTAACAGTGATAGGTTTGAAATGGATATGCATGATTAGGCTGGGCTGGCTACAATACAATGGTTCAGATTCAGAATAATAAAGTTTACACTGTTAGAATTACAAAAATGTTGTTTATTTAAAGGAGCTTGAGGCCGGATTGTGGCAAGATTTATGAAAAAAATCTGTATACATTTTAAGTTTTCTAGTAATAATGTCAGATGAAGCGTTCCAAACCCAAAAGAATGAGCCCTCTAGTGTATCTCTCCTTTGCCTTGAACAGGCTGTGTGCTGCAAAATGTGCTGCAATTCGGTCCCGAATTTCCCGCGCTGGGCTGCGGATGTGACGTCACATGACGCTGCATGTGCGTTCTCCCCGTTCTCCCGTGCCGGCTTCACTGTTGGCTGCAGTACCCCCAACGGCCGTCGTGGTGAAGGGTGGCGCTAGAGAGTCTCATTTCTTAAAAGGAGCCTCAAGCTCCTTTAAAGTTCAGGTTTATTTAAATCCAGGTTGAAGACAAACCTGTTTTCAGCTGCATTTGAATAAAAGATCCAAATCTGCACCGTTACTTTTAATCAAAACTTATTTTAACTACTGTTTTTATCTATTGCTCTTTTTCTTTCTTTTTGTTTACATTTTAAATCATGCTTTTTATTTTCTGCTATGTGATGAAGTTTTAATGTCTCTGTAATGCACTTTGAATCACCTTGTTGTTGAATTGGGCTGTACAAATAAATTGCCTTCTCTTGAATCAGCCAACTCATTTCGTTGAATGATTCTTATCCAAGACATTAAAATCATCTCCTATTGCGGTTGCAGTTTCATTTACTTCAGTTTTTCCAAGTGCAGTGGTGAAAATACAGGGTAAGTGTTCCACGTATGGAGGCTGGAGATCCTCATCATGTCCGAACACCAAGCACTCCTTTCTTAAAGTCCTTTTTTAACAGCTGTGGACTTTTGCAATGCGTCACCTCCCTGCTCTATTTCCTGTTTCTCTCCGTTAAATCAGGCCACTCAAGGTCAAACAAAGTCTTTAGAGAAGAAAGAAAAAAAAAAACTTGTTATATGTGCATGCAACGTTCAAAAAATCTCATAGAGTGTCATCATGGAGCAAGACAGAATCTCTGTAGGGAAATGAGAGGAAAACCTGGTATTTGTGCAAGTTCTGGGTCTTGTGAGACTGCAACGTTTTGCTCAGTGGACTAGCGGTGCTATCACACGCTCTGCTGTGAGATTGGGTTTGATGAGAGGCAAAACCGCAGTGGCATGTGTCTCCCACTCATACAAACCACAGCTGGATGTGTGGCTTGTTTTACTCTGTTGCACTCGGCAGTTAGAGCGTGAAGAGATTGTAAGAAGGTGGACGATTATGTTGTTTCAGAACGATCCAGAAGCAGCGCCATGCACCTCAAAGTCTAGTCCAGTTTATATTTACGTTGCATGAATATCTGACCAGGTTCCCTCACTAAGTATTTACTCGTTTATTTCCCTCTGTTAAAACTATTAAAATGTAATAATACTATTGGACTCTGTTATAAAAGGCTCTCTTATGAACTCCTTTCTTAAAGTGATTGTAGAAGGCTTTATAATTATCTTGTGTGCTAAATTGGCACTTTTTTTTAATCCTTTAAGCCAACTTTATGTGTAATACCTTAGAGTTGTTTAACATGTACAAACTACAGTACCCTTACAAATCCTCGGTTGCAAAAATATCTTAATATCGGCTGTAATTAATCAATGTGCTACACTAATCCTGATTAAGATTATGATAAACCTACTCGCAAAGTAAGCATGCTGAGATGAGTGAAGGGTCAGTGAATCTTTACAGAAGGCAATTTCAAGCCTTTTACAAAATGTCAGTCAAAGTTATTTGACTCAGTCTGATGCTTTTGGATTTATTGGGTTAGGCTGACACGGAAAAGCACACCAGGATGTGTTCAAATGCCCACTTGACACAGAGACGAATCTCTTTATGGGTCTCTGTGGAGGAAACACTGTGACCCCACTAACTTGCACTTCTCTCACTATAAAGCAAACATTCAACATTTATTGTGGCATTTTTATTCTTTCTCTTTTTGTTTCCCTTTCCCCCCAAAGACTTTACTCTGTCTGGAGTTCAATTTAATTGTACTTCAATCTTACTTTTTACTTTGAAAAACAGCCCTTGGGACATCTTTCAACAACTGCTGAGCCAGAGCAGCTGCAAATGAGAAGGCGAGCTGAAAATATAAAGGGTGATGGTCCCTACAGGCATCAAAAGTGTTGTTTGTATTATCTATTTTAAATGAAAGTGGCTTTGAACTGACTGCCTATACCGTTCAAACAGTTTCAATTGTATGGACTTAATTGACACATTTGACGAAAATGAATCTGAAAAAAACCCACAGGAAAGAATCTGAGTTCATTCCATCCCACTTTTGCTCTGAAAAACTTAAAACTTAAAATAGTCTTCATATGTTCTCCTGCACAACATCATGCACTGTTAATGAGTTTTGCACAAGAGCAACCTTTTATCAAACGGTCACCTCAGGCTAACGTGCAGCGTTGTGCTTCTGTGAGGCTATTGTTCATCTGTGTGGATTATTCTCTTGACAACTCTGAACTAAACAACAGAGGGAAGAGCCATCGAGTATCGCTTATGATCTGATATTCAGTAGCACCTGTCTGATAACTGCGCCTTTCAAAAGGCTGAACATCATACGGCCAATAGGAGATGTGGATTCAGACTAAATGCATTAAATGGTTTCATTCTTTTTGTCTTTGTTGTAAATAGCATCATTTTGAAACTATCATAAATAGTTGATCAAGCTGTTGATGACACACATTACAAACAGAGTGAAGCTTTGAACATTTTCTCTCTGCTTTGTCTCTGAATCTGTCTGTCAGTTTGTCTTTCTCCCAATTTCCATATTTCTCCTCTCTGCAGCTCTGTCACTGTTGTAACTCTTACATCATTCCCATCTCATCAGGTTGGTGTGGAATTCTGAGCACTTACTTGTCCTCATATTGACATGGCTGTAGAGCGAGCACACAATGTATTTTCCATCCCATGACTCCCTATAGTGTGGTGTGCATGGCCAAGGTGAGAGAAGTCGTATTTTTGTGAAGCAGCACGGTGGTGGAAGAGCATGAGTTCACCTTGACATATCTCCTTTTTGTCCTCCTCTCTCAGACTGCTTGATGATGTGCAGCCTTCACAAACAACAGCCATCCTTATTCAACAGAGGCATTTCTGCGTCTGAGATTGGTTTGTCTCATTCACAATACCACCATGTATCGCACAGATTGATTTTTTCTTTAGTGCAATCAGAAGGTTATTGACTTAGAAAGAACGGTATAAAAACTCTTGGAAAGGATGTTGGTGCACAGTTTAACAATATCAAGAGCTCATGCCATCTAATAGAACATTTACTGGAGGAAACCATTGTGACAAAGACAGTTATACAAGTTTAGTTAACACTGACACTTCTCTCATCATACCTCCTCTACGCGCCGGAGCAATGAACTGAACAAGCATTAGGATTTTCAAATCCTGTAAGCGTTTAAATACTTCAGTCCCTGAACTCTGGATCGCATGGAGGCCATAATATGCAGCACTTTTAAGGACTTTTCTTCGGGAGTGGTTTTTAGTTGACGCCAGACCTAATTGTAGGACTCATAAATAGGAGGACGAAAAATGTATTCTGATTACTTATGGAGCGAGACAAATCCAGAGATTCTGCCGGAACAGGTAATCCTCAAGTCAATAAAACATTTTAAAAATCAACTGGAACCGCGAGACCAGGAACACGGACGACCTCAGACTATGAACTGGCAAAGGCCTGTCTGCTTCTATGTACGTGAGCCACGTATGAATAACTAGTGCGTTAATCAGCAAATTGAGACAAGGGACGGTACTAAAAAACTGGTTCAACCTATCCAGGGGTATCTTCAGCTTATCTTGCTTAACTAATCATAACGTTATCATAATGCTGATGTTATGTCAACTCACGTCTTCTAACTTTATACTGACCTTTGTGTTGCTGTGAAAAGAAAGGTGCACATCTGTAGCCAAAGCAGAAAGCAAGCCTAGAAAAAAAAGAAAAGAAATCTGAACAGTATGAAGATGTATGCAGAAACTGATGAGCGATCAGTTTCACTAACCATCATTAAATGATATGCATACACACTTGGGTTTACATCAAGTAACCGACTTGCATTTAAAACATTAGATTTTTGGAGGACTGTTTTTCATTCAAGTGAAGTACAACTTTGCGCACCTAAGAATTCCTCCTGCCAGTCACTCTGTCAATAAACACCATGACTGAGGTGCACTTGCAGGCATTTGGGGTATAAGAACAATGTTATACCAATGAGAGCACAGTTCTAGCATCGGAGCAGTAATTCGATAGGTACATAGATCCATGGATTGAATAAAATACACAAGACAGCAGTCAGCGGTGTGATGCTGCATTTAAAATCTGCTTGGTTTTATTGCAGATCCTCCAAGAAGCAAGATTTCCACGTCAATGTCGTAGTGGATTTATAGAATTACTACACAGAACCGTGCCAGCACTGCACACAGTACGTGTAGTGTGTAGACCATTCAAACAATTTATCAGCCCCTGAATGGTTTGATAGCTTTTATTTCCCTTCCAAACAGAAAATGAATTGCTGTCATATTCAATGATAATTATGTGGCCTAGAATTGTGTGTAGGTTGGAGAGGAATAGACCGTGGTCAAATATGGACAATCGATTTAGATACATGAAGAGACCATACGTCGAGGGGGAGGGGGTTACAACCTTGAAACATTTGTGGCCTAGTCCATCACTGAGTTTGGATTTTTAACTGACATTGGCACCATTTTCATGTTGTTTAATGGTGAAATGAACATAATAATTCTTACACCAGTCACTTCCACAGGCTGGCTTTCATGACATGAATTCAATGTGGATCTTTGTCAGCCCTCTCTTCTCGTCTACCAATGTTTCCTTTTCAAAAATGCATTGTCCCTAATTCGTGACTCTAGATATGTATCCAGTTATTTTACAGGGGACGGATACGCATCTCAGGCAGCCATAAAAACAGCCATTCTGACAGATGATGTTGAAGCGTTTTGATCATGCTCCACGTCAAGCCATCACCACTCTCCTCTCTTCCCATCAGTCAGAAGCAAGGTCATCCGACAGTCGTCTAAAACCCTCTTCTCTGAACAGTGTTTTGCAGGTTTCCTGGTAAAATATAGTCTCCCCTTTGTTCTGGAGCTTTATTGGATATTTTCATTTTCATTCATGACCGCTTTCTCTTGGCTGTAGATTTTGACAGCAACACACTTGTCTCCTCAAGTGTGTGATTTAGCTAGATGTTTTTTAAAGGGGGAATTTTTCACAAAGATAAAAAAAATAAATAAATACATCCTGTGCTCATCCAATTCTGCTGATATTCCAAGCCTTTGACTCTCTAAAGAGTTGTCATTCCTTCTTTAAAAGAATTTGCCAAGTTATGTTATTTCATTTGGCCACAACTGAGGTTTCTGCTGTTTCTCTGATTGGTCTTTGCGTTGCTTTCAACTTTAAAATTGTAATTGCCTGCAGCAAAACCTCTTTTAATGATACATTAAGAGCTCCCATAGACAAAGTCCTCATGCAGCTTCAAAGCCTGGAATCAGCTCCAGATCTCTTATCTATTTCAAACCGCTACGGCTGTGCACGGAGAAGAAAGTATGAAAGTGGTGTTACTCTCTAAATATGACTGAACATTTATCAGACACATACAGTATGTATAAGCTTCACACTGTACCCTATCATTATACATATGATGAAATCAAAGGAGAATACCCTGTAAGTGTGAAATAATAGGCTCTGACAAAATTGACAATCAAACAAATGAGGAAAGTAGACCTTCCCACTGACTCATTTAATTAGACGTTATCATTCTCAACTTAAAATTATTCATGCAGTTGGAAGTATCCCATTTTAGCACAGCCCACACTTGTCAGGCTGAGGCACAAAGCCATAATCCTCATGTGTGTCGCTCCAGCACATTGTAAATATTTTCTGATGCGGTGAAAATCACACAAATATAAAATATGAAAGAAGAAGAAAAGAAAGCTCACATCCCTGCCTGCTCTGGAAATTAGCTCCACTCCAAGGACGGAGGTCTCGCACGTGACTCAACTGTCTTATTCATAAGCAATGCCACGTGTAGCATGAGATGTGTCATGCTCGTAAAATTAATACAGTATTGAATGTAAACAGCACACAATCAAATAAAAGGGAGCACCGGAATAGAAAGCAGCCAGGTGCCCCGTTTTCATTGCCGCTGTGGGATTTAAAATGAAGAAAGAATTTGTAGAGAGACAAGAAAACATGTTAGGCTTTTATATGGTGTCATGTAAACTTTCGAGTAGGGAGGAAAAACTAGGGCAGCTTTGTGTTGCTCATCTCTCTACATGGTTTCTTTTTTCAGCAATAATAGATCCTAAAAATCATACTTTTGCTACGTTATTTCACCTTAATAATTGTATTTCTTGACAGTGTGGGTGTTGTTTTATGGCAGACAATGAAAATCACTTCAGTGATGGTGGTTGAGAAGGCAGTGTAACATCTGCAAGGTGATCAGGTGGTGGGATGATTGCAAAGATCATAACACATGATGCACATTTACATACTCATTAAAGCATTCGGTAATCTCATGGAAGACAGGATTCCTGGAGAATAACCCTGCCATGAGGCAGAAATCTTTTATTATTCAGTGGAAGTCATCACTTCTTATCCATTTCAGCATATGCCCTCAACTGTATAACAGAGCCTCAAGACCCCAACCTTAAAAAAAACGCAAAATGATATGTTTTTAATTGAATTTTTTCACTTTTATTTGTATATTTGTATTCTCTTTCGCCCTCCTGGGAGGAGCCTCTAAAGCAGCAGCTTGCAGAATTTTCTACTGACCTGTAATGCTACAGAGCAATTTAGGGACATTTGAGTCAAGCATCAGTTTTTGGCAAAGCTTATGTGCCTTTTTCTTTGATCCAATTTTCTTATATACGGCTGACTTATGCTGCCGGAAGGTCCAAAGAAAACAACAGTGATCTAGAAAACCTGAATTATCGAGTCGTTTCATGCAGAAAATCTTGGATGATCTTTTATTGCAAGAGTTACTGATAAGTATCTTATTACAGTTAAATAAGTAAAGAGTATTAATATAATGTGACCTCACCTGAACGCATGAGAAAAATCTTAACTGTAGCCGTTGGTTTACCTGTGACCAGGTTTGGCGCTACAGAGCCAAAGAGAAGGACTCAGTCCAAGCTGTGACCTTCACAGCCAGCAAATGTTACACGCACATGTGCAAAATAAAACACAAATGGCTTCTCTTTTATCAAAATGTATTAACACAATGATTATAATGAATTACCAATAAGACTTGAATTGAACATTTCTGACATCTAATTAGCATACTTAGCATGATAAACTCCAAAATAATACTTTCTCACTCACCAACAAACTGAGCAGCGCTGTTGTTTCCCACACAGACGAGTGCTTGAAAGCATTTCTGGTCATTTAAACGAGTAAATGCTGATGCATACAGTTTATGTTGTGTATTAAAAGAAAAACACATGAACAACCCACCAGTGGGAACACATCAACAAAATCCTACTGACACTTTTTTAAAGATACTGCAGAAAAAAAGAAATAGCTATTTAAAACACTGTAACAGTGGGACAAAGATTGTGGCACGTGTGCATGCAGCCCAAAGGAAAAAACAAACTGTTAAACACGCTAGACTAAGCTGTCTCCCTACATGCAAAAGCCTCTTACTTTTATAGGTTAATAGCAGCGAGCAGCTCTCTTTCTCTGCGGGCAGCGGACAGTTGCAGAATTGGCAAAGTAGTTCGATTAAATCTTCTCGTTTTGACCGGGTTTGCTCGGGGCTAATTACACTTGCATCCAGAGATAGTTTGTACCCCTCGCACCCCTGCAGTCCGAGGGAGAGACATGAGCATCTCCATTGGTTGGGACACCTGCAAAAGGGAGTCTGAGAATAAGCAGGTTCAGAGGCGTTCATGAGCGAGACTTCATAACTGTGCATCAGCAGGGACCTCTGCTGTTTTATCAGCGCTCTCCTGGCTTTTCATACCCAGGTGTGAAATGCAAAGCCTGCTGAGTGAACTGTGAGTTGTATTTCAAAACCGTGTGGTCAGGTTTGTGCAGGCTTCCTTGTTTGTTTGTTTCCCATTTGTGCAAAAGGACGCGTGTGTAGTAGGCTGTATGGTGTCCTCCTTGGATGAGCTGAAAACTCGGCCAAGTAAAGCACCGTACTATTGATTTTGCTTTCGAAGGAGAATGAATGTGCTATGATTTAGCTCAAATCATATTGTACCGTGCATAAATGATGTTGTAAGATTACAAAATAATGGCAACAGATAAAAACAGCTGATGGGTTTAACGGTTTCTTACCCAGTTAATTTATGTTAAAGCCCCTGTCTCATGTAAAAAGTCTAAGTTCAGAATAGAAGGTATTTTGAGGCCTCGTTCCTGGCAAACAAAGACCACCCGCATCAAATTGCATTTGTATTTATGTATGGGGAGATTTCCACCTTTCTGGAGGTGGGTGTGCATTCAGCCTTCACCACAGGGAGTCCGGGGTTTCTTGCAGCAGCAACCGTCACAGTGTGACTGTTGGCTTTCGTTCCATTGATCTGTTTAACTTCTTTGTCTGTACGTACTCTGGTTCAGGTTGAGCAAAATAGGTTTTGATGTCTTCTTCAATGCTCCATTTCGCTAGCTTTAGGAGGAAATTCTTCAGCTAACACTTTCAGTCCGCCAAGGAAAAACAGCATTACTGCTAATGTGCATTCAGACTGTAATGAGAACCAACCCAAGAGCAGCTTATTTTAGCCCCGGCACCTCACAACAACAGCAATACACATAAATAGCTGTATAAGCCAGAGGAAAAAACATGTACATTTGATTTTGGGGGGTAATTTTACTTTGACACAGGTCTTTGGAGGGTGTAAACCATGAAGGGGAGGTATCTTTTCCCCCAAATCATAATTCATATCCAGTCAGATTAGTTGAGCTACACCAGAACGTTTCCGCGTGACCCTGCGGGGGAGAATGTTCCTGCATTAGATATGCTTTGACCAAATCTTTCATTCTTTTACTATGTAGTGCGCTTCAATCTTAACCGGATAGTTTGTGCAGTTTGCTTCTTATTCAGCCTTTCATTTTAGGTTCTGTACGCCCACGTTTCAGCTTTTTTTCCCTGTATTTTTTCAATGTGATGAGCATGTCAGGGGCTATGTGGGGATTCAGTGTCTTGCCAGCGGACACTTCTGAAGATGGAGGGTCTCGGGATCAAGCCACCGATTAGATGATGACTGCTCAAACACCTGAGCCATAGCTGCCCCAGTGGCTCAGGTGGTTTTTGCACATATTTAGTAATCAGTAATACCCCCTTGAACGCCCCTTTCAGAGATCCATTATCAGATGAATTTTAGATCATGTTTAATTCACTCTCTCATGGTTTTGATGACCCTCAAGATTTTGCCCCCGACAGCATCAGCTGAGGTATTACGCACTGAAAAGCTTAACATTGTTGACACGAGCGCTCCACCATTTGATCTCTACAGGTTCAGCAAAGCAGTGAATAGTGTTTTGGGATCTGTGAAATAAATCCTATAAATGGAATATTCGCTCAGGAGGGTTTTGAGTTTCGAGTTTATGAGGGAGTGAGTAATCCTATAAAGTCTGGATTCGCCTTTCTTTATGAAGCTCAGTATTGTGTTGGATCTCACGGGCTTACAAGCCCGTCAAACAGGGACAAATAATTGACAACACAGGGCCTGATTACTGATTGAAGGAAATCACAGATAAACAGCTTTGCCTATGATTGTTTCTCTCTTCTATTCTTACACTGCAAGATGCCGCGCATTGTGCAGTACCTCTGAGAATAATGGCAGTTTCAGCTTAATTCTCCCTCCTCCATTAGCTCATTTATTTTCATCTGGCTTTGTAGAAAAGGGTTCCACTCTCCGCTATAACTTGTAACGCCCTACTATTACTGCGGATCATTTGTGTGAAATGCTGGATTCCTTATACGTGTAAAAACAAGAGCCAATTCTGAACGGCACCATGAGCATCCTCTGACACCGAGCAAGGTCAGTCTTCAAGACATGAGGTGGTCAAAACTCATCTCTGCAGCTATGCGACTCCAATATTTGTTTACAATACATAGCACACATTTTCCTGTGTGTTGACTGGACACAAATACTCTAAATCTGACATGGACAACATAAATATGAAATAGATGTTGACAGGAGATTTGTTTGGATAGGAAGTTATGATTGTGTGACCAGCTTGCGTGGTATATTTGCCCACCAGCAGCGTGTCATTCGCCCACTGAGACTATTTTGATACACATCTGCACACACAACAAACAACATGATGCAGTCAGATACATTTTTTATACAGATAATAAATTGATACATGTGAGTCCCCGTCTTTATGCACTGCAATTCAGTGCAGTAAACATGTGACTTAAGACTGAAAAGATTTAACATTATAAAATTACAGATAGATAAGATACCATTGTTGTACCCGGAACGGACCCGGACTACATCTAAGCTATATAGGTGTATTATTATGTTACTTTGCACTCTGTTATGAGGCATACTTATTGCTTTGTATCTTATAAACATCGCTTTTTTCCACCCTCAGAAAACTTTTTTCCCCTTCACACCTGCAACGATAACTATTAGATGCTGAAAAACAAAAAGGCACCCAACATAATTTGGAGGATTACTACACAGCAACCCAGCTCTACTTTTATGTTGTTTGCTCCCAGCTTCTTTTAATAAGCGTAGCCTTGTGTCCATCATGGCAATGTGACAACAGAAAAAGAATATTAAAAGAGTTTTCTCTCTCTCTCTCTCTCCGCTGTGCACATGGGTAGTTTTAATGAATAATTCCTCTGGAGTGTGGAAAATAAATACACTACTTTGTTGAGGTTTGTTCACAGTGACAGGGGTTGTGAAATTGGAGTTTTTGATAATACATGATCTTTGTTATTGTGGATGTTCACATTCGCATTTTTCACACTCTTTAGTGTTCCGAGAGGAGAAGATTTGAACATCTGCTCCATGTTTTTACCCGTACGACAAGCGGTTGCAGAATAAAACCTTTCCAACTATTCAAAAGAGATATTAAATGTAGTTTGGCCAGTTTTCCTCTTTCATCCAAAGAATTAGTCTGGTTCCTCAAAATTGTATTTCAATTTCCAGGGGCTGGAGGGTACCGACGAATGCAAAAGAACCGCCTACACTTTACGCTATTGAACAGGCATACAACTAAAGAGATAGACGTAGCATGTGATGTAGGCAGAGCCACAAACAGACTAGTATCAGCATGGAGTAGAAAAGCGTTTTCTGGTGAATGAATGAAATGTATTGATTCAAGGTGATGTTTGCAATTCTGCACACCCACATCAGAGAAGTCACACACACACACACATATGTAATATGTATATATATATATATATATATATATATATATATATATATATATATATATATATATATATATATACTCTTTACCAAAGTGACATTATTACTTTACTTGTTTTACTTGTTACTCATTTCCAACAGTGGTTTGTCATAGTTTGTTACTTTCTGTTGCATCACATGCAATTGGTAATTGCCTCCTTTTCTCTCACACTTCAGACTTCAGGCTTGAATGTGCCCCTGTGACAGCAGTGGCACTGAGATCCCAAACTGTCAGCCACTGCTGCCAAATTGAAATCACTTCTTGTAAGACACCTGCAAACTGGCACTAGGTATGGGCAAAAACACAAAACTTCATCTCCTGGCTCAAACTGTGTAGTTTTCACATCTGAGCGACAGCGAGATTTCATCTTGCCAACTCAGGCCCAGTAGAGTTTAAAGCAAAAATCACTGACAGAATGGAGGACATTTTGAGGTTCATCACGCATCCACTTTTCCCTCAGCAATTTCCAAGGGCCGTGCAAGTCGTGGGTAAAAACAATGTGAGCTGGACTAAACCCAAGCAATTCCTGCACCACCACCCCTGGGCAGCAGCCTCGTCCCAGTCTTTATCAGACCTGAGGCACTATGCTTGAAGCACATTCTTTAGTGTTTGGATCCCTGACCAGTTTGGAGAATTTGTAGTTGGCCAAACAGGGAAATAAAACTTCAACAAGATTTTCATAAACACAGGTGCACCAATTGTATGTGTGGTTACTGCATAAGGAAACTGAATAGTTGCAAATGTCACCATTAATAAAAACCTATGTTGGGCTTTAGTGCATTATCAATAGCTTTTTGTACGGTTAATACTGGTATCAAGCAAATAAGGCATAAAAAGCACATCTGTGATGAGGTGGAAGAAAAAAGTTGTCGTCATCATGTTGAATTGAGAGGGCATTAGTGCGATGGAAATTGTATTTTCCATCTGTCTGTGAGTTCATTACACGTAGACTCAGTTGAGACCAGCGGTGTGTCTACGCAGTTGGGTTTAGGTGTCTAACGCAGCCGGAAAACATGTTGTTTTAAGAAACGCATGTTATTTTTATCAAACAAGCTCTGTTCTTGTAAAACTGCTGTACTTGCAAAATAATTAAAATTCACTCAATTCAAAAGTTTAGCCACATTGCCAAGTCTTTATTCATCAGTGTTATTGTATTATATCAGTTATACTGCGATATTGCAGTCACCCAGAGGTTAAAAAGTGTTTATACAGAGGTATGAGATACTCATGTCTGTGAGTGCTACCTCCTCTCTTCAGGCACTGCAGCATATTCATCCTCAGGGTCACAATCAGCAGGCTGATCCACTTTAACCACCTTTGCAATCTATGATCCATTATCAGGAACGGTGGCCATCACTTGATTAGAAACGCCATAAAATGAAGGAATCTGTTCAATTTCCCTCTGATGAATTTGCACGCCGAACTAGCTTTTTTCATTTCTCACTCTTAACATTTATGGTTAGCAATCCAGATATTGACATTTCTGGAGACGTAGTCCTGGAAAGAACCCTGCTACACGTAAACAAGTTATATTTGACGATAATATTCCAGTCATCTTCCCAACAAAATCAGAGCTGAGGGAATATTTTCAACCTGTGAATGCGAGTGCTTCTGTCTCCATCACGTCAAGACTCGTTTTCCTGCCTTCCTCCCAAAATCAGTAAAAGCAATGCTGTAAGAAATTATTTCATTTCATATTAACAGTAATATTACTCCTGACATTCAAGCAACTGCATTGTCTGTGTCACTGCCCAATGCAGGAAATGGACTCTCGTGTGTGAAAGAGAAGCTACAAGTCACATCAGTAGCCGTCCATGACCTCAGACAGTTGCTCTTGACAGGTGAATTGAGGTGTGTGACTTGCGGCTGCTGTTGAAGCGGGAACATATGGCCTGGGAAATGATGACACTGACAGGCCAAATTATCTAGTACTTCTGCAAGCTGCTGCTTTAGAGGCCCCTCCCAGGAAGTGCTGTTCAGCCGCAATTTTCACAGAATAGATAATCAGCCGTTATGGAGTCAAAGATGCAATTAAAGCATTTAGTTGTTGGGAGGACAGTAGGTACACACAGCTCACACAACTAAAGATTAATGACCTGATAAAAGGCATTGTTTCCAGTGTCTTCTTTAATGTTAAGCTTCCAGCAGACCAGAGGAGCATGACTGAGATAAAATGTGAGAAGGAGAAAATTAAACAGAAGGCATCACACTATAAATGAACTGCGGTTCATAAAGAGCTCTCAGATTGGTTTTGTCAAGGTTTTTTTCCCGTTTTTCTTTTGGTTACTTTTTACAAAATTGTTAAGGCAATGGTTTGTCACTAGTAGGAGAGACAAAACTGTGAAAATGTTAAAATAAAAAAGCCGAAAAAACCCACCAAAAAATAACGTATAATCCATAAAGCATGCATCAAAAATGATTACCCCCAAGTGGCTGATTAGCAATCTAAAAAGTATGTTGTAAAATAGATGCTACTCAAATGTTATTAGGAGTCTCAAATTAAAGTGTTCTCAGGGAAGCCATCTCATCACTTTATAATGTAATAAACAAATAACTATAAAACAAAATCAGTGGAGGTCAAACTGACATCTGGAAGACCCACACAAATAACCATATAAGCACATTTTTACACAAAGTGATGCACAACGTGTGTATCGAGTTGTTTATTATTAAAATACTGCAAAGTAACGTCAAATCAGCAAAAATGTATACCAGTTGGGTTATGTATCGTGTATGTATCCATCCATCCATCCATTTTCCACCGCTTATCCGGAACCGAGTCGCAGGGGCAGTAGACTCAACAGAGATGCCAAGACTTCCTTCACCACAGACACTTCCTCCAGCTCTTCTGAGGGGAGTCCCGGGCCAGCCGAGAGACATATGGCGCTTTTACACTGGTACCTACTCAGCCCCCCGGTTTTGCGCTTTTCCACTAGGGGTCGAAGCGGGTGGAGGCGTGCCGAGTTGATACTTTTTCTGTATCTATTCTGTCGAGGTTCTAAGCGTGCTGAGTCGGCCTACATCTGATGTCATCACACTACACGCCACCGATCGGGGGGCGGGGCTGTCAGACATTTGAGTCAGGAGGCAGAAATCAGCGAAAGAGCGACTCGCGGCTTCTTCATTTTATTCGACAGGCAATGGGAGCGCAAAAGTCTGTTTCGTGATCCAACTCTGTGGTGCAGATGTTCATAAACCTGGTGGCTGAGGAGAGAATTAAAAAGCGATTTAAACAGGCGATAAGGAAAGACAAGATCTACCAGGACCTCAGTAACTTCATAGCTGCTCGCGCTCGCTGCTCCCATCTGACTTTTCAGCAGCGCCGAGACAAACAAAATTAAAAAAAAAAAAAAAAACGTTGCTGCTTGAAGCTTCATTCACTCTAATTTTTTAACTTGATATCGAACACCAGTCACAGACCCAGCAGCACATTTATCATCTACTCCACGTTCTACATCTTTAGTGTTGTTGTCTTCTCCGTTTAGATCACACAATCAAATACGTCACAGTAGCTTCGCTCCAACCCTCCCACTTGGGGTCTAAAAACAAACGAGGACAAGGCGAGTGGAGGCGAGACGAGGCGTGGCGAGTCGAGTCGCGCTGAGTAGGTACTACTGTAGTATAAAAGCGCCATTAGTCTCTCCAGCGTGTCCTGGGTCTTACCCAAGGTCTCCTCCCGGTGGGACATGCCTAGAACACCTCCCTAGGGAGGCGTCCAGGAGGCATCCGATACAGATGCCCAAGCCCCCTCAACTGACTCCTCAGTCGAGCAGCGGCTCGACTCCGAGCTCCTCCCGGGTGACCGAACTCCTCACCCTGTCTCTAAGGGAGTGTCCAGCCACCCTGCGGAGGAAACTCCTCTCGGCTGCTTGTATCCGCGATCTTATCCTTTCAGTCACTACCCAAAGTTCATGACCATAGGTGAGGGTAGGTGCGTAGATTGACCGGTAAATCGAGAGCTTCGCCTTTCGACTGAGCTCTTCACCACAACGGTGACCGACCGCATAACTGCGGACACTGCACCGATCTGTCTGTCAATCTCACGCTTCATCTTTCCCTCACTCGTGGACAAGACCCCGAGATACTTGAACTCCTCCACCTGAGGCAGGACTTCTCCACCCACCCGGAGAAGGCACGCCACCCTTTCCCGGTGGAGAACCATGTCCTCGTTTTTGGAGGTGCTGATTCTCATCCCTGCCGCGTTGCACTCGGCCTCAAACCGCCCCAGCACATGCTGAAGGTCCCTGTCCGATGAAGCCAACAGGACAACATCATCCGCAAAAAGCAGAGATGAAATCCTGTGGTTCCCAAACCGGATCCGGACGCCTAGAAATCCTATCGATAAAATTATGAACAGGACCGGTGACAAAGGGCAGCCCTGCCTGAGTCCAACATGCACCGGGAACAAGTCTGCAAACCAGACTCCTGCTCCAATCATATAGAGACCGGACAGCCCTTAATAGAGGGCCCCGGACTCCATACTCACTGAGCGCCCCCCACAGAATGGCACGAGGGACACGGTCAAATGCCTTCTCCAGATCCACAAAGCACATGTAGACTGATTGGGCAAATTTCCATGAGCCCTCAAGCACCCTGCAGAGGGTATAGAGTTGGTCCAGTGTCCCACGACTGTGACGAAAACCGCATTGTTCCTCCTGAATCCGAGGTTCAACTACAGGCCGTATTCTCCTCTCCAGTGCCCTGGCGAGGCTGAGAAGTGTGATCCCCCTATAGTTGGAACACACTCTCCGGTCCCCCTTTTTAAAAAGAGGGACCACCACCCCGGTTTGCCACTCTACTGTCCCCTTCCCCCATGCGATGTCGCAGAGGCGTGTCAACCAAGACAGCTCTACAACATCCAGAGACTTGAGGTACTCAGGGCAAATCTCTTCCACCACCGGTGCCCTGGCACTGAGGAGCTTATGAACCACCTCAGTGACCTCGGCTTGGGTGATGGATGAGCACATCCCCGAATCTACACTCTCTGCTTCCTCAATGGAAGGCATGTCAGTCGGATTGAGGAGATCCTCGAAGTATTCCTTCCACCGTCCGACGATGTCCCCAGTCGAGGTCAACAGCTCCCCACCCGCACCGTAAATGGTGCTGGCAGAGTACTGCTTCCCCCTTCCGAGGCGCCGAACGGTCCGCTAGAACCTCACCGAACTCCTCCCAGACCCGAGTTTTTGCCTCCAGGACTGCCCGAGCTGCGACTTGCTTGGCCTGCCGGTACCTATCTACTGCGTCAGGAGTCCCACAGGCTAACATAGCCCAGTAGGACTCCTTCTTCAGTCTGACTGCATCCTTTACTTCCGGTGTCCACCACTGGATTCTAGGATTGCTGCCACGACAGGCACCGGAGACCTTGCGTCCACATCTTCGAGCCGCCGCATCGACAATGGAGGCAGAGAACATGGTCCACTCGGACTCAATGTCCCCCGCCTCCCCTGGGATCTGAGAGAAGTTCTCTCACAGATGAGAGTTGAAGAAGTTCCCAACAGACCCTACAATACGTTTGGGTCTGCCCAGTCTGTCCAACTTCCTCCTCCGTCAGCGCATCCAACTCACCACCAGGTGGTGATCAGTTGACAGCTCAGCCCCTCTCTTCACCTGAGTGTCCAAGACGAACGGCCAAAGGTCAGATGAAACGACAACAAAGTTGATCATTGACCTCCGGCCTAGGGTGTCCTGGTGCCACGTGCACTGATGGACACCCTCATCAGTGCACTTGGACACCCTCATCAGCAGTGTTGGGACCAATGCGTTATTTAGTAACGCGTTACAGTAACGCCGTTAGTTTTGGCGGTAACTAATACTCTAACGCATAACTTTTTAACTTTTTAACGCAATTACCGTTACCAAAGGGTGCGTTATTTCTGGCCAGCTACAGTGAAGCTTATTTTCCCCGCACGCGGAGACCAGAAGAAATGTAGTAGGTGTGTGTGTGTGTGTGTGTGCATTCAAAAACATGAGCGGTCATGGCAAGCCAAGAGAGCAAGGAGAGTTTTGCAACGTGGAGATTGTCATTACAGTAATCCCTCGTTTCTCGTGAGGGTTACGTTCCATAAAAGAAGACCGTGATAAGTGATTTTTTTTTTTACAATTATTATAAAAGGCTTCAAATCGCGGAGATCAGCACCGCATCGCACGTATTTCACTGCTCTCCTGACTGCCGCTGCATCCTGACTCTGCTCTGTAGTGTCTTTTTCTTCTAAAGCCTGTGGTGCAGGTGTGTTTTTTTCGAGAGAAGAACATAGTTATGGGTCGTTGTTGTCGCTCTTTTTTCTTCTGGGCAAAAACATTCTTATAAACCGCCATGCCACCATTGATTATATTTGAGAACTGTAATGAACGATTCATCAAAGGGTCCCGTTGTTGAGATGCTCGCTGAAGCTCATTGGTCATTCTCGGCTTGTTGCTAAGCGACCAACGTTATTGACACAGGAAGTGAAGAAGCGGGGAGACTGTTTAGAATGCAGAACACAATGCACAATGCAAATCCATACAGTATCATGCTGAATTGAAGGCTAGAGGGGCATTAATGAGCATTTAAAAAATATATTTTTTAAAGTAACTAAAAAGTTACTTTTCATAGTAACACATTACTTTTTGGTCTAAGTAACTGAGTTACTAACTGAGTTACTTTTTAATGAAGTAACTAGTAACGGTAACTAGTTACTATTGTTCAGTAACTAGCACAACACTGCTCATCAGTGCACCTCTCCTTGAACCGCCACCTTACTGTGGTGGAGGGGTTTGTGTTGCCCGAATGATCCTAGGAGCTATGTTGTCTGGGGCATTACGCCCCTGGTAGGGTCTCCCATGGCAAACAGGTCCTAGGTGACTAGCCAGACTAAGAGCGGTTCACAAGCCAATCATGAAGAGGAAAAAATCGAGTACCGTCACGTGGCCCAGATCGGCGTCACTGTGGCCCCTCCTTGAAGCCAGGCCTGGGGTTGGGGCTCGAAGGCGAGCGCCTGGTGGCCGGGTCATTGCCCGTGGGACCCGGCCGGGCTCATCCCGAAACGACGACGTGGGCCCGCCTTCCCGTAGGCCCACCACCCGCAGGAAGGTCCATGATAGGCTGGTGCCATGTGGACTGGGTAGCAGTCGTGGCGGGGTGCCTCGATGACCCAATCCCTGGACCAAAACCCTCACAGTAGGGACATGGAATGTCACCTCGCTGGGGGGGAAGGAGCCGGAGCTTGTGCGGGAGGTTGAGAGATACCGGCTAGAGATAGTCGGGCTCAACTCCACACATAGCTTGGGCTCTGGAACCCAGCTCCTTGAAAGGGGCTGGACCCTCCACTACTCTGGATTTGCCCAGGGTGAGAGGCGGCAAGCTGGTTAGGGCTTGTTTATAGCTCCCCAGCTCAGTCGCAATGTGTTGGAGTTTACCCTGGTAAACGAGAGGGTCGCTTCCCTGCGCCTTCGGGTCAGGAAAAGGTCTCTCACTGTTGCTTGTGCCTATGCAGCAGTGCGGAGTACCCGGCCTTCTTGGAGTCCCTGGGAGGAGTACTGGACAGTGCTCCAACTGGGGACTCCATTGTTCTACTGGGGGACTTCAACACTCACGTGGGCAATGACAGTGATACCTAGAGAGGCGTGATTGGGAGGAACGGCCTCCTCGATCTGAACCCGAGCAGTGCTTTGTTGTTGGACTTCTGTGCTAGTCACAGTTTGTCCATAACGAACACCATGTTCAAGCATAAGGGTGTATACTGTATATGTATATACAATATATATTATATGTGAAAAAATGGACATGAAAATAAGAAGAAACAAAGAACAGCACGGTATATTTATTGTGCTTTTCAAAAGAGAGAAATACCATCCTGTTGTTATTCATAAAAAGTGGATAAGCCACATTTCATCTGAAGTTATAGCTATCGATCAGCTGTTTCTATCAAACAAACGGTCTTGCCCATAAGATCTCCAAAAAAGACACCATGAGGCAGTCAGGGTACCCACAGTCCACCCAGAACTTCTTCCACGGGTAATTTAGTTTTTATTTAATTCTGTTGAGAATTCATGATTGAAAGGGTCTCAGATCCAGTCAGTCATTGATGTCATCCTAACATGGAAAATAGTGCTCAAACCTTTGTTTCAGCGTTTGAAGTGGCTGCCTGTAGTGCAGCTGATAGCAGTGGAGACATGTTCACGGAGCACTGTTCCAAAGCCATCTGACAGGTCTTTCAATTTTCTTTTGATTTCATTATCAAATTCATGCACTTTTTGATGACACATTTGTGAACAAGACTGGATATCATGTCACTCAAGCATTTTTTTTAAATTAATATCTTTTAAGGTAACAATGATGAGTGTCTCTATTGTGTGAAATTTCTCCACCAGAAAGTAACTTGCCTGCATCGTGTTAGCATTCCCAAACCTCGACTGACAGGTGATGCCCCCCCACTGAGAGCTGTTGACTTATTTTTCCCCTCTTGACTTTCAGTTACAAAACATTTTTCTAAAAGTTTTGCCAACTCATCAACTTTGCTGATAAACTGTAGATGCTATCTACAATATATTGTCAATGACAAATTACTTTGGTTATTTCTCACTCTTCACACAGCGATTGTTTGAAATAGGAAAATTAAAAAAGGAAAAGCCTAATAGAAAAGATATTGCAATAGAAAGTTACACCTATATATAACAAAATCATATCTGCATTACAGGACATATACAGGCCAAAATACCATACATATCCTATTTTAGCATGATATTTAGGGCCCGAGCACTAACAGTGTGAAGGCTCTATTGTATCTGTAGGAATTTTTTTTCTCGTTTTTGTTATCCTCGTTTTTCTTCCGACGAAATGAGGGCCATTTTGCCCCCCTAACTGGCCCCAAAAGTCACCAAATTTTGCACGCAAGCCAGGCCTGGCGAAAAATGTGATATTTAATGGTTTGCAATAATGGGTGTGGCCTAATGGCTCAACAGCGGTACATACCTGTATCATGTCGTAACTTAAAGGAAAGTCTCTTGGCGCCATGGCCGAAACCGAACAGGAAGTCGGCCATTTTGAATTAATCATGTAAATTTGGCGAAATTTATGCCATTCCTTCGGCAGTTAATGCGGCCCGAACGTCCCGTAACGTGCACCCAGGTGTGTTATACATCAAAATGTGCGTCTCCATCCTGCAACGACGCGCATTACTTTTCTCAGTCAAAAGCGTTACCGTGGCGACGCTAGACGCCAAAAAGCACACTCCCCCTTCATCTGATTGGCCCATATTTGATAGTTCCTACTTTCTGCCATAACTTTTGAATGGTTTGATATAAAGAGTCGTGGGTGGTGTCATCGGACTCGGTTTTGAGTCCTTGAACAAAATTGGTAATTAGCCCCGCCCCTTTTTCTGATTGGTCAATATTTGATAGTCCCTATTCTCTGCCATAACTTTTGAACGGGTTGTGATAAAGACATGTGGGTGGTGTCATCGGACTCGGTATTGAGTACTTGACCTTCATTGGCCTGAATTAGCCCCGCCCCTTCTTCTGATTGGTGAATATTTGATAGTTCCAATTTTCTGCAATACCTTTTGAATGGTTTGACATAAAGACTCGTGGGTGGTGTCATCGGACTCAGTTTTGAGTCCTTGAACATAATTGCTGCAAATTAGCCCCGCCCCTTCATCTGATTGGTCGATATCTGATAGTTCCTACTTTCTGCCATAACTTTTGAATGGTTTGATATAGAGAGTCGTGGCTGCTGTCATCCACTAAATGTCCAGGCCTGAAGACATCTACATGCAAGTCATTCAAGCGCTTCCACTGCAGCACGCCTGAACGTGCACAAGGGTGCGAGGGCCCGTTCATCGCTGCTTGCAGCTTTAATTGTTTTTTTGTTTGAAGCATTCAGCCGTAAGGTGTGGAGTCAGGCTTGGCTTCCTCTGCGGGGTGTTGCAGCGTTGCATTACCAACTTCAAAACAACAGTGAATCCAGCATGATGTGAAGTTTAGTAAGGAAAAGATGGCTGAATGACACTACAAAAGCTGGGTTTGTGATGTCACAGAACCCTGCAAATCGAAATAGCTCACTGAATTACATGATTTCAGACTCAGGCTGCCTCAGGCGAAGTTACAGAGGCGTGTTGTTTCACACTGTTGTTGTTTTTTTTTATCTTGATAGGAATTTAGACATTCAATGATCTCCCCTCAGGCACTGATTTTCTTTTTCTTTCTTTAATTTATTTTATAATAAGTCCTGTTTGAAGGCCTCTGCAGCCTTTGAGCATCAGGAGAACATAGAGGCTTCCATGGTAATGTGGCATGAAAAGAAAATCATGTATGCATTGTTTATGCTGATGTAAAAGTGTAACAAAGTTTAATAAATTAAAGCCACAAGATGGTAAAAACTGGACTGTTATTTCATATTTCCAAATGTTTCGACACTGAAGTACTGTGGATTGTAAGCTGCTCTTGGTCATGAAACTGGTCCCACTGTGGCTCTGCTTTAGTTTTACTGCATTTGATAGAGGTAATTTATGTCAAGATTTTTTTTTTTTCATTTTTAATTTCCATGCATGTATCTGATGATCAGATGAGCATTAGCGGAAGGCTTCAGAAGTTAATTACTTTCCAATGACTCCCATGTTAAAATGTCCACCAGAAATAAACATCCTAACAGCCAGACATAGAAACCAGTTTTGATCTCCACAGCTAAGTTTCAGTGTTTTCCAAACAGCATGCTGGGGACAGGTGTAAACTCTCACTAAAGGGCATGGCAGCCTGTCCTCTCACAAGGTGTGAAAGTGTTGGCTGCCCACCTGACTCGTCTTTAAACATGGACCAAAGAGTCTGTTTTTATGACGTGTTTCGAGAGGAGGGGGTTAGATGGAAGGAGTGAATCAGAATGTATGTAAGATCATATTAAAAGACATCATAGCATGAGTTAAGCTACATTTAAGAGCTGGTTTTTGGTAACTGAAGTAGGATGCATCGCAACCATCAGTCAGGCTTGTTAGAATAGAATAGAATAGAATAGAATAGAATAGAATAGAATAGAATAGAATAGAATAGAATACTTTTGTGTCAATATACATGGGTACAGTGAGATTGAAAGTTCTGCCCATTTTTGGAGGTAGGGCAGCTTCAACAGCTGACAGATTGGTAATGACCAGAGCTAATACAGTTGGGCTTCAAAACCAGAAATGGTGACATCACAGATGGTTTGCAGTTTTCTTTATACAATATATGGTCAATCTTTAAATTAAAGGGCACTAATTTAAAATTAATTTGAAGGGGACCTATTATGGCATCTAATATGCGCGAGGGCCCGTTCATCGCTGCTTGCAGCTTTAATTTTCTATTGGACTGTCCTCACTGGCCGCGAGCGACGCAGCGCTGCGCAGCGGCGGGCCGTTTTGAGCTGAACATTTGTCGGATGCCCTGCTTCTATTTTCTTCCTGTCACTCGCGTTGAAAGCCGGTTGAAAGCGCTGTAGGAAACAGTCATGGATGAGGAACGGCTGATCCAGTTAGTTGAAATGAGAAGTTATCTCTATGATACCTCCTCATTTAACTACAAAAACCTCAATAAAGTGGCAGCTGGCTGGAGAGAGATGGACAGAGAGCGTCCGATGTCACGCAGTGCGACGTTATAGTCGGACGCACGCAAGCAGTTAGGACACAGAGTTTAGTTGTGGGCGTGGTTTGCATTTTGGTTACGTAACAAAAGGGAGCAGAATCTGAACGGCTCGTAGAAGCAACATCAGACTGGACGGCTCATCCGGGCGGGCTGTACAGACACTGCAGAATTTGGTTGCATTCCTCCTTCTCTGAGTTGGCAGGCTGAGGGGAGACCCCTTTACTGTATATATTAAAGCAAGAAAAAACATATTTTTCATAATAGGTCCTTTAAAATGTAAAAATTTCCCAGCCAAAGCGTAAAAGGTTTCATCACAACAGCCAATCTGTCAAAATGATCGTGGGGCAAACTTGATTTACCTTTTAAAACAAGAACTGTGTTTGGGAAAGTCCTCCCACAAGTTCCTGAGTAAAATCAGATTGTGTTAATTTGTGTTTGGTGAGCCACACTGCGGCCGACCTGCACCGACGTGCCCCAGACCCCACACAGCTGTGTAAATATTGAGCCAGTCCAAGCTGAGGCATGGCCATTGGCCATTACTGTTACTGGATGCTTTGGCATCAAGTTGTTTGACCAGGGCGTTTATTTTCCCTTCTCCTACCTCCATAATCCTGTGTTAATTTTATTTTTCAGCTGCTGTAGAAGATAGTAGGCCTACATTGGTCTTTTGTGCGAGGAATCTTTATACTTACACCACAGAATCCTGATACCAAATAGACATCTTGGCTTTGGAGCACACAGAATGCTTACAGTTGCATAAGTCACGAACAACAGTCATTAAATCTTAACCTCTTGATAGGTCACAATAGAAAGATAAAATTCATATTATTTGGGTTGTGAAAAAGAGGGATCTAGGCACAGAAAAGATTCCAATTCATGCATTAATTACGTTAATTAATGTCTTTATTATCGTAGCTGGTTTTGTTAAATTTATCTTAATGATTATGCAGAACAGTAGCCAGCTGAAATACCTCATTCTTGTTATTATTTTAATCTGCGATCTAAATTGAGTCAGAGGATTTTAGAAGAGAACTTTCATGAGTAATTGCAGGTTTTTACACCAGACATCTCGGGTTTATCTCCCATAATTAGGCCAACAAAGTGCGTTAGTCACAGAAACACATGCACCACAGTAACGATTTTGGAGCACAACAGGGGAAATCCATTTATCCCCATCACATCCCTTGCTAAAGGTTTAATTTCCAGCCTGCGACTTGATCAGTTGGCTTGGCGCATTATGTTGCACCCAGCCAGAGAACAACCTTTAATGGTCTCTGGATGTCTGCAGACGCATGATAGAGAATAACATTATCAACTCTACAAAGCAGTTTGGACTGTGCAAGAGCAATAATGGCCATTATAGATGTTTGTTACATAAAGCAGAGAGCGACAGGAAGATAACACATAGAGGCCTATTTTACTCCCCAGTCTGTCAAGGATGTGTCATGCTCTATCCTCTGCACTGTTGTCATGGCAAACGAAGTCTCAAACATCTGAAGTGATGCTGTGCCAATGACATGTTATGCAGACTGAGTCAGAGTGTTGTGTAAAATTCTCTTGATATGCCTGTTATTTGCGAGGTCTGGGACCCATTTACAACATGATAGTTCAGAAAAGGTACCGAACACATTGTGTCACAGACTCATTCTGTCCAACAGGCAATAACGATGTGTGAAAGGGTGTAATTCTGAGGGGAAAAGAGCCTAACACAAAAAAGAAAAAGAAAGTACATGGAGAGACTCTCTACTCTGTGTGTTAAAACAAATGCTGTGAGTAACCACTGGGTAATATAAAAATCAAGTACATGACTTTTCAATACTGTAATTCATAAGAGGTTGAGTTCATACTCTGAGCAGTACATGTAGACATCCTTAACAAAGACTGGACTGGTGGCTGATAGAATATTAATCACGCAAGACTCATCTGTATGGCTTTCATAAAATGTGAGAGGTAGCGCATCAAATTCCTCCTGACCTCGGCAGAAACCTGCAGCGGTGATGCACTTTCAGAGGATAACTCAAAGGCAACAAAGGTCAGGTCTCTTTTTGATTCCCACTAATGCTACCAAAAAAGTGTACAAAAGGGCGCTGCTTTGATGTGCAGAGTATGTCTGCTGGATGTGATATAATAAATTACTGTCTCAACCTGAACACTTGTATGTAAGTATAGAACAGTCACAAGTGGCATTTGTGAGTCAGCGTCCGGTCAACCATCACCATACCTGCCAACATTGGGCTGTGAAAAAGAGGGAGATTTTCTGGGGTAGTGGTTGGAATGCTCCACTCACAACATCCCCGCTCTGATATAAACAAGGCGACTTTTAATGAGCTTTAAATCCATAGCTACAATGAAATGTGCTAAAATGTACCTCCCAAAATGATTCTACAGCCTTCTTGGAGCCAATTAAGTTTAGTATTAATAACAATAAAATACAATATTTGTAGAATTTTCCAGGTTCTCTTTGTCACCCAAGGACCTGTTGTAGTTGTAGGTGTCAGACTTTGCAGCTTCAATCACTTTCTTGGAAGGTACATACTTGTGACCAGGGCTGGTATGGTTAATCTTGCAAGAAAGGAGTGCGCAAAGAGTAGAATTATCCATACTCATTGTGTTTTCTGTGAGGATCTTTTTCACCATGCTGAATGACCTCTCTGAGCTTCATTGCTGTGAGGGATGCAGAGCTTTGCCTTCATCAGTGATGTCAGATTTGTAAAGCTCTCCTCTTTCCCTGGAAGAACCCAGAACCTTCAACTCTCTCTTCCTGTGGGAGATCCTTGCTTGCTATGACTTGATACTTCACCAACTCTTCCCTCAGCTTTTTTTCAAAGCATTTTCTCAAACAAAACACATTTTCAAATTTTCAAATAACAAAATAACATATTTTAACCATTTTCCAAACAATAAAATAACTGAAAAAATCTGAAAAATTGTTCAAATACGTTATTTTGTAACTTGAAAATTTTAAAATATGTTTATGTAATGCTTTGCTGATGAGAGAATATGTTTCTCTATTTTTCTTGTTTTTGTGAGGGGGGATATATATTGTTTTTCGGCACTACCTTGTTCTCTATAGCTGATAACATTAATTACTGTGGGATCGATAAAGTTCTTATTTTTGCCATCTGAGAAAATTAAACATATTATATTTGGTGCCTAGCTGTTTCCCAAGTATATTAGTGCGTGTGTGAATGAATAAATGAGACGTAAAACGTAAATTTCTTTGTAGAAAGGCGCTTTATGAAAATAAGTCCATTCACTTGTATTAGTTTACAGCGCAGTCTTGCCACATCCAATATGGCGGCGACGTGGACGTAGGCAGTGCTTTTGGGTTGGGTTGCCAGGTTTGTCAGGAACCCGTTAATATAATACATCCATGCAGGAACCCCGACACGTGAAACACCATTGACTCATTTCACTTTAAAATCGGGAGATAAGCGGGAGAAATTACAAATCGGGAGCAGGGCGGGAGAAATGGTTGAAAATCGGAAGACTCCCGCTTAAATCGGGAGTGTTGGCAGGTATGACCATCACCCGCCGCAGCAGTCTCACCTGGTCTCTAGACTAGAATCAATAAACAGTCAGAATCGCCATCTGCACTCGCTGTCTGACGCTCTACTGTGGAAGCAACTGGTTCTCGGATGCCATAAAAGAAAAATTACTGCAAATTCTGCTGAACACCATCTGTTTGATGCTTCAGTTCAGAACCAACACTATGGTTTGCTTGCTTGCTCCTGATCTACCCGCTGAGCTCTAAAGAAAACATGTAATGCTAAAGTCTAGATCTATAAAATGCAACACCTATTCCTAAAAAGTCGAGACACTTTGTAAAAACTAAAGAAAAACAATATTGTATTCCCAGTATTACACAGAAAAACACATCAATATTGACTTTTTTGTTTGTAGTTTGGGACTTGGGCAACAAAAGCCTGGAAGTTGTACCAAAAAGAAACGCCTGTGAAAAGAAACACATATTACTGCTAATAAAGTAGACTGGCAACAGGCCAATGACAGGATGGGTATGAAAAGAGCATCTTAGTGAGACAGAGTCTCTCAGAAGTAAAGCAGGGCTCACCAATCTACAAAATGCTGAGTATACAAATTGTGAATCAACTTAGAGTAATATTCTTCAGTGTAAAATTGCGTAGATATTGAATATCATCATCTACAGTACATAATATTCATCAAAGGATTCTGGGAATCTGGAGAAATCTTTGTGTCCAGGGGACAAGCCCAAAAATCAACACTGTATGCCTGTGATCTCCGGGCCCCCAGGCAGCACTTTATTAAAACTGTCACGATTCTGCAATGGAAATCACTGCATGGGCTCAGGAACACTTATGGAAATTACTTTCTAAGAACACAATTCACGACACCAACCACAATTACAGGTTGAAGCTCTTTCATGCATGGAAGCCATATGTGAATTTGGTTGAGATACAACGCTATCATTTCTGGGCCAAAGTTTTATTTAAATGGAGGGAGCCTAAGTAGAAAGCACTCTTGTAGTCAGATGAATCTAAATTTGAAATTTGTTTTTGGAAACCATGAAGGCTGTATTCGCTGGGCTAAAGATGGGAAGTTATGAGCGTTCACTTCAACAGCCTACATCTCTGATGGTACATTATTATGAGCAGCTTGCAAATGTGGAAAAGAAACATCAGTGGTAAAAGGTATATACAGGATTTAGAGCAGCACACTGTATATGCTCTCATCCAGACGTCTTTTTCAGGGAAGGCTTTGTACATTTCGGTAAGACAATACCAAGCCTCAGGGCTCCAGTAGAGAAACATGGCTTCATTGTAAAAACATCCGATTGCTGAGCTGAGGGGATGCTAACTGCTGATACAGCTTTATTTATTTAAATTTTATGATGATTCTTCAAGTTTGTAAACAATTTCAATGTGAAAAAATATGGGTTCATGATAATTAAAAATCCTTGGATTCTGTTTTTAATGTGTATTTTAGTGCTTCAGCCTTTCTAGAACAAGGGTTGTATTTTGCGCCATCACAGGGGTGAAATCATGTTACTTGAATTAAGCACAATCTACAGCAACCAGCTAACCATCCAACCATCTTGTTCAAAATTTTTCAGTACAAGAGAACTTCCCCTTTGGTGATTTGCTGCAGACACTGGATTTTAGGTGACTGAAGCCACCAGATTAATGAAATCCAAATCTGCATTACATCTGGGAAATAACAATCATGTTTCAAAGCAAGAAACTGCAATATTTAAATCCTAAGCTTTTCAAACGCTACAGCTATATTTTTGCTTTACCCTGTTTCAGGGACGAGTTGCCTTTGGTAAACACGTAAACAGAAAAATCGTTAAATCTTCCTTTTTTCTGTAGGTATGCATGATGTAACACAGTTATGTATGCCACTGATGTTTGCTGCAGAACACTCTGCCTACCCCTGGGAATCATGACTGATTCATATGTGTTTGGATAAGAGCATCCAAGTCCTATTGAAATAGCTCTTTTGGATGTCTAGATCATTACAAACTGAATATTCATAAACTTAAAGAGTCAAGAGTTTAGCCTATAGCCCAAACAAGCTGGGAAGTCAGTCAGATTATTAGCTACAGGTTGTACATTTCCAATTTCTGAAATGCTTACTAAGCCTGGGAGGTGGAACGAGCTTTTTATTTATTTTTTTAAATAATCCTGCAAATGCTTACACAAGCATTATAATACATTTAAATCTGAACACAAGCAGGAGCGTGTCACAGGATGGTTGCTCAGGTGAACAGTGTGTGTGCATTTGCATCTAAGCCTGACTCAGTTGTTTGATTATTCAACTGTTGCATATTTAAGCATGTTTATCTTCGTTACCGGCTTCAGAGTCCATACTTGTTCTCCTTCAGCCATCACAAAGTTAAACTCCCTGTAATGTCATCGCATCTGGGCTCTGGCCTTTTCCCCAGCTCTAAACCTTCCTTGTCTAAATCCCTCTGTCCATATCCTTTTGTCATAGCAGGCACTAATGCGACAAACTGATTAAGCACTATTAACTTGCAAATTAGGTCTTTTGTTCTAACTCTATCCCAATCATCCTCGTCCATTTTGAACAACCTTTCTACAACCATATAAACGATTGTGCTGTTGGTGGCGTTTCTAAATTGTGCACTTCACTCTTCAAGTATGCCAGTTTTAATTGTCCATAACGTCACTGAGAATAAAATGTCATTTTTGGCTTCTCTTTCCATTGTAATGCAGTTAGAAGCACAAACTGGATTGAAATGTGAGAACTGCATGCTGACAGTTAGTGAAGCCACTAGGATGTTCTTTAATTTGACGAATGAAAATAAAAATATCCAGACATAACTGCGTTATCAGGGTTGTGTTACAGTAGATGGATCACAAGTGGGAAAAAACATGCAACAACACTGTAGAATTATGATGAGTAGCATAAGAGAGGAGAACTTTATTGGACCAAAAAGGAAGTGTAACAAGAAGAAGAAAAAAAAAAAGAAATATCCAAAACACTACAAAAAACATAAATGTAATTATCAGAGAGAATTGCTTCGTTGAGATATGTTTTGAGAAAAAAAATATCATTCCAACATCTTTGAGTTTGTGTTACTATTCTGGGTTTGGTTTCTTATGCATTCTGTTTTATCTGTACAGTGATCTTGAGTGTCACAAAAGGCACCTATAAATACAATGTAATAGTATTATTATTATCATTGTCATTATTATGACTACTACTTTCTTTGTTTGTGATGTGAGTCATAGTGCCATAAAGCCTTGTGCAGTTCAATTCAATTCATTTCATTTAATCTTTATTTACATATTGCCAAATCATGACACATGTTATCTCAAGCCATTTCAACAATACAGTTCAACTCATTCCAAATTAGTGTAATTGATACAATGCCAATAAAAGAACAATTAAAGCTGCAAGCAGCGATGAGCGGGCCCTCGCACCCTTGTGCACGTTCAGGCGTGCTGCAGTGGAAGCGCTTGTATGACTTCTATGTAGATGTCTTCAGGCCTGGACATTTAGCGGATGACACCGGCCACGACTCTCTATATCCAACCATTCAAAAGTTATGGCAGAAAGTAGGAACTATCAGATATCAACCAATCAGAAGAAGGGGCGGGGCTAATTCACAGGGATTAAAGCAAAAAAAATATTTTTGACTGAAAAAAAATTTTTCAGGCCAGTTCATATTCCCCCGCCATCTATGCGCTGCGCCTATTATGAAAAACAGGTTTTTTCTTGCTTTAACATATAAAGTGGTCTCCCTTCAGCCTGCCAACTCAGAGAAGGAGGAAAGCAACCAAATTCTGCAGTGTCTGTACAGCCGCCCGGATGAGCCATCCAGTGTGATGTGGCTTCTACGAGCCGTTCAGATTCTGCGCCCGTTGTTACGCAACGACGGGAGTGATTTCCATAGGTTGGCCTCCGATGTGTGAAACCACGCTGTGGCAGAGTGGAGGAGCTCCAGCCACTCAGGCTGACGGGACACACCCTGCCAGCCTTATAAGAGGAGAAGCTGCTGCTGAGACGGGGGGTCAGACTGAAGCTGAAGCTGCTGGAGCTGTGCTTGTGCACGTGTGGCCGTGTTTGGGAAGCGATTGCTAATAAAAGGGTTCTGCACTAAACTCGGTGTCCTCTCTATCCTGTCGGTCGGGGCCCGTAGCACTCGCCCTGCTACACTGGCGCCCAACGTGGGGCCCGACGGGATGGAGAAGGGAGGCACGGAGCGGGCCCTGGACGCGCGCGCCCATGCCATGGCGGACCTGGCCGCCCCCTGCTCCGGGACCAGGGCGAGCATGAGCTCGCTGTGCTGGCGGCGCTGATGCCCGCGGAGCGACCCACCCCTGCGCCACGCTTGAGGTACGCCGCAGCAGTGCGGGAGGAGCTGGCGGCACCGCAGCTGAGAGGCCGGGAGGCAGAAGCTGCGGGCCGCCAAGCGACGGCTCCCGAGACGGCGGGACCCCCGGAGCGGCCCACCCTGACAATCAATGATGGTGTTAGTGCAGACAAAGAGATGATGATATTATTGTTGAGAGGAAGGTTTTTCGAAATCACAACGCGTCAACACCCCCCGTGGGCCATCGCGATGCTTTGTTTTAAACAGTCGGATTGCCCTGGTCCGCACCAGTTCTAAGTCAGCTGGTAGGCGCCAGCCAAGGTGACCCGCCGGGGGGCCCGCGTTAACGGGTCCCCGACGGGCGCCTCAGCTGGGGAGATCCGCGAGAAGGTCCCGGCGCGTGTCCAGAGTCGCCGACCGCTGTACCCGATCTCCCCCGCCGGTCCACCTTCCGCGCGGTGTTGGACACCGCCCCGCGGAAACCCCCGCCCGACGAAGGCCCTGGAGGCGGGCCAGGCCGCCGCGCCTCCGGCGGCGGGGAGAGGAGGGCGACGAGACGACTGCTCCCCCAGACTACCCCCCTTGATCCAACACGCCCTCCTCTGTTTCTGATTGGCTAATACCAAGGCTCGGGCTCGCTTTATTGGTGTACAACAGCGTCAGTTTAATGCCTAAAGGCTGATTTATGGTTCTGTGTTACACCAACGCAGAGCCCCGTACGGTGCGCCTCGCCGCGTACCCTACGGCGTAAGCTATGGCGTAGGCTCTGCGTCGATTTGACACAGAACCATAATTCAGGTTTAACATGATAACGCACGTGGAAATGTTTTTTTGTTCTTTAATCTTTAACTTTAATCCCTGTATTCATGCCAATGAATACAGGGAGTCCAATGACACCACCCACATGTCACATCACAACCCGTTCAAAAGTTATGGCAGAGAATAGGGACTATCAAATATGGACCAATCAGATGAAAGGGGGTCGCGCTTTTTGGTGTCTAGCATCGCCACGGTAACGCTTTTGACTGAGAAAAGTAATGCGCGTCGTTGCAGGATGGAGACGCACATTTTGATGTATAACACACCTGGGTGCATGTGACGGTTCGGGCCGTATTAACGGCTGAAGAAGTGGCATAAATGGCGCCAGAATTACTTGATTAATTGAAAATGGATGACTTCCTGTTCAGTTTCGGCCATGGCACCAAGAGACTTTTCTTTAAGTTGCGACATGATACAGGTGTGTACCGATTTTCGTGCATGTACGTCAAACCGTATTGTGGGGCTTGAGGCACGAAGTTTTGTCTGTATGTACCAATCAGATGAAGGGGGGGCGCGCTTTTTGGCGTCTAGCGTCGCCACGGTAATGCGCATCGTCGCAGGATCGAGACGCACATTTTGATGTTGGAGTCTTGTCATCTGCAGAAATACTCTGCAGATGTTGTATGTATCACTGATGAACAAGAGACAGAGAACTGGTGGACTGTTTTGTGGCATGGTTTGGAAGCAATCATCTCATATTGAATGTGAAGAAGAAAAAGAAGATGATGGTGAATTTTAGGAGAGCTAGGATTAAGTCAAATGGGAGAAGTGGAGGTGGTGGAGGTGTATAAATACCTTGGTGTTCACCTGGACAACAGACTGGACTGGGGATCCAACACTGATTCTGTTTATAAGCAGGGACAGAACAGACTTTACTTCTTGAGGAATCTTAGGTCCTTCAGCGTTTGCAGCCAGATGTTGTATATCGTCTATAGGTCTATCGTGGAGTGTGTATACACATCTGCAGTCATCTGTTGAGGGAGCATCAGAGCCAGTGACTTCAAGGAACTGAACAAAAGAAGGCTGTTTCTGCTCTGAAGACTGTTCTGGAGCCTCTGGAGATGATTGTGAAAAGGATGATACTTCATAAAAGGAAGACGATCATCAACAACCCTGAGAATCCTCTTCACAACCGGTGATCCAGCAACAGATTGTCTTCAGTCAGAGGCTTCATCAGCTCTGCTACAGCACAGACCGCTAAAGGAAATCCTTCCTGCCCACAGCAATAAACCTGCACAATGAATCTCTGAAGAGACTGAAATTACAACTACTGTAACAATGAAGTTCTCTTTGGGAATAAATCAAGTATTTTTGAATGGAATTGAACTGAATTAACAGGAATAAACCTCAGGCAGAACCAGGCACAGGAAGCATGGACATTGGGCTCAACCAGTTGGGGGTTGAGAGGAGAGGAAAGATGCGAGAATAGCATCATTGGCTGGCTTAACCTACATGCTACCTGTATATATAAAACCACGTCCCCTTCATTTGAATAGAAGAACATGAAAAAGAGAAGAACCATGAAATAAAATAAAAGTGGCAATGCAAAATAAAAGTGTCATGAAATGAAACACGTAAACGTGGCTTTACAAAATAAGTGTCACGATATAAATGAATATATCATCAATATACTATTAAAATAAAAAAAGTTGTCATTAAAAAAAAGATTGTATTAATTCCTTTTTGTATTTATTTCATTGTTGTGTTCATGTATTTAATTGAATATTTAATAATTTAAGTATTTATTTATTTATTGGATTCATTTTGAATGAAATGGCATTCAATATCTTTGGTCCTTTAACCTTAAAGTGGACCTATTATGTAGGGGTGTAACAATATATCGTGCCACGAAATTTCGCGATACAAAAACATCACGAAACGTGTCGTGGAGGTGACAAAGTGTATCGCGATATTGGGTTATTAATATTAATCTATTGTGTTGACTAGTAACGCGCATCCGACCGCGACCGCGGCCGCGGCCGTGCGGACCAAAATCTTACTCCGCTCAGAAGAAACTAGTCCCGTTTTCCGGTCCCGTTTTGAGCTCTGAACTTTTACTTATGTATGTCTGGTGTAGAGTTAAGCCATACCTTATTAAATTAAACCTTTTTCGGGTCGTGAGTAGGATAAACAGGGGACAACTTCTGCTGAGTTCCAGTGTACTTTAATGTCCCTCAACAGTGTAGGATTTTAGAACCTTAACACAACACCTAGTGCCGTACTGTGGCGTATCACTCCGCCCAATCTAAAACATATTAACAACTTCAGATAAACTGACTAGTGTCATTATAGTCCCTGATTTACAGAATATAAAGAATATATTTATAAAATAATGAACCCTGAATTACCAAAATAACCTTCTTAACAAAAATAAATCTCCTCTTACACTTATAAGGTGAGCATGAATCAATCTTTTTTATGATGTAAAATTGTAGCCTATGTATTTATTTACTTTTATTAATTTACTTAATTTTAGTTGTTAAATTTCTGGAAAAGAAAAAAGTCAAATCATACATGAGAGAAACTATTCAGTTTGTGGCAAAATATTTTTACTTGTATGAAACTGAAGATGCATAATACAAACCTGACATTTACTTTTAGTTCAGTTTGTGGAAAATGGTTGGCCTGGCTTTCTCTTTAAAACTTAAACAGTTATAAACATTACAAACTGTAACAATAGGGCAAACACACAGCATTGTTTTGTATTTTGTGTCTTTCAAATAAAAGACAAATTTTTCCAGTCATATGTTCCTCATGCAAGGTTGTTAAAAAAATACTGCTATAATATCGTATCGTTATCGTGACCTCAATATCGTGTATCGTACCGTATCGTGAGATTAGTGTATCGTTACACTCCTACTATTAGGGCAACTAATACCTATTTTAAACAGGCCTTGAATGTCTTAAAAACAAGCTTTTGATTGTTTTTGCTAAATAAATTAGAAATTCAGCCTCTGAGCCATGTCTTTATCATCTCATTCTCTAACCTCCTTCTCTATGTGGGATTCTGAGTGGGCGGGGAGGCTATGATAATGAGGCACTGTTCTGATTGGCTGCCTGAATGACGCGATACACCGCTACGAAAAAATGGCGGAGTTAGTTGTGGGCGTGGTTTCACGCATCAGAGGCCCACCGATGCAAATTGCATTTCGGTTACGTAACGAAAGGGAGCAGAATCTGAACGGCTCGTAGAAGCCACATCACACTGGATGGCTCATCCGGGCGGCTGTAGACACTGCAGAATTTGGTTTCTTTCCTCCTTCTCTGAGTTGGCAGGCTGAGGGGAGACCATTTTATATATGTTAAAGCAAGAAAAACAAGTTTTTCATAATAGGTCCCCTTTAATGCATAAATTAGCCAGATCTGCATGTGACAATGGTAATATTTTATTTACACTACATTTACATACTGTTTCAGTTTGTCCCTCAGCTAAAGAGCACAGGATTAAAGTTTCTGGGTATTTACAGCGAAAGTTCTGTATTTTCATGTTGACGACATTACTGGAGAACAATGATGAACTTTGATCGCAATGAAACTTCAGACGCTGCCAGAGAGTCATTAAAAGCTCAGCGCTGTGCAGATGTTTCATGTTCTAAGAGTAAAGCAAGAATACATGGATAGTTCTTGAAAGTTCACAGCAAACACATAAACAATGGCACCATGATGCAGCTACATGTTGGAGAACTTTCATCTAGTTTTCTATTGAAAACGAAATATAAAACACATCAACAATCTACAACAAACCATTAAAATTCCATTTCATTTCCATTCCATTCCACCATTTCAACAAAGCTGAAAAAAAGTTATTTTTATGTCTTCTGTTATTTTTATTGGCTTGTTTATAAACATTAGTGGTATCAAATCACTGTCCAATTACTTCCAAGAGATTATACATTTATAATTGCATTTATTTTTCTCTTGTGTGGCATCCGCCATTGAATCACTATTATACAAAGTTGGTGTAACCAGCATCAAAGTCAGTGCAAATAAGCAATGTTTTCAGATCATTCAGATATTCAAAATATATCCAGTAAGTGATAGGCTGTAATCTCATCTGAGAAGTGAGCAGCTTGCATCAGATAAGATGTTGTTAAATTCTGGGAGAAGGGCGCAACACTCTCTCCAACAAGACTTGAATATTTCAAGCTGAAAAAAGCTGCAGCTTATTGCTAAGTAAAGGCCAGGACACGCTTGCTGTCACTTACGATTATCTAAATGGATGCAAATGTCACAACTGGGCTTGTAGTTGTGAGGGAACCAGCCTTGTTTGTCTTAATCTTTGCCAACGTAGTTGAGGAAATGTCGGACACCGCGTCTTACCGGTGGTGCCCTTCATTTCCGTATGACTTCAGTCTCCTCGGCCCGAATGGCTGCTCACTAAGTGCAATCCGTGCAGCTGTCTGTGGTTTGTTTGTTTGTCAGGAGTAAGACGCATCAGACAGTAAAGAGTTATTCTCACATGCTTCCACAGATAACAGCTCAGCCTCTCATGCTGACTGCACCACATTGCTGAGAAGCCTTGATATAATTCAGATAAAAATGCTCTGCTTGAGAGGCTAATATTTGCAAATAGCAACCCGTCCATCTTGCGACGCCTTCCTCGTGAACCGCCATACCACAGGTTGACAGGATAATGCAAAAACATACCAGGACACCCATGGTCTGTTTCGGTGGCTAACATAAATAACATGCCACATTTAAAACAGACATACAAATTGTTGTAAAGCATGCTGTGACATACCGAGAGCTGAACCAAATCTAAAGTGACAAAAATACTTATAATTAAAGCTGCAAGCAGCGGTGAACAGGCCCTCGCACTCATGGCCACCAAACAGGCAGAAAGTAGGAACTATCAAATATGGACCAACCAGATGAAGGGGGGGGGCATGCTTTTTGGCATCTATCGTCGCCACGGTAACGCTTTTGACTGATAAAAGTAATGCCCATCGTCGCAGGATCGAGACGCACATTTTGATGTATAACACACCTGGGTGAACATTACGGTTCGGGCTGCATTAACGGCCGAAGGAATAGCACAAATTGCGGCAAAATTACACGATTAATTGAAAATGGCCGACTTCCTGTTTGGTTTCGGCCATGGCGCCAAGAGACTTTTCTTTAAGTTGCGACATGAAACAGGTGTGTAGTGATTTCCGTGCATGTACGTCAAACCGTATTGTGGGGCTTGAGGCACAAAGTTTTCTAGGGGGCGCTGTTGAGCCATTAGGCCACGCCCATTAATGCAAACCATTAAATATCACATTTTTCACCAGGCCTGGCTTGCGTCCAAAATTTGGTGACTTTTGGGGCACGTTTAGGGGGGCAAAAAGGCCCTCATTTCGTCGGAAGAAAAACGAGAATGAGAAAAATAAAAATTCCTACAGATACAATAGGGCCTTCGCTCTAAGGCCCTCATTTCGTCGGAAGAAAAATGAGGATAACAAAAAAAACAACAAAAACAAAAATTCCTACAGATACAATAGGGCCTTCGCACTGTTAGTGCTCGGGCTCTAATTATTGAATTGAATGTGAATACCGAGTTATCTGTTATCATTATTGATGGATGGATTTTTCAGGAATGGCCATCGATTGCCCGCGGCCTGCAGGGTTTTGGTTGCTCCAGTGAGACCTGGTTGTGAGACCTGGCTGAATGCATGCAGACATGACTCATTTGCTGCCCCAGGCAGTGGATCTGGCATATGAGTTGAGCAGTGGCATGACAAGGCAGGCACAAGGGGAGGCTACACTCAGCTTGCGCCCTTACGATCAGCAGTGTCAGGCGGAGAGTCTTGCTCAGGATGAAAGATGCTTTCATAAAATGTCAAAAAAAAAAAGCATTTAAGCATATATTTCCTGTTATGAAGTGCCTATTTGGTATGCATCGCGGCATTCCAGTAAGAAGCACATCCTTGGTGGATTACCGAACTCTCCTATTAGCTCTCAAGAACTTATTCCATGCCAGAAAACATTAATTTGCCACGGGGAACAGATGAATAGAGGTAAAAGCCTTTATTCTGACAAACATTTCAAAAGCACCGACACCTCTGGGTTCCTGGTGCTCTGACTAATGGGAATGGAAAAAAGCTTTCAAAACAGATAAATATGAAAATGATTGGGCTGATTTTGAATGTGCCATGACACACTGCCGCACACGTGTTAAACTAGTAAGCAGCTGTCTGTCGTTGCAATTCAAAAGTCTAGCATATTGTGTGTTTGAAAAAAAGATCCTGAGATTGCACAGTTCTGGTAAAATAACACACTAGTCATGTTCATTGTAAGGCAAGACACAAACACGGGAAAATGCATCCAAATAATAGTGAGCACTTTCACAAGTTTTACTTTACTCCTCAAGGGGACCCAGGTTGAGGGTGATCAGACTTTAGATCTGCCATGTGGCCTCGCCGTACCCAAAACCAACAAGGTGGGAATTTTCAAATGCTATACCGTTGTGGGGGCCAGCATGGGTCATTCCACCTGAGCCAGATCCACCTGCTGATCCTCCCAGCTGTCTCCGACATGACATGGTGGCCGGGATCTTTCGACATTTTAATAGTGGAAGAGCTCATAAACCCTCTCAACCCTCATGGCTGCAATATCCGAGACTTTGAAGGATTATAGAAAGGCCATAGATTTGTGAATTTCCCACTTGGTATTCAAGCCACTTCCTCAATCTGACCAAATCAATAGAAAGACCACCTGATCCTACTGCCCAGTGAGCTACTTCATTGTTGTCAATACAAGTAATTCAGCCAGAAATGAACAATCTTTTGTTGATCCAATTTGTTGGGGGTGTTCAAATGTTTTAAATAAAGCTAATTTACACTAGCCAAAAGTTAAAACATATGTATTAATATTTCTAAACACTGACTGGAATTTCACCATTTCTAGGGCAGGTAGGTTTCTATTTCTAGGTAGGGCAACTTTATTCATTTGAATCAGATGTTAGGAACTAGTTTGATCAGGTTGCCTGAAGGTTCCCCTGTTGAAGCCACAATGAATAATTCAAGACAAGTCTCTTGCAGCAGAGTTTGGTGTGTGACATGCGGTATCTGGGATGACCCGTTCAGGACCTCTCAAGTGTAGATAACCTGCCCGGACGGCAACAAAAGAGTAATCATTCATCCAGCTTAATGTTGCAAGTAGCAATATTAATTTCAAAGATTTCTGTCCTGTGAGCGAGAGCGTGTTAATAAAAAATGAGACAAAGGGCAGGCTGTTCTATCACTTTCAGAGACAATGCTCTGAAGTCAGCGCGCAGCATACGTCCTTAAAACATTCCTGTCAGTAGGAAATGTAACAGTAAGGTCAAGATACTGATCCGATGGAAAAGATGAGCAGCTGGACAAAGGGCACGTTAGAAGACTTTAATATCAAAGACCCAGTTTCAATCTGGGGCTAAAACTCCTGCCATTTATTAAAAATGCACATACAATTAGATTTCAAAGAAGAACTTTGCTCCTTTAAATTAAGGCTGCCAATTAGGATTGTAGCAAGAGCTGATGCACTTGCATAACGGAGATGTGAGCCGCGATAGAAAGCATGTTGAAAAAACTGTAAACGTGTGAAAATTGCACTAATCTTTTTAAAAACCTTTAGCAGTGAGCAACACACCTTTTAGATCTGTAGTGGCAGATACGGTTCACCTTAATTGTGAGATTATAAGATTGCTATAAACGTGTACTTGCAGCAGGACAGTTCAGCTCTCCACAAAGGTCTTCAATAGGTTTTAGGTCAGGATCATCCTGAAAGCAACCTGACGTTATAGTCCAGTAAAAGAGGGACTTTTTTTCAACCTCACACTAACTTCAAGTGTCTGCTATCGCTGCCAACGGTGAATCAATCAGAGAACAGGATGTGGTACAACACTTACATCCTCTAATTTTTATTTATGGATTCGTGGAGGACGAATGATTTAAAATATGAGTGTATTTTTCTGTATAAGTTAAAACTGAACGATATTGTGAGTTGTTGTAAATGAGTTGAATAAAGATCGACTTACCAGACTGTTTTGTTTGGTTTTATATATGTTTTATCATGCCATATAACCCGGTGCATCTTATGGTCCGCAAAACACGATAATGGTTTTTCATGTTTTCCAACCCTCTCTCAGGCAATGGTCAGTGGAAGAAACTTTGGGGCTTTTACTCACCAATAAATTTGTTAACCTTTTTACATCATTGTTAGTGTGCAGATTTGTTTATTTTAATGCTATATTCTGAAGATATTCTGAAATCGACCCATCCATCCATTCATTAACTTCTGCTTATTTTTATTCAGGTGACAACTAACACAAAGAGGCCCAGACCTTCGTCTGTCCCCATCTCTTCAAGCTCCTCCAGGTGATACTGAGGTCCTCACAGGTTATCTGCGATATCTAATCTCAACCAGCGTCTCTGGGGGCTGCTTTTGGATTCCTGCCAGTT
This sequence comes from Cololabis saira, assembly GCF_033807715.1. Taxonomy (NCBI): domain Eukaryota; kingdom Metazoa; phylum Chordata; class Actinopteri; order Beloniformes; family Belonidae; genus Cololabis; species Cololabis saira. Next base: position 20,061,328 of record NC_084593.1, read on the forward strand.
GGACGTGCCAAGATTGACAGCATAATGGACTTTTAATGTTAGCATAGAGGGTAACCAACCAACGTCAGGAAAAATGTTAATTTTAAGCCTTTGATGAGACTCAGAAATGTCCTTCTCCCTATATGATAATATGAAAAGGGTCACTACAGACAAAACGAGGTCATTTTAACTTTGAAGGTGTAAAAGAGTATAAAAAAGTACAGTTTGTACTCACCTGAAATTGGCTTCAGGTCGCTGCCATCTTAACCAATCGACAATCGCACGTTGACATTTTCACTGTTAATAAATGCAAAATGAGGAGGAGAGCTCATGGCCATTGCTTCTCTAGAGCTTTCATACGTAGCTAAGTACCGATCCAGGTCTGTGGGAGAGAGTGTGAAGGATGGACATGTTTCAAGGACGTATTTATGATCCTCCAACCATAATGTCCTTGGCAGCACAAACAATCGCTCCTGTTTGTGTGGTCACATGGCTGGAGTGTACAGTCACGGCTCTGTAATTCAGCCACAGTAGGTTTAGCTTTGTCCTCCTATACGGTTTCTGACCGCTGCCTTGAGCTGCTTATGAGCTCTCTTTCTACTGCCCCTCGGCACCTTCAGTCGCAGGCAACAGCAAAAAGAGGTGAAAGAGGTTATAGATCGAGACATCCTGCAAGCCCAAAGGTGCATTGTTTTCTGAATCGCATTTGTTCCGCTGAAACTAAACAGGTGTTTCGTGCAATGGGAAAAAGGGGAATTAATTGATCCAGGCAACAAAAAGAAGTTTCCCAAATTATGGCCTAATAATAGAGGACCCGTCATCATTAGGATTGATGGCACCAATTTATTATTAATGATTCGTAAAATGAGATCCAGTCGACCCCATTTTAAATACATTTTCCATTACTGAGACGCTGACAAGCAACAGTGCTGATTTCACCACCAAAGTCTTCACTCTCTCTTGTTCTCCCTCTGAATTACAGTAGCTCTAATTCACGCAGTGCAATGTCTCGTTTTGGTGATGCTTGAATTGTCCCAAATTGAAGGCATTTGTTTTAAAGCTGAGAAGTGAATTTCAAGCCTTGTCACAGAGCCGTGACATTAAGGTGTTTTATTTTGTTTTAAACCACTGGACACAATGTCGGGCTGCAAATCCTAATAGTTGTGCCTTCTTTAAAATGTCTCTGTTAGCCTCATCCATCTGCTGCTATACCATACTCTGTCAATCAAACTGCTATTATTAAAATGAGTCATGTAGTATCTGTCCAAATGCTGTATTCTCTCTGTTCAATGATTTATGTACTTCATCTAACAGAATATCTTGATTTTCATTTAGTAATGAGGAAAAATAGCGAAAGCACTGATGAAATCAACTTGTAATACAACGCGAGGTGCAGATTAGTTCCCACGCTACACAGATACACCAACATCGGGTTGATGTGTTTGCCTTACAGTTTTAAAAAAAGCCTTGCGCTTTGCCAGAAAGAAAGTAATTGCAATCTGAATAAATGCAAAATTAGGGCCAGACAAAACCCCCTAAAACTTGTTGAGACATTGCAGTTGATTTAAATACAGACAGCCTTTAAACTGCCTGTGGGGCCACAATGAATTATTACACAGCCTCCAAAAGTAGACATCTACCTTCTTACATTAGATAAAGCTTCCACTCCAAAAATACCATTAGCAGCGCCTAGAGTGTGTTTAATAATTGATGACCGGAGCATCCATGATAATTAAGAGTTAAGTGAGCGCGTGTGTAGGTGTGTGCGAATATGTGCAACGATGATCTCCGCTTCTAGAGCCACAGTTGGAGTTTTTTTGCGTGGGTCGCACTCCCATTGAAAAGAAGGAGATTCCTGTTGTGCTGTGAAAACCTCACTGCAGCATCCTGGTGGCTCGCCACTCATCCCCATCACACTCACGCTGATGTAAGGGGGACTTTTAGGAAGCCATTATTCCGAATGACTCTCATATTCCAGGCAATATTTGAGGGCGGTAGAGAGCCTGTCTTTGTAGGCTTTAATCGGGGATGTATAACTTTTTGAATGATGTCATTCTCTGCAGTAGCATGGAGCTTACAGCAACGGCTGTGAAGTCCCTTTGATATGCAAATGGCAACCATGAGGGCTGTGGAAGTGGCAAGCTGAAGGCATCACACAAACACACGCGTTGTTGCACATTTATATTTAAAATTTTGTCACCTTCCAAAGGTTTTTACTTTTAAAGTTTACTGTAGATCCTTGTAAACAATGGTATTGTTTTCACATATTTCTTGAGTCAAAACATCTACTGCAACAAAAAAAGGGTCTATTTTATTTAAAATTGCTTCCCTCTTGACGTTATCATAGAAAAATGTTGAGAAAGTTGGATAAGAGAAGCCTGACATGTCAACTCTGTTGCAAGTTTTTCTCTCATGAATCCTTAGCATAGGTCTGGTTTGTTTCATCTTGAGGGTATCATCCTCAAGTGAGCTCACAGTGGCATAACCCGGCTCCCTCCACAGCGGATTGGAGATGAAAACAAATGCCCTGTGCCGTTCTGACATGCAGCTGTGATTAAAACATGATGCAAACATCATAATCTGGTCATTAATACAGCAGTAAGTGTTAGGGCATCGGCTCATGTGGACAGTTTAAGATTTGCTGCTCTACTAGCAAAGAGCTCCAGCAGGGCCGTCTGTTGACATGGCGAATGCTCTGAGAGAGGAAATCAAATTCCTAATGAAATCCAATGTTGCTCTGAGAAATTTTCAGATGCCAAATCCCTCCGTGTGATATTGCCGAAGCGACACTGTGCACGGTTGTATGTGTCTGATCAGCCGATGCAGTATTTCATCATTCAGCTGAACCAAACAATGTGACTCAACTAATGTAGACCCTTGTGTATTTCTTGCCAAGGCCTGAAGTGTAAGTGTATGTATATATATATATATATATATATATATATATATATATATATATATATATATATATATATATATATATATATATATATATATATATATATATACACACACACACAGGGAGCGATGCAAGTCATATCTGACTCTACCACACACGGGATCCACATCAGTTATGCAGTTATATTAATCCACAGTCACTAATATGACAGTACACATTTCAGTCAGTGCACCTGTAAATGTAGTTATGTCAACATCACAGCGAGCCTGCCACCCATGCAGACAGACATAGCACGCCAGAAATCTTTATCCATGGCATTTATCTTTCACTGCTTTGCATACCAAATGAGTAGCAATTACCATATCAAGGCAATTAAGACCAAAGTTCACTGAAAGGTAGATTTTTTTTCTTTCAGTTCAAGTACGCTCTTCAATGACTCATAGATAAATAATGTCCATCTGTTGTCTATTTTAACAAGTCCTGAGAATACATTTACAAGTGACACTAGCAGCGGCTCAGCCCTCGTGCAGCCTGACAAACGCATATAAGCATGCATCTGCCCCTCACTCTTCTTGTAAAAGGGAAAAAGACCCACATCTATTTTATCTATCCGTAGAATAACCACCTTCCATTATTCATCAACTGTGATTCATCCTGCATTAGTCTGCCTGAAAAATGAAATGCATGAATTCAAAAAACACTCAAACTGTACTCTGTAATTAGAGCATATTATGCACTTAACTGCAATTTGAATAATACAATGCAAATCCCTTTCCATTGAGACTTTTTAAAAGGAGGAATACTTTACTTTTCACTTACATCCTAAAAGACAGATGGGAAAATTAAAAGAATGATAATAATAATACTACTAATAATAAAAAAGACGGAAAAAAATCCCATCAGGAAGTTCTGGCCCTTTACTTGTGGCTCAGCTGTAAGCCTGGTAGCAGTTTGTACACACCACATGATGTGTCGAGCTAATCGCTGCAGAGCAGCTGCAACTCTTATCCAGTTGCATAGCTGATGGAAAAAAAAAAAAAAGACAAACCCCACGACGCTGACCTCAATTGGCCTCAAGTCTTTAAAGCAATCTATTATTTCCCCAAAATGCTCATCTGCTCTAATGGTTATCTTAAGTGCTGTTTATTTACAAAAGAGACTTATATTAACTGTCAGATGGTTTTGATAAAACACATCCACCAATTTCAGTCCTCGCACAGTCCTGGCAGAAGGGAGACAGTAATCGTCTTTCATAATTCAAGCCTCATAAGTCCTAAATTGAATCTCTGAGTTGCATTTCTCTTAATGTAATCCAGATTTATTGAATTATATCTCTGCTTTAGATTTACTATTTGCACTGTGAATATAAATCTATCAAGTAGTTTGTATTTCATATGGTAACTAAAAGTGCAGAGGACTCTCTGTGGACCAGCCATTAAATTTCAATGGCAAACTAACATGGACTACATAACATACTGTATTACTAAGTACTCAGCCAAGTGACAAGTAAAAGTAAATTATGTGTCAGGGCTTGTGCAGAACTGTTTTCTAATAAGGAGCCTGTTCTAACTTCAGAGGGATGGAATATTGGCTGCACACAACTGTGACTATGAGGCAGTCTTTTTACTGAGCCATGGAAAAATTGATTGCAATATAAACACATTTTAATGAGTCTGACGATCAGTAGAATTCAAAGCTAATTTGAATGGGTATCACAACCAAATGTAGCTTGGGAAATGTAGAGCACGCATGCCAGTGCTCTGAATTACACATTTATTGGAGCAAGGGAGGGGGGGCATTAACAAAAAGAGGTAATCACAATACTTCCTATTCATCATCTCTTCATTCACTTGATAATCTGCTCGATGCGATCAAAAAAAGGTCACTTTACTTTACATCTTTTCACTCATTTAAAGGTCCCTTCAGGAAATCTTTTCCGAATCAGGATCAAGCCCAAAACACTAATCAATTTATCCGTCTCCATTTTTGGACCCGGCATCTATGAACTTGCAGATTTTGGGGAGCGGGGTTGCACCCGCCTCAGATTTCTGATGACTATTAGTGACTCTGGCATGAATACAAAACCAAAACAGCTGAGAGAGAAGCATTTTTTGCCGGGACTAAAAGATTAAATTCAGTGTGAGCCAAAAATGTTTCAATCTCACGAACCATGGGTTGCTGTATTCATGCCAGCCAGTAATGAGAAGCTTAAAATTCAAGAGATTGTTGGAGTGAGGATGAGACCTTTATCTTGAAAGAAGCAAAGTTTAGCACTTTTCTTCTCAGGAGACAAATCAAACTGATTCATTGTGGCTTGATGGATCCTGTAGTATGTATGTACATAATAGGAGTAATTAAACGCACACACCAGCATGCATTTACAACTACTTTGCTATAACACCATCAATCATTTTCTTTTACAGAACCTTGTAACCCATGGTTATTCATTTTTGACCAAATCTAATAGCTGAACCTTTTTCCTTTTTTTTTTAACTCAACGCTGTATAAAATGAATATATTTAACATTAAAGTGGATGAACGCAGAGAAGCATCTCCCACCAGCATTTAAGATCTTTCATGCATCTTTTGAATCTCTCTATTCTTTATTTGCAGCTGCAGTATGCAGCAGTCCTGTTTCAAATGAACACTTACAACTGCTGGTGAACAAAGACGGTGTGGAAGCAAAGTCTTTCTTTAAGTTCAAAAATCCATCAGCAAGTCCTCCAGTTTAAACAACTGCAGATGGTTGTTGAGATGTCTAGACTCCCAGATAATACATGTTTGTATTTCTGATGTGCGCTAACACTGTGTTTTTCACAGTCTTCTTCTTTTGTTCCCAATGAGGACACAGCGTACGAGGCTGCAGGCAACAAAAGAGCTGGACACAGAGCAAATTTGTGGTTCAGAACTTGTAAAAGTTTCATTAAGTTTCTTTTGGTGTCACTTTCACCTATATTCAGGTAACCAATTACACTGGCAAAAGTTGTCACCCCTGGAAACTGGGAAAATGGAAGAGAAACTTTGTTTTCGGCATGGTCGTCTCCTCTGAGCCTTATTTGTTGCACAGAAATGCTGCAGACACTCAGAAAAGACTCCTCCATAAAACATCCCTTGTTCAACCTGAAATAACCCTAAACCCTCTCTAAAGCCTGGTTTATACTTCTGCGCAGGCTATGCACAGAGCCTATGCCATCTATGGTATTCATAATTCTGTGTTTTTGTTCGTGTCACTCTGTAATTACACCCCCAACCACTAGTCGGCAGTGTAGGCTCTTCTTCTGCTAACAGTGTTGAGTTCCCTCTTATTTCTTTTCTTGTAGCTCAGACCTGGCAACGGTCTGAACTTTGAGTGGGTGATGATAAGATCAATCTACACCACATATAACCTTGTTACTTTACAGCTGTCAGCGTTGTGTCCAGCTCATCCACTGATGGTATTTTGGGTGGTGCTCATGGTAGAAAAATGATTTCAAATAAATAGAGGACTGACTACAAAAATGGGTAATGCCTGTTCACTATGAAGTAGAATCTAAAGTGGGGATGTGTTGTCTGGATGTTGGTGTCAAAAATACGGCGAAACAGCGCCCCTATTTTCTGACTGAGATCATCACTATCGGGTAACAAACAAAGATGCACAACTTTCAAAAAGAAAAACAAAGTCTGTGCAAGGAGACTGAAGGAGAGAGAGGAGGTGCTGGTTGGAGGAGGTCCCAGTGGGATCAATGTGGCACCTTCAGTGACACGGTGAGTTTAAGAAACCACTACTAATGCCTTTCTAGCAGATCTGAAGCAGCAATCAGGTACAATGGATGCTACATTTTTTTGTGTAGGGTGTTTGTAGGAGGCAGAAGCAAAACTTTAAAAACTAAGAGAGAAACCTTTACATCAATGCTTAAAATTTAGGCGGCAAGGATTGGTCCAAAAAGGTAACTTTCCTTTTCTTTCAAGTGAAATGCCCTGCTGCAGTGTTTCCCATTCACAAGTGTGGAAAAAGAAGCACAGACAAACGCTTCCCACGTGTGCTTTTGTCATGTGCAAGAAAGATCAGGTCAGTCAAGATCGAGACATTTCTAAGTGAGGAGTTGATCTGTTTGATCCGTCTCAGCTGTTCAAAGCGCGACTGTTGCTCTTAAGTCACCTGAAAAACCAGGATGTGAGATAAAAATAGCATCTCAGTTGCGTGCGTCTTTTCTCTAATGTTAGAGAAGACACCCAGACTAAAGGAGAGATTCTTTGTACTGTTATTGTTAAGGCTGCAGGAGATAATTTTAATTACTTGTGGTTGAGAATCACAAAGCTGCGGGAAATCTTTGCACATACAGTACTGTACTTTTTTCTTTTCTTCCCAAGAGCAGTGGAAAAGGATGATAACCATGGTATTTTAACGAGACATGTAACTGAATTCTGGTGGAAATCAATATGCACACAATAAATAAAAAGAAATAACAATAAAATTATATTATACCTGAAAACAATAATGGCATCATTTTCTTCCTAAATATCAGACTCACTGGAGACACTGGAAAAAAGCCCTTTTCCATGTATTTATTTATTTATTTATTTTTGCAAATGCTTTTCTAATATGCCATATATATACAGGTGGATGTGCAGTTTTGAAAATATTTTTCCAAAAACCGCACCAGGAATAAAAGGATTATAGAAGTATTACCATGACTATTCTGAAAGCTTTGGGGGTAAATACTTGAAGTCAGAAAACACTTTATGATAATAGTTGTTTCCTGGGAGAGGTACTGGAAGCCGACTTTAATCAGGCCGGCTGGAATCGGGTCAAGAACGCAAGTGGATGACTTCATCCTGCTAATTGCAACGCTGATTGCATCTTCTGTGATCCCACTGCATTCTAGATGGAGGTTCATGGACGGAGAAATCTTATTTCATCCATATTAGCATCTAGTGATTTAAAAAAAAAAACACACCTAATCTTTTAGATTTGACTTCAGTGTTTCATTATTTCTCCTCAAAGCAAGCAGTGGATTTAGAGGACTGCTATAGTAAAAAAGATAGGATTAAGGATAATTGCTGTTGTGTGAAATCATTTTTGGGAAGAAAAACAACATGCTTGTCTGTTCTGATGTATGCAGAGCCAACGGTATCGCCTCGTTATCTGAGTTTATTGTTTAAGCCTACAAGGATGTCTCTTTGAGAACAACTAAAAATGCAGCCACATGGATACAACCATCTATACATACTTCCTAAAAGTTAAAGATGGAAAGATCCTCGCTGCCTAGGATTTTTGCACAGTACTGTATATTTTACTCACAGATGGGAAGACTCAAGATTTGACCTCTTCTGGCATCTGTAATGCACACCACTGTTTTTTTTTGTTTGTTTTAATACTGATGTGCATAGTTACGTTAAGCATATGTGTTATTGAAAAATATCTAATGGCCTAAATTATGTCAGCATGTATGTTTTAGTGATCAGTGTCTTTGTTTGTGACCCTGCTTTTATGTCTTGAGTGTGATCTTGGTCGTGTTTGCGGCGGAAAATACAGCTGCTTGTTTTTCATTGTGGTGTGTTGATCTCATTGTGTCTCCTGGTGTGTTTCTTGATGTCACAAAGTGGTTCTTAAAACTTTGCTTCTGTCTCATCCCTGTCTGTCAAAAACTACAATCCACAGCAGGTCAAAGTGACACTGTCTCAAATAATATCACCTTCAGCTGTGAGAAGTAGCTCGGTGGAGTCACAACAGCGTAAGCTGTTGTCACGTCTGTGGAGACACTATATCATTCAGCACTTTAACATCTTACAAAATACCAGCGGCTGACAATATAATAAGGCAGAGAAGTACGAAACCCTGTCACATGAGCAGGGGATTGACTTCCCACTTCTGCTGGTTTTGTTGTCAACCTGTTTGAGCAGTTTAATGTTGCAGCCCTCAGTGCACGATCTGAGGTCATTATTTTGGGACATCTTCACGCCACAATGAACGTGATTTTTAAAGGCCTTTAAGCTCTTGTTCCACTTCTGCACCAAGGTTAGTGAATTTCTAACAGATTTTTTTTTTTAAAAGAAAATTATGTAAAAACAATCTCCAAATACACAAATGTACCGTAGCTGCAACTTCCTGCACCCTAAACCTATAAACCGTTCTTCTGCATAATAATAGTAATCCAGTAACAATAACACTCTTACGGGATCATTCTGTTACCTTCATGAATACTTTCATGTTAGACAAACTCAGCACACTTTGCTGCTAATACTTTAGCAGCTCTAATTAGGTAAAATTAAAAATTCATGGTCCATTCTCATAATGTGGCATTGCATCTGTTCCTGGTGTAACGTAGGTTAAATCTGGTGGTGAAACCCACTGGGGGTGATAAAGAATGTGGTGAAAACCCCCGAACCCCAGCTTTGAGGAGACTGCATGCAGAACAGTTACTAAAAACTAAAAGTGCCCTTGTGATTTGCTTCCTTTTATGCCCCAGCTGCTGAGCAGCTACTGAACATATGTCATACGGGACTGAAGGAACAGCAACATCTGAGTGATTGTAACCTGCTGAAAACCGATCTTGTTAGCTGCGGATTACTTCAGGGCATGGATCTCATAACAAAGGAACAAGCATTTTTCACAACGGATATGGTGACTTCTGCTAATGTAAGAGAGACATGCACTTTTCAATAATATCGTACCTTGCAGGTGTCCCACATTAATCCAGTGTGACAGTGAACCAGCATGCACATAAACAGACTCTTGAATTTTAACAGCTGAATTAAGGTTCCTAATTTGACTTGTCATGAAGTTTTCTTAAAATAAAATAAAATAAAAGCCATATGGTATAGATCTATGAGGACTGAATGGAGATGGCAAACGGTACTTGTTGCAGGTTGCGTTATGTATGAAATAAAATATTATAGTGAGTTCAGTTAAAATGATTTTTTTCTGCTGGCTTTCTTGTAGAAATTCAGGTCATAATTTAATGTTTCATAGCTTCAGGCTTTAGGTCTCCCAAATCATCAAATATGCCAAGCAATTTTGATCAAATGCATAAATTATTACCTGATGCTCAGCCTGGGAGTTCTGGTTAGCATGCAGGTCTTACAAATATCTCACCTGGAGCCTGTTTTCTGTGGGTCGATATATATTTTTTGAAGTGGTTTCTGGGTTTTCTTGCAGAGATATCGTCATTGTTTCATTTAACAAACCTGCCAAAATGCAGTGTTTGTGTGGGGGGTGGGGATAAATAAATAAATCAGGCACACACCATCAGTCAATCCACCTGCATTAGCAATAACCTGGAATTATATTTTTTTTATATGATGTTATCCGAATATTGGGGAGGAATTTGAACCCAACCTTTTTTACAATGTTGCTTTAGTTGTTTGAAATTTGCAGGAAATTGGTTTCTGCACAACTCTCTGATATCCGGTCATCAGCTGGGATGAGGTCTGGACTTTAAAGGACCACTGCAACACTTAGATTTTAATTATTTTGGGATCATGTCGCAGAATGTCATTGCGTTTCACCTGTTGAACAGATGACCTGACTGGACTTTCATGGCTTACTTCATGACTGCAAAGGGCCCGGATCCTGTAGCTGCAGATCATCAGCCTTCCACCACCGTGCTGCGTTTGGTTTTGACAGACGTGGTGCTTCGCATTACCCCAAATAATCATCTCCACTTTGGCCTCATCTTTTTAATGTCATGGCTCTTAAGATTGCTATAGTCATTTTGAAGGAAATTGTTTTTTTTCCTGACTCATTCATGAATGCTATCGTTCAACTGCGGTATATTTGGTGGTGTTAAAATATCTCGAGTTTCCTGATCCAAATAAATATCTGCAGTGTGCATTTGTGGGCTGATCAAATCCAACTTTGAACTGATTGTTAATCTGTGCAATAACGTGGAGAATTTGACATGGTATCTCCCCCGGTGATGTTGCTTCCTGTAACGCTTCCCATCTTGAAAATGTTAGTTAGCTTTTTTGGCATTTGTGTAATCTGGCAGTAGTAAACGTTATGACTGTATGATTGGTTAGTTGTCCTGTCAGTTGAAATTAGTCAATTTTCTTACTGAAAAATCAACTATTTCTCTGTCTTTTCGGAAGAAAAGGGAGCTTCTTCTGCTCAACTCTTCACGTTGCAGTTTCCAGCCTCCCGATAACCCCAAAGACGATAAAGTGTAAGCAATGAATCGATGGATGGACTAAAGTGGCATCATTTCAGGAGATGCATTGCTGTCCTGCGGGTTGCAATCCGTGCATCATGTGATAATTAATAAAAAAGGATGTCAGCCAAAGCCTCTGCTGAGCGGTTTCACTTTCTACATCGTCTACCATCGTGTGATGAACGTTTTGGTGGAAAGCCAGCTCCTTAGATGGGGTCAAGTGTTTCCCAGCTATCGCCGTTTATTTCAGTTTGCAATAGAAGAATAAAAAAAGGAAGATCATTAGTTGTGAGCCTCATAAGTACAGTAATAGTGGAAGAAAAAGTAAAAGCTTTTATACCCAGGAAGAATATTTTAGTGTTATTGTCCAGGCGCCCCCGGTCTGCTGGTGCTTCTGTTGAACGTTAAGGAGCGAACCATAAGACGGAAAATAAATGAAAGAAGCATTAATGCAATAAAAACGCCAACGTCTGTGACGTTTGTCGCTCCTTCTTGCAGTCTGTTTTTGATATTTTGTTTTCTTGCTCTATCCCTCTCTCTCAAATGTAATTATGTTGCTCTTCATTTTGATTTTCCACCTGACTTTTTTTGCTGTTTTGTATGAGATGTTACGAACAAGCTGTTATGTCTTTTTTTTTCTTTTTCTGCTTTTTCACTTTGTTTTTGCTGCATTGTAGCAGCAAGAATAACAACTTTACCAGAAAGAAGACAATTACTTAGGGGTTTCATTTGTTCAGCGCTGTAAATTAATTCTTTACGGCCTTCAATCACAATCTTTTTCTTCATCAGTGAAGATTTCTGCTCGCGCTTTTGTCAATCCGCCAAGCACAGAAATGCTCATCACAGTAGACTAAGAAGTGTAATTGAGCTTTAAAATTGAATGAAATAATCTTTTAAAAATAAATTACTAAACAGTTGCCCCATTTCAGCTGTTATTTCAAGCAATAAATGATTCTCTGGACTTGTACGACTAGAATTAAAGTGCACAAAGAGAACAAAATGCTTTGCATTAAACCTGAGTCTGTTAACTGCAATGGACCATTCAGTATAAATGTGAACAGTCAAGGCAATCTTTTTATGGATCCTACGAGTATGAAGTAATTGAGCAAATGTGCTTTGCTATCTTGTTATATTTTATGGTAGAGACTTAGTCGATAACAAATCAAACTGTAAAATTAAAATTGGCTCATTGGTAATATGAAATATGTCAGACACTAAGAGGAATTACAAGAAAGTAGTTTTTCTGCCGTGTGTCGGGGTCTTACAGGAAATAAAACCCCCAAATCGTCCTGAGGAACAACTATCTTTGTGACTTACTTACAGCCCCATGTGATCAATGTGGTTTAAACTGAGCTGCCAATATGTGCTTCATTAGAGTTCCCTGATCTTAAGGCTTAAAGGTTAAAGGGTTATCAAGCACAAAACACTCACACACTTATTGGTTATATCTTTAAACCTGCAGAGGATGCACTCAACATTATTTATATGGCAATTTTCAGCCCAAAGTGCTTTCTAGAGCAAAAAGAGGATTGGGAAAGGACCCTGCCGTGAACCTAAACGTATAAGACACAAAGATTCAACACATAAAAGAGGTTTGAAGGCAGCAATTAAAGTAGCAATAAAAGCGAAAAGGCAAAATAAATAAACACATAAATATATCAAAAATGCATAAAACATTACAACAAGACTTACAGTACATACAAATACCAGAATGAGCTCCCCTTAAAACTTGTGTTGGAAGCCTTGAGAGGGAACTTCAGATGAGACAGAAGTCAGTCATTAATGGTTATTTGTTTGATAAGAAGGATTTAAATTTTTTACGGGAAGC